>NC_080176.1:80712445-81023504 GCF_950295315.1 Erinaceus europaeus
GTTAAACAGCCAGCCAGCCGGCTCGCCCAGACAACCCCGCGCACCGCGCCCGCAGGCCCGCAGCCCCGTAGCCGGCAGGAGGCCGACGCCAGCACGCAGGAGCCCAATGCCACCACACAGGAGGCTGATGCCACCACACAAGAGCCTGACGCCAGCACGCAGGAGCCCGATGCCACCACGCAAGAGCCCGATGCCACCACACAGGAGCCTGATGCCAGCGCACAGGAGCCCAATGCCAACACGCAGGAGCCCGATGCCAGCACGCAGGCCAGCCCACAGGAGCCAGCTCTCCACCACGTGGTGCAGGGCACTGGATGTGTGATCCCTCCACGCTGCTCAGCCACTGCAAGCAGGGAAGCAGACATGGCAGGGCCATGGGGCAGGGCCACGGTGGCCTATCATGGCCGCCACCCCTGGGCACCTAGGCCCACGCCTTCTACAAAGCTGGCTTGCCCGCCCTCTTGCTATGAATTCTGGAATGATCCCGGACCTCCCAGACCCCCGGGCTCCCTGCCGAAACTGGGCACACGAGATCTCCCGCTGCCGGTCCGGTCTGAAGGCAGACAAGCTGGAGTACGCAGAGATTTGTGCAGAGATCGCAACCTGCATTTCCCAGAAGTGAAGCTGCGCGGGAAGCCACCTCCGGATGGTGAACCCCCCCCCAACAACTAAGACAGTACATATCTAAATTCGTGTTTAAAATGACATGTCTTCGTAACAAAGGTTTCTCTCCTTGTGCATTAATGACCATGTTTATGTGTATGTTTAAAGTTTGGTAAACAGTAACTTTAAGGCTAAATTCTTACTAGTCAAAGTTAAATGAAAAAGGTTTTCAACGTAATTCTCATAAAGATAAAATTAACTTACATTTAAAGTCTGACGTAAAAATTAGTTAATAATCAATATATTTTAACTAAGTTGGTCCAAACAAAAGGTTAAATGGACTTGTTGATATGTAAAACTCTTCATTACCTTCTCTATTAGAAATGGTAGATCGCACAATGGCTATGCTAATTATTCTCATGCCTGAGGTTTCCTTTCCTGCGCACAACTCCTTCTTGAATGGGTGTAACAAAAGGTTAAAAGACGTTGTTGATATGTAAAAGTCTCAAATTCCTTCTCTATTAGAAATATGCTAATAACAAGTTTTGTTTCATAGTAAGTAAATTGCAGCCAGCTGCCTTTGGGACTCTAGGCCGTTCCCCGCCCCCACGCAAATGCCCGTCGAGGCAAGTACGCCCCCCAGAGGCAAGAAATGTTTTTTTAAGCTGATAAAGTTTTCCCCACAGAGGCAAAAATGGCCCCCTCAGGCCTTCCCTTGGCAGCACACTGGTTCTTGTTACTTGCTTGCATGTTTCTCCATGTTTGTGCCAGTTTCTTTTTTAAAAATGCCTGTATGATAGAGGTTTCTGTTCACCCCACACCCTTGATACTGTAGTCATTTAGTTAAAAAGAAAAGGGGGAATTGTTGTATGCTTTACATTGGGTTGTTCTAGTTCTCCCCCGCCAAGAGAATTGGATCAGTCCTGCTAATTTCATGGGCCTGCTTGGCCCCACCCCAAGGAACCCCGAGAGGGTTCCAGAGTTCCAGGGTTGCAGTGTTCGAGAGTAAGGGAGAGTGCTTGCGCCGCCGCAAAGAGACAGCAGAGTTCTGTTTGGTGATTAGTTTGGTTTAGTTTATGAATCGTTGTTCCTGAATAAAGAAATACAGCTTCCCTGCCCAGCTGTATGTCTCTGGTCATCTCTGTTACCAGCCCGTGAAGCTAGCCCAGCCAGCAAGAGCCTCCGAATTTTAACAACAATTTCTTGCTTAAGATTAAGATAGACCGGGAGTCGGGCTGTAGCACAGCGGGTTAAGCGCAGGTGGCGCAAAGCACAAGGACCTGCATAAGGATCCCGGTTCGAACCCCAGCTCCTCACCTGCAGGGGAGTCGCTTCACAGGCGGTGAAGCAGGTCTGCAGGTGTCTATCTTTCTCTCCTCCTCTCTGTCTTCCCCTCCTCTCTCCATTTCTCTCTGTCCTATCCAACAACGACAACAACAATAATAACTACAACAATAAAACAACAAGGGCAACAAAAGGGAATAAATAAATAAAATAAATATTAAAAAAAGATTAAGATAGACCAAGCGGTAAGTAACATTTATTATTTTTCTGTAATGTGTGTATGTATATCATTTTTATTTATTGGATAGAGACAGCCAAATATTGAGAGGGTAGGTTTGATAGAGAGGGAGGGAGACAGAGAAACACCTGAAGCTCTGCTTCACTACTTGCAAAGCTTTCCCTCTGCAGGTAGTGACTGGGGGCTCGAACCCAGGTCCTTGCACATTGTAACATGTACACTCAACCAGGTGCGCCACCACCTGGCCCTGAATTGATTTATTCTTTTGTTGTGAAGGCCAGTCCTTTATTTTGGGGTAGAAAGGGACCATTTTGTTCGAACAGGAATGGCATCAAGGAAAAATGACTGCCTGCCTAGTTTCTTTTTCATCAGTTAGACTAGACTTAAAGGTGGGACAGAGAACCATTGGGCAGTGCACAAAGATAAAGATTGTTTCAGATTTCAACCTTTGAGTATGAAGGAATTCGAGTTCATAAAAAGACAACCGTTTCTCTTAAGTGAAAGTATCTTCTAGGACAGTGGTTCTTCAGTGTTTTATGAAGCATGCTTATTTGCTTGAAAATTCACCTTGGAAGAAATTGGTTTATTTCATCTATCCCTTCTTCCTAAAGTCTATAATCTCCTTACATACTTTTCATTCCTGGATTTTCCCTCTGACCATGAGTTTAAAGCCACATACTCCAGAGAGCTGCACAGTTGCCCCCATGCAGCTGCTGGAAGTGCAGTCATTCCTACAAGCACTTTTTATGTGTGCTAGGAGAGTACTAAACATCACTGACAAGCACCAGCCATAAAGCCTACAGAACCCAGGGTGAATCAGCGCTCTCTCTCTCTCTCTCTGGATCTACAAGCAGGAAACAGTCAGTGAGAATTGCTAAGAGGTGTGTTGTGGGAACAGGTGGAAAATTCAGTGTCCCAGATACAAGTGTGAGAGTGAATGTAAACTCAGGGAGCCCTCTTCCTGTCCAGGTGAGTGGAGGATTAGGTCTATGATTGTAATGGGATCAAAATATAATCTCCATTAAATCCCTATGTGACTAGCCTTTTTTGAAGTTCTGGGGATACTCCCTGGGATATTCTGCTCTCCCTTACTATTAATATTGCTTATTCCTGTTTAAGACCCAAGTTAAATGTGGTGTTGCTTTGTGCTTTTAGGACTCTGTAATGTCATCACCTTCCCTGGTTGCTATTTTCTCACACAGAGTTTTCTCTCTCTAATTCAAACAGTTATGTGTGTGCTGGGGTGGGGGTGCATGGCTCGGTCAGAAGCTGGCACACAGAACACAATGGATAGTATTGAAAAGAATGCCATTAGTGTGCAATTTTTTTTTTCTAAAAGATTTTATGGCTGGTCACAGTGACAGAGCAATGTCTTGAAGAAATCTACACTGTTGCTGCTCTCTCCACAGGTTTTTAGAGGGCTTTTACAGAGAGACTATAATTCAGGAGAAAACATGGGCCTCATTTTATGATTTTTGACAACTGTTATCTAAGCTTCTTTTGAAGAAGGGTTTTATGTCCCAATTCTCTTGAATGTAGAGATACATTCGCACTTGGTTAGTATTGCCTGCTATTTAAATAAGAAAGGGTTCCCTTGCTTTGGTATTTAATATAAAACTCAAATCAAATGTTTATCTGTTTGAATATGTCCTCTCGAAAGAAAATGTTAAGAAATTTAACACGAGGAGTCAGGCGATAGCACAGCGGTTTAAGTGCACATGGTGCAAAGTGCAAGGACTGGTGGAAGGATCCCGGTTTGAGTCCCCAGCTCCACACCTGCAGGGGAGTCGCTTGACAGTTGTTGAAGCAGGTCTGCAGGTGTCTATCTCTCCCCTTCTCTGTCTTCCCCTCCTCTCTCCATTTCTCTCTGTCCTACCCAACAACAAGGACAACAACAATAACTACAACAACGAGGGCAACAAAAGGAAATTAATAAATAAATATTAAAAAAAGAAATTTAACATGTAGCAGAAAACTTTAGTTCTGTTTTAAAATGATAATCAAGAGTAATTAATAAAAAATACCTGCCTGGGGGTACAGTCGATTAAAAAGGCATGGGTTCAATTCCTAGCATTACATGTGTCAGAGTGGAACTCTAATCTCTCTCTTACACACATACTCATAAACAAACACTATATATATTTAAGGGGGCCAGGTGGTAGTGCATCGAGTTAAGCGCACTTGGCACAAAGCACAAGGACCAGCCTAAGGATCCCAGTTCGAGCTCCCAGCTCCCCACCTGCAGGGGCTTCGCTTCACAAGCAGTCAAGCAGGTCTGCAGGTGTCTATCTTTTTTTTTAAAAATTCTTTATTTATAAAGGAAACATTGACAAAACCATAGGATAAGAGGGGTATAACTTTACACAATGCCACCACCAGAACTCTGTATCCCTTCTCTTCCCCTGATAGCTTTCCTATTCTTTAACCCTCTGGGAGTATGGACTCATTATAGGTCATTATGGGATGCAGAAGGTGGAAGGTCTGGCTTCTGTAATTGCTTCCCCACTGAACATGGGCATTCACAGGCCGATCTATACTCCCAGACTGCCTCTCTCTTTCCCTAGTGGGGCAGGGCTCTGGGGAAGCAGAGCTCCAGGACACATTGTTGGGGTTGTCTGTCCAGGGAAGTCTGGTCAGCATCATGCTAGCATCTGGAACCTGGTGGCTGAAAAGAGAGTTAACATGCAAATCCAAACAAATTGTTGACAATCATGGACCTAAATGCTGGAATAGTGCAGATGAAGAGTTGTGTGTGTGTGTGTGTGTGTGTGGTGTCTCCACTTTGTAGGTAGCTAGTAGGCATATTTTAGTTATATACCAAAGGGTGCAGGTGTCTGTCTTTCTCTCCCCCTGTCTTCTCCTCCTCTCTTGATTTCTCTCTGTCCTATCCAACAACAATAACAACAACAATGATAAACAATAAGGGCAACAAAAGGGGAAAAATAAAAAAATGAAAAAAATAATAGATTAGCTTTGGAGTGAGTGAGAGAACTGTAATAGGAAGTAGGTGAGGAGGGCATCTAAGTCTAAGTAGACACTATTTCATTAAGAAAATCACTTATTTCCTTTTCTTTCTTTCTTTTTCTTTTTTTTAATTAGTGATTTAACAATGATTTACAAGATTATAAAATAACAGGGGTATAATTTCATACAGTTCTCACCACTAGAGTTCTGTGCCCCATTCTTCCATTTGAAACTTTCCAATACTTTACCCCTCTGGGTGTACCAACCAAAATTCTTTTTGGGGGTGCAAAAGGTGGGAGTTCTGGCTTCTTCACTGGGCATGGATGTGTTGGTATACTTCTAATTCTGCTTCTAAAACCCCTTCTGTTTCATTGGTTTAATCACCCCTGCTTAACACTGTATTCTATTTACATAAACCACTGTTAACTAAGCACTACCCTGCCTGCAGGGCACTGGTTTAATCCCCACTGGTTCATGATGTCTTTTTGCTCCGCCCCCTCTCCTAGTACACCCAGATTTCCACCAGTCTTTTTTCACTCCACCCTCTCTATGTCACATCCTGTTTCCACCCTACTTGGCGAGTATATATAAGGACAGGATTCTGATTAGAGATAGCATAGCTTAGATTGCGATGCTTTGTACATAAATAAAGAGATACTGCTTCCCAGTTGAGCCATGAGTCTCTGGTCGTCTGTCTCCTGCCCGTGAAGCTAGTCTGGCATGGATGTTGTCAGGTAGATTCATACCTCAAGCCTGTTTCTATCTTTCCCTAGTGGAGTAGGGCTCTGGGGAGATGATACTTCTGGGACACACTGGTCAGGCTGTCTGCCCAGGGAAGTCAGGATAGAATCCTAGTAGAGTCTGCAATTTGTTGACTGAAAGACAACAATAGTAAGATATAAAGCAACACAACTTATTTAATAAACTGGAACCAGAAAGTAGAAATCAATTTTTATATACCTTTAATGGGGCCTGATGGTTTATTGTTTCATTGTTGACACATATATATGATATCTCATTTCCTATGGCAGGTGTCTGTAAAATATATTTTACCCCTAATTCAGGCCTTTTCCCTTCATCTTACGTTACATAGGATCTCATAACTGACAGGACACCTTTGGCAGAAAAAAATTAAAGTCTCACATAAATATTCCCTGAGCATTTTCATTTCCTTCTTTCCATACAACTGAATTCTGGGCACCTGTGTATTTTGAGTCTACAGTTCTGCTTCCTAAAAACTTTTCCGTACATCTTTTTTCTTATTTTTTTTTCCCATTTCCAGGAATTCACCACCATGGATTGACTTTTCCAGACAGAAAGAGTGAGAGAGACTTAGAAAATGAAGTAAGTAAACCACAGGACCAAAACTTCTTTCAGTGTGGTAAAGGCTGGCTCAAACCTAAACCCCAGATGGCAAAAACAGTACACTTGCCAACTGAGCTATTTTGCTGACCCCACTACTTTTCTCTCCAATGTGGTGACATCCGAGTTTTGGGGTTGTCTGTGATGCTCATGCTTACGCCCTGTACGGGCTTGGAATTCAGCGTCTTGTACATGACATGGTAAGGTGCATGCTCTAACATGCAAGCTGTATCTTGATACTTCTGGAAGATTATTATAATGATGATGATGGTGGTGAAATGGTGATTGCTACCAGGATTATCTCTGGAGCTTGGTGCTTGCAGGCTGAACCTATCACTTCCAGCCATATATATATATTTTTTTCTTCTCATTTTATGTGATAGGACAGAGAGAAATTGAAAGAGAAGGGAAGAGAGACACCTGTAGCACTGATTTATGCCTCCTGTAGTTTCCCTCCTGCAGGTAGGAATCAGGGACTTGAACCCAGGTCCTTGTGCATAGTAGCATGTGCACTCAACTAGTTCCACCACTGCCTGGCCCCTGGAAGAGCTTTTAAAGATAAGAAATCCTGAGCCAGTGAAATAGCTCCTCTGAATAGTGTGTTTCTTTGCCATGTATACAATCCAGGTTTGAACCCAGCATACTGAAGAAAGCTTTGATACTGTTTTCTCTCTCTCTCTCTCTCTCTCTCTTTCTCCCTTCCTCTCATCCTCCCTCCTCTGTCTCAAGAGAGCTCTCTCTCTCTCTCTCTCTCCCTTCCTCTCATCCTCCCTCCTCTGTCGAGAGAGAGAGAGAGAGAGAGAGAGAGAGAGGACTCCCAACACCTTCTTAAATATCCTTGAGCTTTCTAAATGCTACTATAGTGCCCCAATAGCAACTCTGGTCCATGAATATTGCTCTGATTCTTTAACTAAGTGTTTGCTCTGAGAACATATCCATTTGTGGGCAGACTGAGTTTTTGGATACTTAAAGGAAAGTCCTGAAAATATAAGCACTAAAACTCGTATATTATCTCCAACTTTGGATTCTTCCAGTCAAAGAGTCTATGAGCAACTCCCTCACAGGTAGATACTGTTGAGGGTGACACCACACTGCTAATCATAGTTACCTATGTTAGTTTCCTTTCCCTGTTTATTTATTGTTGATATTCACACTAACACCTTTAATCTATTTGCACTCACTGATGACCTCTAAAGGATTTTCCCCCATCAGTGCCACAACTAGAGTCTGGGACAAGATTTTATTTTTCCTATGGTGCATCTGTGATCATTTCCTACCTCTCCACTTCCAGTTCAAGGCTTATTTCTAAGCATGAAGGGGTGTTCCCTCTTTTCCTGCATTCCTGACCATGGGCGTCTTTCCTGAAACTTGTCTTGGTTTCTCCATGTCCTCCTACTACATTGGAAACATTTTCCACTTCCCACTCAGAATTCCTCACTACATGGCCTGTTTCCAGTTTCCCACACGAGACATTTTGTGCCTGCCTCATCAAAATGCTTTTAGTATATGGGAATGCCCTAAACTCTTGACTTTCATAATAAGTTAACATGTTTCTGAAGACCAGGCTAGATCTTATTTCTTTCATTTCCATTCTCTAGTCTAGCAGTCATAAATCGGGGGGGGGGGGGGCATTTCTTATTTTAACAAATGAATGTATGATTATACTCAGGGAAAGATCTTCGTCACCAAATTCTTTCTTCCTTCCTTCCTTCCTTCCTTCCTTCCTTCCTTCCTTCCTTCCTTTCTTTCTCCTCCTCCTCCTCTTCCTTAGTCTTTTATCCTTCAGGGACATGGCTGGAGCTCATTGCCAGCACTACAAATCCACTGCTCCTGACATCCATTTTTTCCTCATTTTATTTGATAGGACAGAGAGAAATTGATGGGGGGGAGATAGAGAGTGGAAGATAAACACCTGCAGACCTGCTTCATGCTTGTGAAGCATCCCCTCCCCCTGCAAATCAGGAATAAGGTGTGTGTGTGTGTGTGTGTGTGTGTGTGTGTGTGTGTGTGTGTGTGTGTGTGTGTGTCTGTGTTCAAACCCGGTTTCTTACATGGGCCCTTGTGCTTATTACTATGTGTGCTTAACCAAGTATGCTACAGGCTGCCTGGCCCCCTCTAAGTTCCTTCTTTTCTGGAAGATGGAAGCCTACTTAATTAGATGATATACACTGAAGAACACAGACATTTTCAGGTATATGCTAAGTATCACATAAATTAAAATCTATATTTCCCTCAGCATCCACAAGTTTATTTGGGAGGAGGCCTAGACATGGTACAACTTTAAGGTCATTGCCTTATGAAAATACTTCTTTCTTTTTTTTTTGTATTTATTTCCCCTTTGTTGCCTTTTTATTGATGTTGTCATTGATGCCGTCGCTGTTAGATAGGACAGAGAAAAATGGAGAGAGGAGTAGAAGACAGAGAGGGGGAGATAGACACCTGCAGACCTGCTTCACTGCCTGTGAAGTGACACTCCTGCAGGTGGGGAGCCAGGGGCTCGAACCGAGATCCTAACAAGGGTCCTTGTGCTTTGCTATCTTGTGCTGGACTCCTTTTAATTCTTTTAAAAAAATTATCTTTATTTATTTATTTGGATAGAGACAGTCAGAAATCGAGAGGGAAGGGGGTGATAGAGAGGGAGAGAGACATCTGCAGCTCTGCTTCACCACTTGTGAAGCTTTCCCCCTGCAGGTGGGGCCCAGGGGCTTGAACCCAGGTCCTTGCGCACTGTAACAGATGCGCTCAGCCAGGTGCGGCCACCACCCGGCCCCATACTTCTACTTTCTGACACATTCTGCGTTCCTATGCGTGGCTCTTTGGAATTTCTAAATACTTATATTTAAAACTATTTTATTTTCTTTAATAAGAGAAAATAGAGAAAGAATAAGCCAGCTCTGGCTTATGGTGGTGCTGGAAATTGAACCTGAGGCCTTATAGCTTCAGACATGAAAGTCTTCTGCATAACTATTACATGACCTCCTCAACCCTCTACTTAGCTTTGAATAATTAGTTCCCTTCTTCTCTGAGCTAGCAGATGCCCTACTGCTGCTTTGGTTTGGTTTTAGTGTAAGATCAAGATGACATGAATGTGATCTAATCAGCAATCTCATCAGATACTCTTACTTGCACCTAATCTGCTTTGAGACATAAAACATTCAGGGAAATGCACTCTCCACGGTGACAGAAGCCACAGCAGTAAACACTCTGATTCCTCCTCCTTCAAAATACAGTTCTGCACAGGTTATTTTATTGATTTCATCAAGAGAGTGAAAATGAATGGAAAAGAGATTTTTTTTTTCAGTAAGGAAGCAAAGGGAAATGTATCCAATTTGTGCCCAGCATTATACGAAGAGATAAAACCTTCAACTGAGAGTACTCGCAAAAGACCATTCTCTGCATAAGAATATAAAATATTAAAACATAAATTGGAAAATTATATGGAAACATTATGAAATTTCATAAGTGAGCATATGTAGTTATGGCTTACATTTGGATTTCATGGAATCTTAAACATTTGGCAGGATTTATCTAGTACAGTTATTCTTTATTTCTGTTTCTCAGCAAACTAGGTTATCTAATCAATGAAAAGTCGTAGGCAAAAAGAAAGGGAGAGTTAAAAAAAAAAAAAGCAAAGATATAATAAACTACCTTGTCCCTAAGCTTGGAAACAGAGCAGCCCAGTGGGGTGGAGTTCTTCTATTTGCCAATGCCAACTTTTCCTCCGCATAAAATACAAGCATAAAAAGATAGCTCAAGTGGTGAAGCAGATGGCTCACCATGCTTGAGGATCAGTGTTCAAGTACTCAGCACAACATGAGAGTACCATGCAGGGCAGGCACTCTGGTGCCTCTCTTCTATCTTGATCTCTGTCTTGAATTAAGAAAGAAAAGAGTCTTCTGGGCATTAGCAGACCCTGAGGATTTGTTCTATGCTATAACACATCTCTCTCTCTCTCTCCACATGAAAACACTTTCTGCAGATATTTGTCTTTGTTTATTCTGCCTAGGTCTTTTCTTTACCCTGCAGATTTTCACAAGTTCGTCTCATTCTCACGTTTAGAACTCAGCTTAAGTGCTATGTTGACAGAGAAGGAGGTCCATCCCTGACCTCTCAACATGAAGGACATCTCTCAGTGATGGTCAGAATCACCCCTTTCTTATCCTCGCTTCTCACTGTACCTGCTTGGTAGAGAAAGTCTAGGCCCGCTTCTGGGATGGGCAGTTTGTAATGCCAGAACTAGCATTCTGGATAAGTGGACTCACTACCCCCTTCCCACCTTTCTAGAATAAGCATAAGGATTATTGTTGAAGGAAAGTCTTAAAAGGCAAGGCAGGTAGTATGGAGGCATTTGGTGTGCAGTGGAAATCCAAATTGGGGAAGGGGGCTAATATTTTTATGCAGAGGAACAAGATAAAGAAAAGCTGAACTACATTGCAGCACTCTGATGGATATTGAGGTGCACTAAAATTTGAGGGGTTATGTGAGATTGTAGCCCTGAGACAACATGGCTTTATAAGACAGCATTTCTTCAATAAACATGTTAAAGAAAGAAAATTAGATGAAACATATAACCAAAATAACTTCAAAATGCTCTCCATTTTCACCCATGTTCATGTGGTGTCCTTGAATTAAAACAAGCTAGTTCATTAGTACAGTTCAGTACCTGATTCCTGTTCACAGTGTCCTCTCTTAGAGATGGGAGACATTAGGAGATAAATGAGCACTTGACAAAGAGACTAGAGTTGTCAGAGTTGTGGTAATTGCCTTGTGGGGATTACAGCCATTCACTTCATTATATGCTAAGCATGGGGCTGAGTCTTAGTCATACTGAATCTCAACCTCTGTCTTCCTGAAGTTTTAAGTTAAGTCCAGAGTGGTAACAAGAACTGGTCTCAACCCAGAAACAAGTGCATTGCATGAAACACGACAGCTGTATATGTTACTAGAAGACGATAAAGTTCTAGACTGTGTTATATTAGAAAAAAATGAGTTTTTTTTCATCCCCACACATGTCAAACATCTCAAAGATGATGCATAGTGTTAATACGTGGGCACCTTGCATGGAAATTAATTATGAAACAGGCGTTTAAGCATACTGGGATGTAGGCAAAACTTGATTTGCAGATATAGTGTATTTTTTCTTATTTTTATTCAATTATTATTGTTGTTGTTATTTTCAAAGCACCATTCAAATCCATACCTTTTGCCTTTTCTCCTCGTATGCAGTAATGGGGGTCAAACCCAGGACTTCTTACATGTAAGGCAAGAATGGATACCCGCTGAGCTTCCCATTTGGCAGGAAACTTCATACATTAAGTTATGTTAAGTAAGCAGGGCAACGTGATATCTGGTATTAAATAGGAACTCAGAAAAAAAAAGTTTGCTGTTAGAATTGTTGGCATAAACTCGGTACTGAGCTAACTCTCTGAGAGGATACGAACTCTCCGCAGATCTGGGAGTAAATGAGGGTGAACCGGGACGGTGAGGCGCAGAGACAAGCTAACTGAAGGATCTGAAGGATCGTTGTTAAAGATGCATAAGAGCAGGCGGACCTGTTGCAAGGACTGCACCAACAGCGTGAAACGCCCTGCTTGGAAGGGATCTGCTCACCTCCCCAGCCCCTAGGACTTCACGCCCGGCAGCCAGGTGACACCCAGTGCGCAGCAGAGCAAAAACCGGGCTCCCTCCCCGCAGCTGAGGCGCGCTCTCTGCAGAAACTGGAAGCTCTTCCGCCCCACCTGGTGTGTACGTGTGTGTGTGTGTGTGAGAGGGCTCCATCCAGCCCACCCAGTGCGAAAATGACACCCTATGGCAAGTTGTACCTGAGCGAGCCCGACGGGCGGGCGTTTCTCTGCAAATCTTGAGAAAGTACAAGTGGGGCATCTCCGGGGAGACTGAAAGGGCAAAACTCTCCCCGCCAGGCCGCTGTAAATTGTGATTAGTTTTCCGACTTGGCCTTGGTGCCTCTGGAGCTCTGGGGATCGTGGTTGCCCGAGACTGGGTGGGGGTGGGGAGCGCCTGGAGCAGGAGAGGGGAGGGAGGTTCGCCCGGCTCTTCGCTTTCAGATGCAGATAACTCGAGGCTGGATGCTCCCGCTGCGGCCCCTCCTACTCTCGGAGCCCCCGCCCCCCAGCCCCCCAGGATTTTCCCGGGAAGGGATCCCGGCGCACCGCGCAGTGGAGCGGGCGGCGGCGAGCGTGAGTGCGCGCGTGTCTGTGCGCGCGTGTGGCGGGGCGCCTGCCTCTCCACTCGCCCTCGCTGGGGCTCCGGGAGGTGCCCGAGTCCCCGTGGCGCCGGGAGCCGGCCTGGCACGGCGCTGCCTGTCGCCGATCGTCCCCCTCTCCCCCGAGCTCCCCCTCCGCCGCGCGCCCTCTCGCCCCACTCGCCCCCTTGCCCGACACCGCTCGCTGGGGACCCAGCCTCCGAGCCGCCCGGGGGAGCCGGCGCCCCCAGCCGGGCCAGGTCCCCGCGCCCCGCGCCCCGCAGAGAGGACGGCGATCGCCGCTGGAGCCCGCGCCCCGGGTCCTCCCAGCGCCCCCCGGGTGCCCGGCCACTGAGCGCGCGCCCTGTCGGATGCCCACGCCCGGGTGGCTGGCGCCCATTGCGGCGGGGAGGGCAGCCAGGCCCCAGGTGAGTGTGTCCGTCCGGCTCTGCGGGGCTCCAGCCGCCAGCCCAGGGGTGGTGGTGCGGGGGGGAACTGGACTCCCCGAGGAGCGCAGCGCAGCGCGGGCGGGGCATCCGGGCGGAGTTGGCCCTGGCGCCCCCAAGTTGCTGCGGGGTGCAGGTGACTCGCGGCGTTGTGAGGCTGACCGGCGCCTGCCCGGAGCAGGGGGCGCCGGGGAGGGAGGGCTGGGGGGAGGGGCTGGCAGACGCCAGGTGTCACGCGAGTTGGCGAGTTCAGCCGGAGAGCAGATCACAGCACTCTCTCCAGATGCGGTGTGGAGCGCAGTCTGGCCCGCGCTTCCCAAACTGCATCTCGAGCCCCCCCCCCATCCCCAAAGGTGGGATGGACCTGGGCACCCCTAGGCGCTGGCGGGGCAGCCCCAATCGGCGGAGACCAGAGGCTGGAGAAGGGTGTGTGCCTGTGCGCAGAGGAGTCTTCTGAACCCTGGGCTCTCCACTCAGTTACCTTTCCATTTCCAGAAGGCGGAACTCGCCTGAGTGGGCTCAGCTATTTCCTTTCCTCCACCCCCACCCCACCCGCTTGTTGTCATTAGTATTCTACTGCTGTGGTGCATCCGCTGAGCTAGGTGTCCTGCTCCCTCTGCGTCCAGCTTAGGTGGGGTGGCACTGGGTACGAGGCGCCCTGCTTCTTTCTGTGCGTGCTGGACTTCTCCGTGGACGCACATGGTGCCCGGCTCACGGCTGGCATGCAGCCTCCCAGCGTGGCTTGTTGAGAAAGGACGGATTGTCTGTGTTGGCGTCACGTCTTTGCTTGTTAACCTCGCGGATCCTTTAGATGGAGCTCAGGTGAGTAGAGATGGGCACGGAGTTGGTCCTGCGAGTGAGGACCATCTAGGATTATGCATCTCTGGGCTTTGGGCATCTGCAAATGGAGCCCTGATTAAACTTGAAAACACCTTTGATATTCACGGGGCATCTTAGATCGTTATTAAGCGAAAAAATATATGTCAAGTGGGACTCCTTTTGTGTGTGTGTGTGTGTGTGTGTGTGTGTGTGTGTGTGTGTGTGTGTGATCTCTGGAACCAAATTGGAATTTAGTTTTTTTTTTTTAATACAGAAGTAGGTAAACAGAACTTTATGAGGGAAAATAACACACTGTAATGAGATGATTCTAGCTAAGTGACAGGTATGTGTCTTGAAAATCAGATCGATAGCCTTGCAAGGTAAAGTGTTGGCAGAGTGTAAAGGGCTGCAGCAGCCCTGGTTGAAAGGAAAGTTTGTATGGACACACTGCCAGCAATGTCTAAACTGTTCGAAGTGTGTTTTTATACAGATAAGTGAGGAGGAGGGTTAAAAGCGCTAAGGGAGAAAGTAGTTTTATTGGAAACTGACAGTAACTCACTCCTCAAAATGGTTTCTTTGAAAAAGAATTGGTGAGTCTTGCTGTTGACTCTGTAAGGGGGCACATCTATTAAGGATCCTTTTCATTTTTAGGGCTACTTGTGTCTTACAGGGATAAATTACTATGGCGAGGAAATGAGAGAATCAAACTACTAGTTTTGAAAAAAAGTCTGTGTTCTTGTTTCATCCAGAGTGGAGTGGTGGCAGTTCTTAGTTTAACATAATTATGAAATAGTCTTATTTGGCAAAGTGAACTGAAAGTTTGTGGAAGGAAAAAAGAAAGAAAGAAAATAAGGAGCAGTGGAGCACACCATCAGCTGGTGAAAGCTATTAAGGCTTGCAGCTTTAATAAAAGGGCATTGTGCACTTAGCACGTGACAGATTATTGTAATGAAGAGCTGCTCTGGGTCATTAGAATTGTGTTGACAGTCAGCTGACAGACCCTCTTAAATCTCCTTTTATTGACTTACTGGCACAGAGATTTCCTTTTCTATATATATAAAAAAAGGGCAATTGTAAAGCATCTATATTACTGCAGCTTACCCTTGAATCGACTCTACTTTTTAGTGTCCAGTGAAGGAGAGGGGGTGGGAAGAATGCTGAGCTGGCTACTGTTCAGCCTTCTTAGAGATAAAAATCTACCCACTGTATCTCCTCAGGCGTGATTCCTTTGCTGGCTCAACATTCAGCATTTTAGTGGGTTTTTATTTTTTAATTTTTTTGGTTTGTTTTCTTAAAGGTAGTGCTGACACAACCATCCTTAGAATGTTACTGACATAAGGATAAGCATGTAGGTTGGATCCAGTACTTTTTTCTGTCAAATCATTAGGAAACCTTTGAAACAGCAGTGAACCCATACATAGTTGGGTATTGTGAGCGTCCAGGTACTAGGATACCTGCCTTCCTTGATTTGTCTAAGGCTTTTCAGAGTGATGGCTTCAGTAACATTCTTCTTCCTACTCAGAGAAATGTTTTTGACTTGCTTAGAAGGCTCTTGTGACTTCCCTTAAGCTGGGAGTTTCTGAAATTTCTAAAATAACTAGCAGGCATTAGCATGATTGAGATGGAAGCTTTTTCTCCTTGCTACTAAGTGGAACAGTAAAGGGGAGCTGAGGACAAGGGAGAGGACATGTGATCCAGCGAGTCCTGTGTGTGACCAGCTCCTCAGCCTGTGACAAGCAGAGCAGATCAAGCTGTAACCAGCAATACTCGGGTGCCTCCTCTGGGAATTTGCTGGTGCTGCAGAAAGAACCCCTGCAGACATCCCTTCACCCCCAGTCATTCTGAGAGACTTCTCAGTGACAGGCTTATCAGTGCAAATGAACATTCAGACATCTGTCTTTGCCTGTATTTCAGATTGCACTACAGATTTCCATTCTGGTAGAGTCTCTTGGCTATCTTGCAAAGTGTTTGTTGAAACAGGACTCCTTTTATTGATGTCACGTTAATCACACCTGGCTCAGTGTGTACGGGGAAGAGTAAATTAAAAATTAAAATGGAAGTAACTGAGATTTCTTGTAAAAGTCAGAAGGGCAAAACACTTTAAATGCAGTGTAATTCCCTATGGTGGTACGACATAAATAGATGGGGGCTTTGTCACTTGTTTCCTTCCTTCCTTCCTTTCTAATTCATCCAAGCATCTACTGGGTTCATTATAAACTATTTTTTCCTTCTTCTTTCTCATTTCTTTCACCCACAACAGAGGTTACTTATTTGCAAATGACTCTGTAATCCACTTAGAGAACTTTGCATTCCACCTCTGATAGCCAGATGCACTCTACAGGCTGTGCAATTCATTTCCAGGGCTCCTGCCTGAATATTTAGGCCAGTTAACGGTGGGAGATTGTGGTCTGTGGTTGTAATGTTATCTGGCCCAGGGAGCTAATGGATTCAATCACAGTTTCTTTACATGAGAAGTCACATATCACGGAGAGTCCCCAGCCTCACTAATTAAACTCTAAAAAAAAGTATACCTTTTTCAGTATAAAAGGAGAGGGCTGTTTCATTGGTTTGGAAAGGGTTGAAATATATGCTAAACTTTAAATGGCATAGAGGCAGCAGATTGAATTATAGTATATTTTTATTATAGAAGCTGAAGATGGAAATTGTATATCTAGATTATAATAGGCCCATCAAAAGCAGCCAGCCATCTCAAAATCTAGGATTTGTGGGAGAAGAAAAAAAATGAATTCTTGTATCCTAAGATATATTTCTAAGTTTCTTTCTTCTTTCTATAGTCTTCAACAGATTATTGTTGGAATTTCAGTGCAACTAGCTTGCTATAGTACTACAGTGTAGTAGAAAGTTGTTGTTGTTATTATTATTTTATCACCAGCCTTGGTGGGAAGGGAGAAGGGAGCTTTAAAGTTGGATACTGCTCACTCTCAGTTTTTTGTTTTTTTTTTGTAATACATAAACATAGAATTTTAAACAAGAGATCTCTTTGCCCTTCCTGAACTCCTGAGCTGTTGTTATTCCTAATGACCTTTTTACTTTAGAAATTCACTCATGAGCATGTAAACATTTGCCAAAGACTGCCTCTGTTTCTCTTGGCTTGTAGCAAAAGTGGAACATTGCTAAGATAATAAATTCAGAAGTTCTACAGGATCTTCCCAGGCCTTCATCTTTCAGGGATGGTAAATATTTAACAAATTGAATTCTACAAATTCTACTCATTTCTGGTCCAGTTGTAACTAACTGTGTGGCCTTATACTTTTCACCAGGCATCTGTAGACTTTGTTGTTGTCCTCTGTCAGGGAAGAGGAAGACTGCTTTCGGTTTTTCAGATGTCTGTACCAGTTCAGATATATATATTTATTTAACATCACCACTTGGAATTACAAACAGCAGGGATTGTGCGCTTGGGGATTTTTTTTTTTCTTACCTTGTGCTCTAGGAGGAACCTTCTGGAGAACCCAGAGTTTACTTGTTTACTACTGAAGTACACTCTCTTTATCCACCACAAAAGCGTTAACTAACTCAACTTGCATGTGATGGTTGGAAATGAAGTATTGTTACAGTTCCTAAAATGTACTATGACCTAGGTCAGTTACTCTGTTGTGCACAACACATGCTCGCTCACTCATTCATAAATGGAGGTGATTTGAATTTTTTCCTTTCTTATCTTTTTTTTAATTTTCCAAGTGTAGCACATGGCACTACTTGGTCAAAAGTATCAGTGAGCAAGTATCCCCTTCCCTTCCCTTCCCTTCCCTTCCCTTCCCTTCCCTTCCCTTCCCTTCCCTTCCCTTCCCTTCCCTTCCCTTCCCTTCCCTTCCCTCCCCTCCCCTCCCCTCCCCTCCCCTTCCCTTCCCTTTCCTTTTCTCTTTTCTTTCTTTCTTCCTACTCTTCTCCTTTTCCTTCTCTACCTCCTCCTCCTTCTTTCTTCCCTTCTTTCCTCCTCCTCCTTCTTCGTCTGTAAATAAAGCATGCAACACTGACTTCCTATACAGAGATAAGACTCAGTAAAGATCTCAGTGGTGACAGATGACTGACGTCTTAGGGAAAAGTAAGGACAAATGGAGGTGGTTGGAAAAAAAACAACATTGGATGAATGAGGAGGCAGGGTTTTTTTTTATTATCAAATTTAAATAATAACATTAAGTACCAAAGAGCATCTGAAAAAGGGACAGGCATTTTTTTTTTGTACCAGACTGCACAAAAGAATTATTGGTAGTAAGAGAAAGGAATTATTATTAATATTTTACTTTCATGCGAGAGAAACTAGAGCACTGTTAGCTTTGGTTTATGGGAATGCTGGAGACTGAATCCAGGACCTCTGCAATTTAGGCATAAAAGTCTAATGTGTTACCATTTGCACTATCTCCCTGGTCCTAGAAAATTCTTTTTAAAATGGTAGTGATATTCTGTGTACGATCTACTGCTATGAGGAGGTAAGGAGTCTGTAACCATGTAAACCGTTAGCATTTCATAAGTCTTCATTTCAAGTATGTTCACTTGTCCAAATATTGTTCAGCTCTAAAGCAGTCTTGGAAATGAGTTTTCTTCCCATAGGCCAACAGCAAGATTTCTTTGTTTCATTGTGTTGTTATTGTTATCATTGTAACTATGATTTCTTGTACTATTGTATTTTATAAATCAGCCAGGAAAACATCTTGGGGAACATCAGTTTCTGGAGGTGGTTGGCAGTCAACTTTTGTGAATTTCTCTAATTCTCCCAGATGATTTCCCTACCAGTGCTCAAATATTGTTCTCACACAATATTTTTTTCTGCTATTGTGCAAACCATCATATTCATTCATGCATGCAGGCATCCATGCGTCACTGGGACATCACTCTCTGAGATGACTTTTCCAGATAGAGACAAAGATGGCAAGATGCCTTGGCACCACAGTTCCCTCCGATGCAGTAGGGGATGGGTTGTGTGCATGACTAAGTAGAAACACATTCCAGATGAACTGTCTCGTTGCCTCTTCTCCCATTTGTTCTGTTACTGTTCCATCTAATTTGTGAATAGTACCTATTCCAATAAAAGAGACATGATGCTCTAAGTCTACAGGAAGAGAACAAACTACTACATGCTAGTGTGGTGTACTTTAGTTTTAAAACTACTTATGGGCTCTGGAAACCAAGGTGTTTACCCAGGGAATAGGGAGGGGGAGTGGGGGAATAGGTGGAAGAATCTTTAAGACTGAACTTGGGGGTCTGGCAGTGATGCAGTGGGTTAAGCGCAGTGGGTTAAGCGCATGTGGTGCAAAGTGCAGGGACCAGCTTAAGGGTCCTGGTTCGAGCTCCCGGCGGCTCCCCACCTGCAGGGGAGTTGCTTCACAGGTGGTGAAGCAGGTCTGCAGGTGTCTAGCTTTCTCTCCCCATCTCTATCTTCCCCTCCTCTCTCCATTTTTCTCTGTCCTATCCAACAACGAACAACATCAACAATGGCAATAATAATAACCACAATGAAGCTACAACAACAAGGGCAACAAAAAGGGGGAAAAATGGCCTCCAGGAGCGGTGGATTCATGGTGCCTGGGTGAATGCATGGTGGAGGCACCGAGCCCAGCAATAACCCTGGAGGGAAAAACAAAAAAAAAAGACTGAGCTTGAACAAATGCTCTGCACCCCTAAGATAGAGAGGCTCTGAAGGTGTCAAGTCTTTAACTGAGATAAGTCATATGGTACCGTAAAGAATACATTTCAGTTTAAGTGCCACAAAAAATAGTTTATATCTCTTTGATAGGATTAAGGAACATATTCCTTATTAATAGCAAGCTATTTCTTGGAAGTATTATGGCACTGAGTGCCTTTTTAAAAAAAACAGTTTACCATGTGTAGATTAATTGGCAATTAGGCATGTTCTGGAAAGTACCCTGGTGATTCTCCCTGTGAAAAGCTGTGGTTGAATAGGACCTATTTACGTTTCCTGTTATGTTTTTAGCATGTGGTCTGGACTGTTGGTACCCTTGCTGATTAACGCTTGATATGCTCACCCTATGTTTTTTGTTATTAAGGGACCTTTAGTCATTGTCTGTAAACATAAATAAAACATGTGAATAAGAGCAGTAGAGTGACTTGACCTGCTTCTCTAGAAGTGATTCCACTGAACTGTGAAGTGGAGCAGAAAAGCCAAGAAAAAATTAAGAATAATGAATTCACTTGAGTAAAATAATATTGACTATTTAAGTTAAATGAATAATAACCTACCTACTTGGAGATAATCCGTTGCCACTTAGCTGAACAAAAATAATTGGTATGAAAAGGTCGCATGATAAAATGCTTTTAGCAGAATCCATGCTGATTAGGTGAACGGCACTTGACTAAATCTCATCTCTGTGCATCTGTCCATTTAGCTTCAGTCTATTTTCTGTGTATCATCTTGATCAAGGTATCTGGTAGTGAGCATCCTGTGGTGGTTTTGCTGGATTTTCAGTTCTGAAAAAACATTGAAAAATATTTGTCAATGAGAAAGTACAACTTTTAGCTCAAAAAATTAGCAAAAAAAAAAAAAAAGAAAGAAAAAGAAAGAAAGAAAAGAAAAATGAATGTTCCTATATCTCATTCAGATAACTTTTGAATTATTTTTGCCCAAATGTCTGTGTTTGGCCTTCAATGCTCTCTTCAGCTGTAACCTACTCATATATATATTCTTTTTAGAGTTGTAATGCAACTGTCCAGAAGTTGACACAGGTCTGTAGACATAACCTAAACCATATACTGACACATCATTTCTCCACAATGCCCCCAGCCCTCCAACTTCAGAGCTAAGTTAGTAATAGAAAACAGACCAGACCAGCTATCTAGACCTTCAGAATTTTTTTTCTTTCTTAAACTTTCCCATGAAGACACACACCACAGTTTAGGAGCAGAGTTTCAGCTGCTGTGGGAGATTTTTTTTTTCTTGTTTCCCCCTACCTGTGAAACTCAGCAGAGAAGGAAAGAGAAGAAGACCGGTGCTGTAAAAATTGTGCAGGAATGTTTTTCCTTGAGGCATAGATCTGGGAGGCATTGTTTTGCACATAGTGACAAAAGTCAAGAGTTTTAATAAGTTGTATGTTCTAGTTCATTTTTTTAAAATAATGACTCCAAAAGTATTTATTTATTTGCTAGAAACAGAGAAATTGAAAGAGAATGGGAGAAAGAGAGAGAGAGAGAGAGAGACAGAAACCTGCAACATTGCATCACTACTCCGGCAGGCAGTTTCTTTCTGCCAATGGGGACTGGGAACTCAAACCTGCAACCTTGTGTATGGAAATGTGCAATCTATCAAGTGTGTCACTTCACTTCCCAGTCTCCTCTCATATTCTTTTTTTGCCTCCACGGTTATTGTTGGGTCTTGGTGCCTGCACCACGAATCCACTGCTCCTGGAGGCTTTTTTATTTTTCTCCCTTTTGTTGCCTTACTGTTTTATTTGTTGTGGTTATTATTGTTGTTACTGATGTTGTCATTGTTGGATAGGATAGAGAGAAATGGAGCGAGGAGAGGAAGACACAGAGGGGGAGAGAAAGACAGACATCTGCAGACCTGCTTCATGGCTCCTGAAGCAACTCACCTGTGGGTGGGGAGCTTAAGGGCTGGAACAGGGATCCTTGAGCAAGTCTTTATGCTTTGCACCATGTGCGCTTAATCTGCTGCGCTACCGCCCGACCCACTCATTTTCATTTCTATATTGAAAATAGTTACCAAGCCACACAACTGTAGGTGGAGAAGGAGCCGAACAGAGCAGAGAGTTTATGCAATAGGACATCTCAAGTTCAAGTTTTTACTGCTTCTCTGTAAGGACCACACATAACTAAAGGTTTCTCATACTTCAAAGCCCTTAATTTTTTTCATGGCACCCCAACTCAGGACAGATGAATTGAGTTGGGTTGAAACACTGTGCTGGCCTTTATCTTGAAAAGCAGATCTGATTGAAAGGGAAGGCAATACAGCTGTCTTGCTTGAAAACAGATGACTTTACCCGGCTGCTATCAGATACATTTTAGCAGGGTTAGAAACTGCCCAAGTATTGGTAAACTCAGGAAGCCTCCCACATAGGTGACAGGTGTTTCACAAGCACTCCAAGGAAAGATAATTATCTGTCTCATAAAATAAAATTCCATCTTCCGGTGGTATACAATGAGTCTAACTAAATAGTAGCGTCCACTCTTGCAGAACTTCAGGACAGATAAAGAAAATTTGGCTCAAGAACCTGACAAATTCTTGGCATATTACAGAAAAATAATGGGCTTGCTTTCAAAGTGATTATGACTCACAACTATTGTGGCTTTACCAAAAGGGATATATATATATATAATTATTTGGTTTGTGTCCACATTAAAATGAGGTTGATCATCAAAAATGCCTGTTTATCAAAGTGTGTTTTAAAACTGCTGCTTCTGACAACCTCACCAATGTACCTTGGAATGCTGCCTACCATATCCCTGCCCCACTAGGGAAAGAGAGAGACAGCCTGGGAGTATGCATAGACCTGCCAAAGCCCATGTTTAGCGGGGAAGCAATTACAGAAGCCAGACCGCCCTCCTTCTGCACCCCAAAATGACCCTGGGTCTATACTCCCAGAGGGTTAAAGAATAGGAAAGCTATCAAGGGAGGTGGTGGGAACTGTGTCGAAATGTACCCCTCTTATCCTATGGTCTTGTCAATATTTCCATTTTATAAATTAAAAAAAAAGAAAAGAAAGAAACAGACTTGGGGTATGGATCAACTTTTTCAATTCCCATGTCTCGCAGAGAAGCAATTACAGAAGCCAGACCTCCCACCTTCTGCACACCATAAAGATCTTTGGTGTATATTCCCAGAGTGATAAAGACTAGGGACCCTTCTAGTGGAAGGGAGGGTATGTAGAATTCTCGTGGTGGGAATAGTATGTAATTGTAGCCCTCTTACCCCACAATCTTGTAGATCATTATTAAATCACTAATAAAAAATTAAAAAAATAACACTCACTGCATCTAAAACTCTTAATTGAAATAGAAAAACACAAAGCCCTCAGGTGTCTCTCCTTAACAAATCTCTTCTGGGCAACTGTCAGCGAACCCACGATTTGTTCTGCAACTTGCTTCTTTAATGTACTCTAGTTTTTCTCTCTCTTCCATGGAAGACTGAGTTTTCAAAGGGCAAAGGGAATACTTTATGTTTCTCATTTTAAGATTCATGCCAAATTTCATCAATATGCCAAATACTTTTTTCCCCCATTTCTCTGATCTTTAATTATTAACAATTCACCTTTATTTAATTGAAATCCTACCTCTAATTATTAACAGTATGTACTTAATCACAGCTTTAAAAAAGTCAGTTCTACATAACTTTCAAAAAGCACACCATTAACACGTTAAAAAAAAAAACAAAAACAGATGTTATTGGAGAATTCAGTTCAGTTTCTTCATTTGAGTGCTAGTGTGAGAATTCTCAAGGGATCAAAGGTGTCACCAACAGAAAAAAGTGGTGGCTCTTTGATCAACTCCTTGTGCTCTTATTCTCAGTCCAAATTATATTTCTTTTCTTCCTTAGCTTGTGTGATCTCAAACTTTTTCTGATTCTGCTATCAGATTTTGACTTCTGGAGATTTTACAGAGAACTTGCTTCTTGGAAAGAAAATATTACATCCGCACTATCACTGCTTTTTACCCCAGCACTGCTCCACTCTGACTTAGGGTGATGCCTGGGATCTCAGTGTTCTAAGCACATACGTCTTTTGTGTTACTATTATACCAGCTCTACAGTCTACATCTTGTGTTGCCTTTGCTTGTTTTTATCTAGATGCTTTGATTCTTGATCTGTATTTTTCTCTCGTACTTTCTGCAACTCTTCAGAACATTATAGTCATTGTGAGACTTGTCTATAACAATTTAGGATAACATTAAAAGGAAGAGGAGCATCACTTCACAAACTTTAATTTTCACATAACTCGTTTCAAACTAAAAAAGAAAAAAACACCTTGATAACAATGATCTCTATTTTTTTTAATGTTCTTAGATGTGCTAGGCGCTGTCCTTAGCTTTTCATGATTAGCATATTTAATCCTATGAAGTAGATGCAGTTATTATCACTTTTGGTTTATAAGTGAGAGACTTGCAGCTTCATCTCTGGAATTTCTTAGAATTTAAATGATTTGTCCAAGATTGCACAGTTGAGATGTAAAACTTGACAGACTTAGGATCTGAATCTTTATATGTCCTGTCTTTTATTATGGTCTTGTCAAGAAGTCATGAAATGTTTTTTCATGTTTTTCTTTCTATGCAAAAATATGTCATGACTTCTCTGACAACACAATAGTGTTTAATTATAATACTCCCACAATTTTCAATTCCAAAAGTTCACTGAAGGCAAAGTAAAGGAGTTAGATATTTGAGACCTTAGGTTGGTTGCTGGCTCTATGTATTCTGAACTAATGTCCTGGTTTTCTCTTTATCACTGTTCTTCTTCTTCTTCTTAGTGTTATAAAATCAGTCTTTAAAAAAGAAAGAGTTGGATACATTCTTCACATTGCAATGGTTGCATCAAGAATTGTTATTTTCCTGGTTCTAAAGGAGAGTTACTGCTCTTTTGGAGGGGCCTAATGCCTCTTTTTTGAACTTTGAATTATGATCTTCACTACAAAGAATCAGAGGGACCCCATGAATCAGACAACCTATGCTTTTATTCACCAAGAGGAAGGTGACACCAAGTACATGCACAGTCACAAGTAGGTCACCACAGGCAGAGTCCTCTGCTACTGGTAGTGTCCTGTGACTCCTTACATCCCATCCCCCTTTCTCCTGCCTCGGAAGTCATTACTGGATCTCCCTGCAAACATTCAAAACTTCCCTGCCATTGCTCCCTATAGATACTAAAGTCCTGGTATGCTCACATAAGAACAATATCATCAAAGAAAATTTATTTATTTATTTAGATTTTTATTAGTGCTTTGATAATAATTAACATGATTGTAAGATAACAGGGGTACAATTCCACATGATTCCCACCACCAGAATTCCGTATCCCACCCCAACCACTGGAGGCTTCCTATTCTTTACCCCTCTCTAGGAATATGGAACAAAATTGTTTTTTTTTTCAATCTTTTTTTTATATTTATTTACTCCCTTTTGTTGCCCTTGTTGTTTTATTGTTGTAGTTATTATTATTGTTATTGATGTCATTGTTGGATAGGACAGAGAAAAATCAAGAGAGGAGAGGAAGACAGAGAGGGAGAGAGAAAGATAGACACCTGCAGACCTGCTTCACTGCTTGTGAAGCAACTCCCCTGCAGGTGGGGATTTGGGGCTCGAACTGGGATCCCTATGCAGGTCCTTGCGCTTTGCGCCATGTGTGCTTAACCCGCTGCGCTACCGCCTGATTCCCGGGAACAAAATTCTTTAAGGGGTGCAGAAGATAGGAGGTCTGGCTTCTGTAATTACTCCACTGACATGGCCATTGGCAGGTGGATCCATACTCCCAGTTGGTTTCTATCTTTCCCTAGTGGGTCAGGGCTCTGGAGAGGTGAGGTTCTGGGACACATTGGTGAGGTCATCTGCCTGGGGAGGTCAGGATGGTATCATGTAAATTTATTTAATTCATGAGTAGTCAGAATTCTATCATTTAATAAAATTGTATTAAAGAAAAATTGTTGTAGGAGTCAAAGTACGTCATTTTTGTTTGTTCGTAATTGTGTTACAGTTTGTTTATAAGACTGTATGTACCTTGGGGGTACAACTTTACCTTCCACCAAAACACATAGATGCCATCAAATGCCAGTATACCTCGGCACTGGGTCTTCCCTTTCTCTCTTCACTTCCCTTTGGTGACCTCTGTTCTATACCGGTACTTGTTTTTGTTTTACTCTCTCATTCTCCGTCCACCTCTCTCTAAACAAGAACATTGCTTACTTAGCTTTGGTTTATGGTAGTACCGGGATTGAACCTCAGAACTTGGGGGCTCAGACATGGAAGTCTTTTAATTAACCATTATGCTCATTCTTCATTCTTTGCTTGATTTCTTTAGATTCCACACAAATGAGATCATCCAGTGCTTGCCCTTCTCTTTCTGACTTCCTCTACTCCCGTCTATGTTGTAGCAAAACACAAAGATCTTTCTTAGAGCTGAGTAGTATTCCACTGAGTATATACACCACATCTTTATTATTATTAATTTTTTGTTAATGAGAACATTCATTCCCTCTTTTTTCTAATTTTTATTTATTTTCCTTTTTGTTGCCCTTGTTGTCTTTTTATTGTTGTTGTTATAGATGTCGTCGTTGTTAGATAGGCTAGAGAGAAATGGAGAGAGGCCGGGAAGACAGAGGGGGAGAGAAAGACAGACATCTGCAGACCTGCTTCACCTCCTGTGAAGTGACTCCCCTGCAGCTGGGGAGCCAGGGACTCGAACCGGGATTCTTATGTCTGTCCTTGCACTTTGCGCCACTTGCACTTAGCCCACTGCGCTACCTCCGAATCCCACATTCATTCCCTCTTAAGGGAGGGAGGTGGGGCAAACTGGCAATGGTACTCAGCCGCAGGCTTCACATTCGGGTGATGCTGGGAAATTGTGCCGATGCAGTCACATCTGCCATGTTGTCCCCTCAGATGCTGACAGTTGGCCCTGGTAAATCTCTTCCCCTGAGTGCTGCAGCCATGCTTTCTGGCTCCTAGACTAATCCATGTGCTTGTTACTACATCAAGTCCTAGTTGAAGCACCTTCCTGCCTCCTTTCACCACAATTAACATGTTTCTCAGGTGACTTGACTGGTATTGTACACTGAACTTTCAACGTAATCCAGGGGGGTTCACTGGAATATCAGGCATGGCTCTGAGGTATGCCTTTGTTCATGATTGTAGATCTAGAACAACTAGTCCTTTTATAATTATTTCTGAATGAACGGAGACCATTTATGATCTTTACATTGGAGATGTAGATTTTGGGAGAAAGTGTTAAAGGCATAGACTGCAATTAGTGTATCCATTCACTGTTTACCTGTTCTGGTGGTTCTAGCATCCATTAATTAACTGTATATTGGCTTTCTCTGGAGTTTAATAACTTTATTGATCTGTTTTTAATACTAATGCAATCTTTTGATTTGTACTTAAAGCTGATACAAACTATTTCTCTTAGTTTTGTGGACTATTTTAGCAGTTAATAAATTCATGTAATATGTAAGTGAATATATATATATGTATATATCTTCTATTATGTATGTCATTTTCCTTAAGCAATCTGACTGTCAGAAACCACTGTCTAATGAGAAACAAGCTGATCTATTCCAGGAGAGACAGAGAGCTGGAAAAACTTAAAATTTAAAATGTATTTTCAGCTTTGATAGGGAGTTCTCTTTTGACTGGATGTTCTTAAAACTGTGCTTTTTGTTGTTGTTATCCTCTCGCTCAAAAAAATGTTTTTGAAATAAAACCCAAGCAAATGTTAATCCTTCGTCTTAATTATCCTATTGTTGATTTATTTATAAACCAAAGTGCAGCCTGGTGATTTAAGTGAACATTTTGTCAGAGATTCTCATTCCTCTGTGTTTCATGGTGTGCTTGGAAGTTGCTTCCTAACTGATTTTCTATCTCCTGCATAATCAGAATTCTGCAAGTGGATAAATAGCTATTAGAATATAAGGCACTCTCTCTCTTATTTCTGTTCTGCTGCTGGTGTACTCCCTGGGTGCTTGCCAACAGAGAAAGGGGTTTACCTCACCCCATGATGACCTATATAATTCCATGGTAGCAGTGTAGAGAAAGGAAGTCCTACTACATTCAAGCCATGCTATAAGGTGTTGAATAAATACTTGTTTGAATCACAAATAGCTGCAGAACAATAACAGACCTTCATAGGCTACTCAGTGTACATGACAATAAGTTTGAAGGTTGGAAAATGGCGATGACTGAGCTTTTCAGCTGATCACAGTCAAATCAGAACACATCAAAACAGCTGGTGTTCTGTGACTCAGAATCAGTCACACAGGTTTGCATTACCTCCGACTCCTTTCTCTTTACCTTCTCACAGAAGAGATTTAAACCAACATATGTCCTTCCATTTGGCTAAACCCCGGCTTTGACTCCCTTTGCATTCATATTCTAATAACAACAAATAAAACTAACCATACCAAATTTAAAAAAATGGAAAGGCTAATATTAAAATGATAAAAAAAAAAACCCTGATGTTACTCCATTTGTGTCAGATAAACCATATGCTTTAAAAAAAATGCTGAAAAAGAAACACAGCATTTTAAATCCAATCACAGAAGAATTCTGCCACCAGCAATATTTATGTCATTTACAAATCTGGCAGGAGTCATGCATTTTTGACCAAGTTCATAGCATGTGGTGCTGGGTGGTTATAGTTCACTTGGATAGCTTTGGCATGTACGTGAACCTCCATTCAAGTCCTGATTTCCACCGCACTGAAGAGAGCTTCAATGCCGTGGTGTTTCTATCTCTCTTTCTCTCTCTTCCTGTTTCTATCAAAAACAAACACCAAAAAAAAAAAAAAAAAACCTTCAATTTTCCAAATTCAGTGTGTGTGTGTGTGTGTGTGTTTATATTTTTGGGACCTCCTGCATGTGTGACTTCATAGCTCTGGGTGATTTTTTTTTTTTTTCAGAGAGTGAGACAGACTGATAGAAATAGGTCCAGTAACACCAAAGCTCCCCTGGTGCTGATGTATCCCAGGCGGTACACTCATAACAAAGAAATAGGCCTTCCTTTGCTCACCCAGTGAGTATTTTCATGATGATAAAGAACAAGATATTGGGAGTCCGGCAGTAGTGCAGCAGGTTAAGAGCATGTGGTGCAAAGCGCAAGGACCGGCATAAGGATCCCGGTTCGAGCCCCCCACTCCCCACCTGCAGGGGAGTCACTTCACAGGCGGTGAAGCAGGTCTGCAGGTGCCTGTCTTTTTCTCCCCCTCTCTGTCTTCCCCTCCTCTCTCCATTTCTCTCTGTCCTATCCAACAATGACAACAACAACAATAATAATCACAACAACAATAGAAAAGGGGGGGAGTCTGGTGGTAGTACAGCAATAAAAAAAAGTGGGGGAGTCTGGTGGTAGAACTGGGTTAAGCACATGTGGCGCAAAGTGCAAGGACCAGAGTAAGGATCCCGGTTGGAGCCCCCGGCTCCCCACCTTCAGGGGAGTCACTTCACAGGTGGTGAAGCAGGTCTGCAGGTGTCTGTCTTTCTTTCCCCCTCTCTGTCTTCCCCTCCTCTCTCCATTTCTCTCTGTCCTATCCAACCACAATGACAACAATAATAATTACAACAATAAAAAACAATAAGGGCAACAAAAGGGAATAAATAATACATAAATAAATAAAATTTTAAAAAGATATCTTGGGAAAATTCACAGTAAGTGGCTAGGAGCTCTGAGTTGTATATCTAGGTTCTGACACTGGTTCTTCTCTTGGTCCTCTTAGGTACCTGTCACACCATTCTTTGGCGACGGGCACTTGGTGACAGTGACCTCATCCCATCAAACACTCTACAAATTGTCATCTCTGGATCCCCAGCTGACACCCTGCCGAGGGCAAGAGCGACTAAGCCAGCTGGAACTGTGCCGGCTTTCTTGTCCAGGTTTTTTTCCTACACAGGAAAAAGAAAGAAGAAAAAAAAGATGAAGTTGGGCAAAGTGGAGTTCTGCCATTTCCTGCAGCTCATTGCCCTTTTTCTGTGTTTTTCTGGGATGAGTCAAGCGGAGCTGTCAAGGTCCAGATCCAAGCCTTATTTTCAGGCCGGGCGGCCCCGGACCAAACGCAGCTGGGTGTGGAATCAGTTCTTTGTGCTGGAGGAATACATGGGCTCGGACCCCCTCTATGTGGGCAAGGTAGGGCAATCGCTCTTTCCAAGTCACCAGTGGCATTGCTCCATGTCTGTGGATGGATGGGAGTGGAAAAGAAAACCTTTCACTCCTGTGAAATATGAGATGAGGTTTTGGGAATTGAAAAGACACCTCACCAATCTGAAGATGATGGAGCTCTTAGCATCCATCACTCTGCAATTGTAATCTACGTCTTACTCAGGATAGTGAAGTAGTGATGTAAGGAGTGATGCTTTCTTTCATCCTAGAGTGAATGGTGTCTTTACAGAAGCCTTGTTTCCAACACTGGAGCACATACCTAAAACTGCCATTTGCAGATTTGGAGGGAGAATATTTGCTAAGTGGTAAAGAGTGGTGGGTTCATACAGGCAGCAGATTTGTTAGATTTTTTTCTGGGGTGGGGGGGGTAAGTGACTGAAAATGAGGATCCTGATCCTTACTTTCTCTTCTAGCACCTTATCGACTGCACAGTGGAGTTATTGAGCCTATAATGCAGGCACTTCAAGCCTAATGTTTTAGTGGTGGCACTGATGGATTTTGTTTTACTTCTTAATTGCTTTTAAAAATTCCTTTTGGTTAAGAAATAGATGTGAACAGCAGTTAATTAGGACTTCCGCAGTTAATGTTGGACAAAAGCTTGTTGGGAAGCTTGTGAGCTATTTGGTGGCCGAGTGGTGGTCAATCTAATACATACATACATACATACATACATACATACATACATACATACATACATGTGTGTGTGTGTGTATTCATAGCCTAGGGCTTCTTCCTCTCTCTCTCTCTCTCTCTCTCAGCACTTTCCATTTGTAATGCATTTCTGAACTGAAGGACTTAAAGAGAGCATGTCTTGTCCCGTCCTCTGTCATAGTCCCACTACTTAGTTTATTCAGTTTTAATTACTGTCCTATTTTTAAGCATTTTTTTCTCATTTTGGAGATGAATACTGGGATTTTTTAAATTAACATTTCAGATCATTTTATTGGGGGATTAATGGTTTACAGTATAGTTACTGACAAGTGTGCCCAGGCTCCCATTTCCTCATGATAGGTGTCTTCACTACTCCCACCTCTTACTTACATCTTTTTCCGCTGTTCTGCATTGTGTCCCCCAACACCCTGTGCAGCCCCTCTGATCTACTCCTCCGCTCTGGGGTTTTCTAAACAGAGTTTACTGTCAAGGCATCTACTCATGGGCACATTTTGCTTTCACTTTGCTCTGTGTCTCTTCCTTCCTAATAAAATGAAATATAGCAAACTGATGAATTTATCCACTTTGAAATACTGACACCAAAACTTTGCTACTTACTTTATTTATTTTCATTTGAGTATACTTTAGCAAGGAAGAGTAAAAAGATATGACTTTTCTGGTAGGTATTCACATTAGGCAAGGTAAACTATTATTCTTACTAGTTTTTATTTTTTATTACTTTTTTATTTATAAAAAGGAAACATTAACAAAACCATAGGATAAGAGGGGTACAGCTTCGTACAGTTTCCACCACCAGAACTCCGTATCCCATCCCATCCCCTGATAGCTTTCCTATTCTTTATCCCTCTGGGAGCATGGACCCAAGGTCATTGTGGGATGCAGAAGGTAGAAGGTCTGGCTTCTGTAATTGCTTCCCCGCTGAACATGAGTGTTGACAGGTTGATCCATACTCCCAGCCTGTCTCTCTCTTTCCCTAGTAGGGTAGGGCTCTGGAGAAGTGGAGCTCCAAGGCATGTTGGTGGGGTTGTCTGTTCAGGGAAGTCTGGTCGCATCATGCTAGCATCTGGAACCTGGTGGCTGAAAGAGAGTTAACAAAGCCAAACAATTTGTTGAGCAGTCATGGACCTAAAGGCTGGGATAGTGCAGATGAAGAGTTGGGGAGGGGTCCTCCATTTTGTCGATAGCTTCTTACTAGTTTTTAATGCCTCAAATATTAATATTGTATGTACCTATAGAAATTGAATAAGTTAAAGTATTCTAGAGGGGTGATTGGGATTTTTTTCTTTGTTATCTCAATCATACCATTTTTCTGCTCTAAGAAAGTACGTGTAAGTGTACAAATATTTCTAAGTGCATGTGTATTTTAATAGCCATTCTTTCATCGATATCACTGTTTTATGTACTCAATCCCTGTCTTTATTCTTTGTGTTCTTGTAAACAAAGTAAAAGCAATAACCATTATGTAGAGTTATTGACTAAAAATCTAGCTTAAATTTCATTCATTTTTAATGAATGTTTAGCAAATTCAAGCTTCTTTCAGTGGACAGATGTATCATAGTCTGCTAATTCATAAATAATCAGGAGTTAGGTGAAATCACACTTTTCTGAGAATCTGAAGACAACTAAAATATTCCAGTTAATTTGGTTTTCAGAGGAGCTGCCTGTGCAAAGTTGACATTTTGAAATAGAGATAATTAGAAAAAAAATAAACCCTTTTCTCCTTAATTTTAAAACCACACGATAATTTGGAATGCTTATATTCAGGTCATCTACTTAAAACAGCGTGTACTTATGAAAATGCATATGCCTACCTAAGACTACTTAGATTCCAGAAGTATGTGAAATTACTGAGCCTTGCTATTGTTATTTTTCTAAGAGAAGTTGTGTACTTCCTAGCTTAGATAATAAAAACATTATGTGTTTCCTTTTCAGTGAATTAGGGAGAGCCACTAACAGTGTGTGTGTGTGTGTGTGTGTGTGTGTGTGTGTGTGTGTGTGTATATATATATATATATATATATATATATATATATATATATATATCAGAGTATATATATTTATAAAAAGGAAACACTGACAGAAACCACAGGATAAGATGGGTACAGCTTTGCACAATTCCCACCACCAGAACTCTGTATCCCATCCCCTCCCCTGACAGCTTTCCTATTCTTTATCCCTCTGGGAGTATGGACCCAGGGTCATTATGGGGTGCAGAAGGTGGAAGGTCTGGCTTCTGTAATTGCTTCCCTGCTGAACATGGCCATTGGCAAGTTGATCCATATTTTCAGCCCTAACAGAGTATTAAATTTAGTTAGTTTATTTTTATGTCTTTCTCGTTGTGTGTAAGTGCAGTACATCTACTCATAGTGGACTCTTAAGAAGGGAAGTGGGTTATAAACAACACAACATTTAATTGAACATAAAAACATAGGCCTGTAAAAGAGTTTGAGATGGAGAGGGAGATGAAAGGGAAGGTCTTATAGGAATAGTTTGGTTTTTCTTTTGAAAGAGGGGCAGAGAAGTTGAATGCTTTAGATTGTACAAATGAAGTGCTCCTTGTGGATATGGGTCAGAATAAGCAGAGAGAAGGGATGAACTTTGACCTCAGTATATTATTTCATCCTTCCTATTCTCCCTTCCCCCCTGATTTTCTTCTCCCCTCTTTCCTTCCCCCTTACCTACTTCGTTTCCACTGTGTTTAATGACTGAGCAGAGTTGTTATAGGACAGCAGAGAACTAAAGATTTTAGATGGCACATTGAAAGAGTAGACTGATGATCATGGGAAGATATGAAGGACCCTCATCATTTGTTTTCACAGGTGTAGCTTTATCTATATTGGTTATGAGACGATGCTCTTGGAACCAGCCATTGGCACATGTTTACTATGTGCAAAGACCCAGGTTCAAGCCCCTCATTTTCAGGGGGAAAGCTTCATGAGTGGTGAAACAGTATTACAGATCTCTCTTTCTCTACCATGTTCTTCCATCTCAAGCTCTCTGTTTCCATCCAATAAATAAATAAATAACTAAAAATAAAGACTGCACTCTTTATCTTTCTGACAAATTCAGACTACTTAGATAATTTTGAAAATATAAATAACCTTGATAATCATGATAGCTAAATCCGATTACTTAATGAATAAACACCGTGTGTGCTTATCAAATCAACTTCAATGTCAATGCTCAGTGGTGACTTCTAATTAGTCTTTTAACTTTGGGTAAGCTGCTTCCTCTTCTCTAATGTAGAGTGATGACATTTACATCTCAGGTCCTTTTCTGAGGGTGAATCTTTATGAAAATGTTGGGAACATACACTAATTAATCTAGGTATGATTATAATAATTATTAATTTTTAAACTATTTTATTTATTTTATTGTTGAAAGAGATGCAGAGAGAGAAAGACACATATAAACACCAGAGCACTGCACAGCTCTGGCTTATTGCGGTACAGGGGATTGAACCTGGGACTTCAGAGCCCCAGGCAGGAGAGTCTCTTTGCATAACCACTATGCTATCTACCCCCTGTGATTATAATTATTTGATTTCACTAGTTATTCCCTATAAATTCAGTACAATGACATGGTTAATCTGTTGCTATGCCTCAACTTTTATGATTATGGTTCTTTCCATAAAAACAGACATGTTCTTTTATATTAAAAACAGTATTTAAAGGAGCCAGGTGGTGGCACACCTGGTTGAGCGCACATGTTATTGTGCACAAGGACCTGGGTTTGAGGCCCCGGTCCCCACCTGCAGAGGGAAAGCTTCAGGAGTGGTGAAGCAGGGCTGCAGATATCTCTTTGTGTCTTTCCCTCTCTACCTCCCTTTTCCCTTTCGATTTCTGGCTGTCTCTATCCAAAAAATAAACATAATAAAAGAAAAACAGTACTTAAGCTTACTGCAATGAATTAGAGAACTGGGATGGTTTAGATAGGCTTAGAAATAATTTGTCTGTGACTGTACTATGACAGACATAGTGGGTAAAGAATTGACATCTATAAATTTTTCAGACTTGAAATTGAAAGTTCCTATTATTAAGAGGCCATAAGATCAGAAAACAAGTGTACCATAAATAAACTTTAGATATTAATACATTGAGGATCATGAGGTCACAAGATGGCTTGCGAGCTTATTCTTTGGCCAGTCACTGTGTTTGTTTTGCTTAATTCAGGACCTAAGTAGAACTTGTAATTGAAGGGGACGGGAAATGTGTCTGGAGCTCTCACCAAAAAAATCCAAGTTGGGAGCCGGACGGTGGCGCAGTGGGTTAAGCGCAGGTGGTACAAAGCGCAAGGACCGGGGTAAGGATCCAGGTTCGATCCCCCGGCTCCGCACCTCAGGGGAGTCTCTTCTCAAGCGGTGAAGCAGGTCTGAGGTGTCTGTCTTTCTCCCCCCCTCCCTGTCTCCTCTGTCCATTTCTCTCTGTCCTATCCAACAACAACGACATCAATAACCACAACAATGTTAAACAACAAGGGCAACAAATGGGAAAATAAATAAAATAAATATAAAAAATATAAAAAAATTAAAAAGACAAAAGAAAATTCCAAGACACAAATTGCTGGCCTGAGTTAGAGGTTGTTGGTGTGACCTTTATCATTAGCATGCTTCCATTTTTGTGCATGGACAAACAGCCAACACTAAGGTTTTTTTTTTTTTTAATTATCTTTATTTATTTATTTGGATAAAGACCGCCAGAAATCAAGAGGAAGGGGGTGATAGAGAGGGAGAGACAGAGAGACACCTGCATCCCTGCTTCACCACTTGTATAGTTTTCCCCCTGCAGGTGGGGGTTGGGGGCTCGAACCCAGGTCCTTGCACACTTTTTCTTCTTCTAGCGTTTGCCCTTCTTCCGTAGCCAGTCAACAGCATCAGGTTGAGCCTGATGTAAAGTTTTGAGACCTCCTTTGAATCTGGAGAGGTGGCATACTGTAACGTGTGCTTAACCAGGTACGCCACCACCTGGCCCCTAACACTAAGCTTTTTAAAGACTATTTAAGATGAGAGGAGAGAGGACCAGAACACTGCTCATCTTTGACATAAGTGGCAGTGGGGATTGAATCTTTAGCTTCTGGGGTGTTAGGCATGCAAGATGGCACTTTACCAGACTGAGCTGTCTCCCAGCTCCTAAACTGTCAGCTCTAAATGTGTAACTTATGGAAAGGGATTAGCCATTACTCCGATGAAGTCATATTTTGAAGAAATGATGTGTGCACTTCCCTCCCAGGACTTGCTAGTTACCACTGTACCTGCGTTTTTGTCCCTTCCAGTGATAAGGGAGTAGAGTCCTGTCTGCTCTCTGTGGCTTTCTGTCCCGCAGGACTGAGTTTTCCTAGTGCATGGAACATCCTGGTTTGCCGCTGTTTCTTTGCCTCATATACCGCCTTTTCTACCAATAGTTTTATCTTTTCCTTGCTTTGATATTTCTCACTTCATTCTCCCTAACCATGTGACAAAAAAAAGCAAGGAAACCAAAAAGAATCAACAGAGCGAGCTCTGTCTTCGCTTTTCTTTTCTTTCTTTTTTTTTAATTTTTATTTATAAAAAGGAAACTGACAAAAACCATAGGATAAGAGGGGTACAACCCCACACAATTCCTACCACCAGAACTCCATATCCCATCCCCTTCCCTGATAGCTTTCCTATTCTTTATCCCTCTGGGAGTATGGACCCAAGGTCATTGTGAGATGCAGAAGGTAGAAGGTCTGGCTTCTGTAATCACTTCCCCACTGAACATTATGGTCCCCAGATCAAACCCACTGGGATTTACAGTCAACAACATTTATACACCTTTCCCATATTTGGGAGCTACTCTCTTCCCTGATCCAGCTTTCTGGTCCTTTTCCAGCCATGGCATCATCTCCCCAGACAATAACTAGGATCTACCTGTATATCAGATGTCAGGCTCAGAAAAGAAAAACAAACAAAAACCAACTAGTATAGTCATGGGCCCTTTAGAATATAACTAAAATAGGCTTACTAACTATCTACAAAAGGGAGACCCCCCCACACTCTTCATCTGAACTATTCCAGCCTTTAGGCTCATGTCTTCACTTTTCTTCCTCTGGTTTTCCTCTCTTCAAACTGAAGTGGACTGCTGGTTCTGCAGGTCACTGCTTTCATCCTCCTCTCTCTTCCAAGGTCCAGTTTGTTTGCTTCCCTCATTGTTAACATCACTTGCTCTTGCCTTTGCTGTGACTCCCCTTTCTTCCCTCCTCATTCAGGGAGAATTTATGCTTCTTAGCCCTGCTGAAATCCAGTACCTAGCAGTGCAGTGTGGGATGCACTGTGCTGTCCTTTGAATGAAGTTTGCTTCCTTGAAAGTATTGGCAAGCTTTCCCCATGCAGTTAGCTGAATGTCAATGTCAGCAGGATCTCTCACCAGGAATCTCTGCCTGAGACCAGCAACAATAATCAGGGATTCAGAAAAGAAACTACCTTCTTTTAATATCTTAAAGATGTATTACTCTATGTGTGTCAGAGAGGCTGAGGGAAAAACAGAACAACCCTATGTCAAATGTGGTGTCTGGTTTTAAATTTATTACCTCGTACATGCAAATCCTGCACTCTACTTCCCTAGTGGCAGATACGGTCATTTTAGGAAGTGGTAGTGTCCAAAAGTTGAGTTATGAATTAGATCCAACCAGGCAAGCTTATGTTAGTGGCATAAAAAAATTGTCACTGAGATTACTTACTTATTCATCACCTGACAATGTATATATTGTTGATTGCAGAAGAAAAAGTAGCCAGCTTGTTTTTTTCAATATGCAAATTGCCTTAAGCTGTCTCCAGTCTTAGGAGAAAACACATGTCGTGTGTGTATGCATAGAAACCCTGCTTTCATGATGTCTTCATCACCAAGGTGAATTGTGAGGACCCCTGTTCATATCATCTTCTCTGCTGATGAAAATATGGGCCTCCTGGTGGCTTCAAAAGGAATTTGGATATGGATCAGCTCTGTGGCATACCAATCAGTTTTGATATTTAACAGTCCTTTTGGGCAGTTATTTTTAGCTCTGCTAATACAGCAGGTTAACTATGAAGTACTAAGTGTGTTTTTTTCCACAGAAAATCGACAATTCCAAATTTTTGTTTTCCTTTAAACCATCAAGACAATGCGATGTCAGATTTTGCCACTAAAATGTAGCAACCTACCATTAATTCAGTGTAATATCATTCATTGTCTCTTCAAAGTTATCATAGGTTAGGGATGAAGGTTGTAATTACCAAATAATTTTATCAGGTGAAGCTCTACAGCTGAAAGTTAGAAGGGGAGTGGTGTTTTATAGCCAATAAACATAATTATAGTCAAACTAGATAGTCTAGATTGAACACTGCATTTTCTGATGCTCTCTCTTGATCCAAATTATTTTAAATTGCTGATGGAAAGTGCATTTAAAATATTTATTTATTCCCTTTTGTTGCCCTTGTTTTATTGTTGTCATTATTGGATAGGCCAGAGAGAAATGGAGAGAGGAGGGGAAGACAGATGGGGAGAGAAAGACAAACACCTGCAGACCTGCTTCACCACCTGTGAAGCGACTCTCCTGCAGGTGGGAAGTCGGGGCTCGAACCGGGATCATTACCGGGATCCTTACTGGGATCCTTACCGGGATCCTTACGGCGATCCTTGCACTTTTTGCCATCTGGACTTAACTCGCTACGCCACTGCCTGGCTCCCAGAAGGTACATTTTAAAAATGTCTGCAGTCTGAGGACAACTGGTTTGCCAGTTAGTTGTGATATATATTATTAATATATTAATATATTGCATATTGTTATATTATTATAATTATGTATTTTATTACATTAATATATTATTAATGTAACAATATATCACAATACATTATTAATATACTAACATGATATATTAATATATAATAATTATTAATAATATATAATTTATAGTGAGTTTTAAAAATATTTATTTATTCCCTTTTGTTGCCCTTATTTTTTATTGTTGTGGTTATTATTGTTGTTGCTATTGATGACATCGTTGTTGAATAGGACAGAGAGAAATGGAGAGAGGAGGGGAAGACAGACACGGGGAGAGAAAGATAGAAACCAGCAGACCTGCTTCACCGCCTGTGAAGCGACTCCCCTGCAGGTGGGGATCCTTACGCTGGTCCTTGCGCTTTGAGCCATGTGCGCTTAACCTGCTGCGCTACCGCCCGATTCCCTATAGTGAGTTTTTAAGTACAAAGACAAAATGTGAACCAAAATAGCAATTTAAGTCCTTTGTGCACCGTCACTGACAAGCTTACTGTATAGTCTTCATCGATAAAGCCTCAGAAAGTCTTCCTCATTCTCTATTAACTCAACAAATGAGAGGATCAGATGAATGATTATAGGGCAGTTGCCATGTCTTTGTTGGTTTAAGCCTGTATTGATAAATATTATGTTGGGGAAAAATGACATTCTAATTATTTTCTGTCATTTATCTTATCTATCATGGCAATTAGTATCTTTGAAGATAAACAATAGTTTGCATTCATGTGCTTAACATTTTATCTCCTAAATTCTTCTTTGAAGAAGGTTGTCCTTCTTTCCCTTCCTCCTTCCTTCTCCATTCATCATCAAATACTTATCAGGTATCGACTTGGTGGTTGGTATTGTGTTATATTAGAAAGTTTAAAAACTAAATTATTCTCCTTCATAAACATCAGAGTCTGGGTGGTAAGTAAAGCAGGCAAAACATAAATTCTCCAGCTAATACAGCTATGTGTGTATGTTGGGGGCAGGGGTGAGAGAGTAAGACAGAACAGAAAAACTAATTCATGGATTTGTGAAGGAAAGCTTGTGTTTGAGAATATCTAGTTCTCCAATTGTAAAATCTGTGATTTCACCATTGTTTTATATAATATTCATTGCAAAAGGAGAGTGTTACCTTCTTAGAAAGTAGGACAGTCTTCTAAACCTATATTGGAAGAAGCTTTATATAGTAAAACATCAATAAGTAGAACCCTAGGTTATGTTTGTCTCTCATTATTTTGAGAAATTCACTAAAACATGATACACTTCTATTTCTCCATCTGTAAAATGGAGATCAAGGTAGAATTCTGAGATTTTTTTTTTTTAATGTCCAGATGTTATAAAACCTGTTATAAAATTTTTTATTTAATTGTACTGTCCCACCAGATTTATCACTGAAGTACATACCTGCATGATGAATCTATCACTCCCAGAAGCCATTTTATCCCCCCTCCTTTTTCTCTTCCTTTATTTTCCTTTAGCCCTCCCTTCCTTCCTTTTTCTCCTCTCCTCACCTCTTCTCTTCTTCTCTTCTCTTTTCTCTTCTCTTTATTTCTTTCTGTTACCTTCAGTTTCCTTTTCTTTTCTGATAGAGATAAATTTATTTATTTTATTTATTTCCTTTTATTGCCATTGTTTTATTGTTGTAGTTATTGATGTCGTCGTTGTTGGATAGGACAGAGAGAAATAGAGAGAGGAGGGGAAGACAGGGAGGTGGAGAGAAAGATAAACACCTGCAAACCTGCTTCACCGCCTGTGAAGTGACTCCCCTGCAGGTGGGGAGCTGAGCCGAGGGTTTGAACCAAGATCCTTATGCTGGTCCTTGCGCTTTGCTCCACCTGCCCTTAACCCGCTGTGCTACCGCTCAACTCCGGAGATAGAGAAATTTAAATGGAAGTGGGAGAGAAAGAGGGAAGAATAAAGACTCCCCACATATAGTTGGTCCCTGGTCCTTGAGCATGATAATATCTCTGCTCTACTGAGTATGCCAGTGCTTGGCCAACTTCTTAGTATTTTCTTTTCTTTTTAAATTTTTTTTTTATTATCTTTATTTATTTACTGGATATAGATAGCCAGAAATTGAGAGGGGAGGGGGGATAGAGAAACGCCTGCAGCCCCGCTTCACCACTTGCAAAGCTTTCCCCCAGCAGGTGGGGATCAGGGGTGAGAACCTGGGCTCTAGCACACTGTAACATGTGCACTAAACCAGCTGCGCTACCACCCAACCCCTTCTTAATATTTTCTAATGTGGCCAGTTTCTCAGACTTCTACTGTCAGTTTCAATCAGTAATTTGGTTATATATATATTCTATAAGGTTAGGATTAGGGGCTAGGGTTTGCTGTTGTTGTTTCTGGGGTTATTGCTGGGGTTCAGTGTGTGCATGATTCTGTCTTTCTTGGTGGCCTTTCTATTTTATTTTATTTTATTTTTTTTATAGAGTGAGGAAGAGAGACAGAGAGAAAGGAAAAGAAGAGGGAGAGGGAGACAGGAGACGCTTTAGCACTAGCCCACGGCTAGTGAGACAGACCTCTCTTGAATCTGGCTTCAAGATGATCTGTCCCAATAATCATATTTCTTCTTCGTAATGACTGTGTATCACATAATATAGTTTTGGTAATGATACCATCATGAAAGGAAGTTGGACTCTTTAGGCACTCAGTGGTGAGGATGACTTTGGTCATCTAGTTACCATGCCTCTGTCTGCTGGATCCCGCACTGAGAAAATAGTGTAAACTTTCAAAATTTTAAAGAGGACGGTAAAGTGAGTTAAGCTGTCATTTTAGATCTGAGTAAATACTGACACGGCTTCGAAGGGGTGCACTGGGTGACTCATTAGGGTCCACTGTCCATTTTTAGGATAAGTGGATTGATCTGAAACATGGGGTGGATTTAAATCTATAATTCTGTCAGGTAATGTCCATGATTTTATGTGGTCATTGATCTTGCTTCTCAAAAGTACATCAGTTTAGGGTGTCTCAGGAAAACTGATTTTATATTCTTCTTTTGGACCTGGTAGCTATGTTTACCACAGTTGAGGGTTCTAAAAATAGTATCTTCTGATCTGGAGTTTAAAATGAGAGCATTCTTATTCTTCTCTGTTGGTTGCATAATGTAAAGGGCTATTTCACTGTAAAGTGTGCTGGAAATATTTAACCTTTAATACATACAGTACTGTGTGCATAACTGGTTTTAGGTAAAAGAAATAATATGAGAATGCAAAGTGCTATCTCATATTAGTATGCTTGCAAGAGTGTTAAACCTCTAAAGAGTAAATGGGATTATACATCGATGTTTGAAAGGATTTAGTAATGGTACTTCTTCCTAATGATTATTTTTAGAGCTTAAAGAACTTTGTTTTATGGGGAAAGATTCATTAGTGGTGAAGTGGTGCTACAGGTTACTCTCTGTCTCTGTGCTTCTCTATCAGTTTCTTCCCTCTCGATTTCTTTCTGTCTCTATTCAATAAATAAATAAATACATACATTTAAAATAAAGAAAGGAAGAAAGGATTTGGTTTTCAGTCAGAACTGATCACATTTTCAGAAAAGCTTTGTAGCCATGTGAGTTAGCTAAGAAACATTGTATTAGAATAGATATATTCACAAGCAAAATAAAAGTAAGGAAATAATCATTGGAACTTGAATTTAGAAGACTTGGAATGCAAGTATGATTGCTTATGTGAGTGAATAATTTTTTTGTTTGTTTTGTTTTTCGAAGAGCACAGTATTAGAGTGAATTGAATTCAGTGAACAAAATTGTTAACCAATCACATTTGGAAGAAAGACAAAGTTTCATGTTAACATTAGTTTACTTACTTGGTTGGTGGCTCAAACAACAGACTTGCATTTCTTATGCATTAGTAATATGGGAACTCCAAACTATGATGCCAGGACAACCATTTTCTGGGGTGAGTTTTCTTACTGAACTAGACAGTTACTTTTAGACCCTGTTCTCACTTGTAGAACCTGTTTGAAGGAGAGAAATCCCCAGTCCTACAACAATAGGGCCACACTTTTTAGCAGATACCAAAAAGATGAATGACTGATAAGCTATTTTTGACAAGTTTTAATATATTCTGAAGTTTCATTTTACTATATCAAGATATACGTAATCATTTTTAAATGTTGGAAAATAGTTTAACTTTTTTTGTTAGTTGTGTAGTTTTAGCTTGAATTTTCTTAGTGAATGATCCCCGAGATAGAGTTGTTAAGATAATATTCTACTGCCTATTAGCCATGTAAACTCAGAGACACTCATAAGTTAACTACTCGAGCTCTTCTTTGTTTTTAACATTTTTTTAAACCTTTGTATTTTTCATTTTTTTGCTCTTGGTGATGCTTGGGATCAAACTGGAACCTCTCACACCCAAGTCCAGTATGCTACCACTGTGCTATCCTCCTGACTCCTATCCTCCGGTGTTTCTTTGTTGTAAATTAGAGATGGTACTATGAACTCCCTCTCTAAATTGGTAAGAGTAAATGAAATAGACACATTGTTTCTGTCCTATTTAACATAAGTTCATAAGAATAAATGATACAGTCAAAATTATTCATGTCCTGTTTAACATTTAGTTCACATTGACCCCTGTTATGATCATTGTGTTAGAATAATGGCCCCCTGCCACCCACAGGTGTCTATACTCAATCCTCAGAACCTAAAAAAAAAAAGTTACTTTACATAGCACATTGACCTTTGCAGGTGTGAGGATAAAGAAGGGCCTTGAAATGGGGAGCTTATCCTGGACTCACCAGACTGAGCCAGTACAATGACATGCGTTCATAAAAAGGGAAGTCGTGACTGTGGACAAATGGTCAGAGAGATGCACATTTGAGAAAGGAAGCAAAGTTCAAGGGATGTGGACAATATGCAGGAGCTGGAAATAGTAAGCGCAATGATTCTTCCCTGGAGATTCCAGAAGGAACATGGCGAGACCAACATTCTAGTTTTGACCTGGTACGACTCATACGGCTTCTGACAGCTACAACTTTTAGGAATTATGTGTTGTTTAAAGTTGCTAAATTTTTAGTCATTTGCTACTGCAACAGTAGCAAGCTATTATCATAAACAGTATTGCTATTGTCATATTAGCAGATGTAGTAGAAAATGTATGCTTATAGTCCTTATAGTTTGAAATTATACAGAATAAATATATAGACTGAACATCAGCTTCCTAATAACCAAAACAGAAATTGAAAATGAGGTTCTGGACAAAATATCAATGAGGTATTTTATGTCCTTGAAAATATTTTAGTTTCTTGCAAAATCCTAGACTAATTTGGATCATTACCAACCCTGTTAAAATACATTCCTGCAGGATTTTAGAATGGCATGTATTCAAGAAAGAATAGACATTTATACAGGGTTTCCAAATCATTACCTTCTATTTATATACATACACACTCACACACAGACACACACACACAGACACACACACACATATAAAATGTTGAAATTGAATATAGTTAAAATAACCATCAGTGGTAGGAATTGAAAGATTAAAATAGTACTTAGCCAGTCTATATAAACATTAGAAATAAACCTTTAGTCAATGTTTCCTTTTTATAAATAAAAAAGAATAATAGACCTACAGTATAAATTGGAAAAAAAAAGAAATAAACCTTAGCATGAATTTTTCAGAATAGTCTTTCAAGCACTTAATGGTGGAAATTATGATCCTGAAGTTCTTTTCTTAGGGAATTAATCCAGGAACACAGGAGCACCTATCCTAAGAGCTCTCTAGACACTTGTGTTCCTAGCAGCACAATTTGTAATAACTGAAACTTGGAAACAACTCAGATGGTTGATGACAGATGATTAAGAAAGTTGTGATTTGCTGTATATATGATAGCTCCACTTTTGTCACATCTTGGGTGAGACTCAAAGGCATCACATAATGTGAGATAAGCTAGAGGAAGGAGAACTAATACCAGACGATCTCACTTCTAGATGGAACTTGAAAAACAGTGAAAGGAGGGGAAAGCACAGGGTGGAATTTGGACTAGGTGTGCTTTGGTGCCACAAAACCAAGCACTGAAGAAGGGGGAAAAGGGTGAGGGTGGAGAGGATATTGGGCATGATGGTGGAAAAAGACATTAAGTTACAGAATCCAAGCACAGGCGGCTTAAGGATCCCGATTCAAGCCCCCGCTTCCCCACCTGCAGGGGGTTGCTTCACAAGTGGTGAAGTAGGTTTGTCGGTGTCTTTCTCTCCTCCTCTCTCAATTTCTCTCTCTTCTATCCAACAACAATGACAACAATAGCAGTAACAACAACAACAACAATGAGAAACAACAAGGGCAACAAAAGGAAAAAATGGCCGTCAGGAGCAGTGGATTCGTAGTGCAGTCAACAGGCACCGAACCTAATTCTTAAAACCATTCTCTGAAACAATCCAGCTTTTAATGTATGGAATTCAGCACAGTATATTTAAGTAGTTTCAGTGATAACAGTGCACTTTTTGAATTAGTGGGAAAACTATCAGCCCATACCACAGAAGGCTGTACAATAGAGACACACATTTATAACTATCGGAGCTTGCTGTGCAGTTTTTTCAGTGAGCTGTTATCAACCCAGGGATAGGGATGTGTGTTCCTGTAACCTGAAACCTGGCAAAGTCAAATGTTGGCTTAATTTACTTTCTGAACCTTATGGCTTAGCATTTCAGTTCTTGTTTTATATTTTCTCTCTCTCTTTTTTTTTCCTTGTTATTGTCATGGTTTCACTGTTATAGGATGGCTTTTTTAGGTAAAGAAAGAGACGAAAAGAGAGTGGGAGAGACCCCAGCACTGAAACTTCCTCAGAGGTGGAGGATGGAGTTGAGTTGCATACATGGCAAAGAAACACACTATCCTAGTGGGTTTAGTATCTCAAAAAGTTTTATTTATTTATTTTTTGTATTTGTCAGTATCTATCTATCTATTTAAATTTGCTTACTTACTTATTGGATAGAGACAGAAATTCAGAGGGGAGGAGGAGATAGAGTGGGAGAGAGATAGAGAGATACCTGCAGCCCTGCTTCACCACTCATGAAGATTTCTTCTTGCAGTTGGGGAACAGGGAGCTAGAACCTGGGTCTCGGTACATGATAATGTGTTCACCCAACCAGGTGTGCTGCCAGCTGGCCCTCTATCTATCTAATTACTATATTTATTGTTTTTCAGCAGTTCTGGGGATTGAACCTAGGACTTTGGACCCTTAGACATGAGAGACTTGCATATCCATTATACTATTTCCCTAATCATGACGTAACATTTCCCTGTGAATTATTCTAGTAACTAACAGTTACAAAAATGTAGTCATAAAAATATTCATGTTTTTGTCTGAAATCTAATGACAACTCACTGCCTAGTATACCAGGAATTGCCAGGTACAGTGCTATCATACCAGCTTTTTTGGGGAAAAATAAAACAAACAAACAATCTTGCTAGATCTTTTATTGTAGTATAGTTAAGATAGGACCAACACTATGATCTATGTACCTCCCTCTGTTTATACAGGCAGAAGAAGAGATTAGATACTTATTTCCTGTTTCTTGAAAAGTGTGAGTTGAGTCCCAGGATAAGCTAGATGGATGGATTCTTGAGGCCATTAGTTCACCTGGACTTGTGGCTTCATGATGGGTTTTCTCCAGATAAGTTTAAGCTCCATCATTGGAAGTGAAATTCAGAGCAAAACAGGAACAAAGAGGGGGATGTGTGAGGTTTGGTTTGATATACTTTCTAAGATCGGTTTTTATAAATAGATTGCAAGACAGTTTCTATCTTTTCCCTTACTCAGTTTATCAATGTGAGGTGCCCTGACCCTGCTGCTCATGCATGTTAGGTAATTGTATTCCTTTGGGACAATGAATTCAACGTAGGTTTTCTTAGGGCAAGTATCTAAGAATTCTGTCTTCTGCATGTTACCACAAGAGCAAGGAGAGATATTGAAAGATATGAGAGAATCAATCAAGATGGTATGGTGAGGCCATCTATATTCCTTGTCTTCTGTAGAATAAATGCAGATGAGTAGTTTCTCAAGACTGGACTGTGTTACAGGAATGATAATTACAGGAACCCAAATGATTAACATTCTAGCTGGTGTTGTGTGTAAACAGTGCACAATTATCTGATAAGAATGCTTCCCTTAGAATGTTTGCTTATCTTCTTAGTTAAAGTGCTGACATGTTTCAAGGTATTTAACTGAAAACACACAATCAAGATTTGGACAGCATATACATAATGCTCAACAGATGTGAGTTTAAAAGATTTGTGATGATCACTAGTGAAATTAGTCAAGCCATGCTTAAATTAGATCTTTCTGATTTGTGAGTCATTTAGGAGTTCACATTGGAGCTGAATGTGTGGAGAGTAAAAGATTACACATTCTGCACTGGGATCTTTGAAATGGAGAAGTGAGAGGAGAAGTGACAGTCAGCATTTTTCTTTTCCTGAACGTATCATAGAATCTCAGTTTCATATCTCACATCCGTTCTAGCCCTGATACAGTTTATGTAATTTTCTAAACTGAACCATAACAGAACTGGATTTAGGGGAATTTTGCTTATTCAGAAGAAGCAGAGAGAGTGACTTCTAGCCCTTAGAATTCAGTTTAACTGTATTTAAAAGAAATGAAGTCATCAATATTTTTAAATTGTCACTAACAAAATAGATGTGAATTGTCACATTCCATACCATTTAGTGGGCTTAAATGAAGTATTGAAAATAATATAGAATGACCAGAGAGATAACACAGTGGCTAAAGCACAAAAGTTATAAGCTTGGGTTCCTGAGTTCAATCCCCAGCATTCTTTGTGCTAAAGTAATGATCTGGCTATCTGTTTCTCTTCTCTATCATGGTAAATATATCCATGTATATGTAACTCATATAAAGAACTATAGAACCATGTCTAAAATAAAAGTAACATGAATGTGTCCAGCAGACATACAACCTTGAAAAAAGTAATGTTCACCAAGATTACTATCAAATAATGGGGTGATAACATAAAGCTTGACACTGGGATTAAAAATACAGGCTTCCTGACAGAGGCTAAATTATCTTTTTGGTTGATTATTACAGCACCTGCAAAGAGACTTTTACCTATGGCAGCGCAGCTGTGCTCAGGAAATTTGGGAGAGCGGTGTAGGGTGTAATGGTCTGAAACAGGACTGCTTTTCCCATTGATTAGTTCACTTGTTGGAAACGTGAATGCAGTAGATGAGGGCAGATGGATACAAATCAATGAGGGCTCAGGGCTGGGGTCAGAAGAGGAAATACTTTCTGTTTCACATTCAGTTAAGACTTTTTTCACTGTGGATTTTATGATCCCAAACCTAAGGAACCAATATTCAGAAGTTTAATATCTTGTAATATGTTGTTTTCCCTCAGTGCTTCTCTTTTCATGCTGCCTGTAACTTCTGATTAATGTTTAAGTCTGATTTCTCCATAAACCCCAGGTATGCTGATAACAGTCTGGTTTTTCACAGCACTGCAGTTTTAACTTTCCTTTTAAAATATTTATTTATTATTTATTGATAGAGACAAAGAGAAATATAGAGGGGAGGGGAGGGCAGAAAGGAGAAAAGAGTAACGCCTGCAGCACTGCTTCACTGCTGGTGAACCTTTCCCCCTCAAGTGGGGGACTGGGGGCTTTGTAACATGCACTCAACTGGGTATGCCACTACTCAGCTCCAACTAAGGGGTATGAAGGAGGAATGGCAGCTTTAAGAAATAGGGATTTTAAGATACTTCAGAGGCTCTAGTAGTCATACAGTGACTATTAATTATCCAAGCAACTGCCTTTCTTAGAATTGATCACCAAATATAAAGTATTTTACTAAGGCTGATTATGGGATACACAATAGCGTATGTGGTTAGTTTTTTTTTTTTTTATTTTAAAGTATTTACTTATAAAATAGAAACACAGACAGTAACCAAAGGGTAAAAGGGGTACAATTCCTACCACCAGAGCTCCGTATCTCATCCGCTTCCCTGATAGCTTTCTTAGTCTTTAACCTCACGGGAGCATGGACCCAGGGGGTGTAGAAGGTGGAAGGTCTGGCTTCTGTAGTTGCATCCCCGCTGAACATGGGCAGCGTTGACAGGTTGATCCATACTCCCTGACTGTCTCTCTCTTTCTGTAGTGGGGAAGGGCTCTGGAGAAGCTGGGCTCCAGGACACATTGGTGGGGTCATCAGTCTGGGGAAATCCGGTTGGCATCATGGTAGCAACTGGAACCTGGTGGCTGAAAAAGAGTTAACATATAATGCTATACAAATTGTTAACTAATCATGAACCTAAAAGCTGGAATATTGCAGATGAAGACTTGGGGTCTCCATTTTGGAAATAGCTGGTAGGTCTATTTTAGGTATATTGCAAAGGGCCCATGAGTTTATTAGTTTTTGCCTGAGCCTGACATCTGATATGTAGGTGGACCCAGGTTATTGTCTGGGAATGGTGTCATGGCAGGAAAAAAGGGCTAGAAAGCTTCAAAATTTGGGGAAAGTGTATAAATATTGTTGACTGTAAACCCCATCAATTTGATCTGGGGCCCACATTCAGCCTAGGAGCCTGTGTAACCTCTGCATCCCTGTAGGTCTGAACTCGCATTCTGTGGTCATCAGTAGGAACATTCCGAGTTGCATCAATTTCAGGACCCATCTTCTTCAGGTGGTAGATAGAGTATGTTATCCAGCCCCTCTTCAGAGGATGGAACATTCTCTACCATTGTTGATATGTGGTTATTTTTTAAGGTTGCATGCCCTTGATATTAATATCTAAACATTCTATTAGTAGTAGTACATATTTTTATTAAAACAGAATAATTCATTTTAACACGAAAGTTGCTTGGGGAAGCTCAAATTTGAAATGCATTAATTTCAGTGAATTTTTAAATACTTTTATTAAATTTAAGAATAGTCAGTCACCTTATATGCAAATAATTGTTTCTTTCTTGTCTGTTATCATTTATTAATGGGGGTGGTGGTGGTAGTAGTAGTAGTGGTGATGGTAGTAGCAGCAGCAGCAGCAACAGTAGTGTTTTTAACCAAAGCACTAGCAATAGTAATAGTAGTAGTAACAGTAGTGTTTTTAACCAAAGCACTAGCAATAGTAGTAGTAGTAGTAACAGTAGTGTTTTTAACCAAAGCACTAGTAATAGTAGTAGTAGTAACAGTAGTATTTTAACCAAAGCACTAGTAATAGTAGTAGTAGTAGTAGTAGTAGTAGTAGTAGTAGTAACAGTAGTATTTTTAACCAAAGCACTAGTAATAGTAATAGTAGCAGCAGTAACAGTAGTATTTTTAACCAAAGCAGCAGTAATATTAATAGTAGTAGTAGTAGTAATAGCAGCAGTAACAGTAGTATTTTTAACCAAAGCACTAGTAATATTAATAGTAGTATCAGTAACAGTAGTATTTTAACCAAAGCACTAGTAATATTAATGGCAGTAGTAGTAGTAGCAGTAGTATTTTAACCAAAGCACTAGTAATAGTAGTAGCAGTAGCAGTAATATTTTAACCAAAGCACTAGTAATAGTAGTAGTAGTAGTAGCAGCAGCAGCAAGAGCAACAGTAATATTTTTAACCAAAGCACCAGTAATATTAATAGTAGTAGCAGTAGCAGTAACAGTAGTATTTATTTATAACCAAAGCCCAAGTGATAGTAGCAGTAGTAGTAGTAACAGTAGTATTTTTACCCAAAGCATTAGTAATATTAATAGAAGTAGTAGTAGCAGTAACAGTTGTATTTTTAACCAAAGCACTAGTAATAGTAGTGGTAGTAGTAACAGTAGTATTTTTAACCAAAGCACTAGTAATAGTAGTAGTAGTAGTTGTTGTAATAGCAGCAGCAGCAAGAGGAACAGTAGTATTTTTAACCAAAGCACTAGTAATAGTTGTGGTAGTAGTAGTAGTATTTTTAATTTTTTTAAATTTATTTTTTATTTAAGAAAGGATAAATTAACAAAACCATAGGGTAGGAGGGGTACAACTCCACACAGTTCCCACCACCCAATCTCCATATCCCACCCCCTCCCCTGATAGCTTTCCCATTCCTATCCCTCTGGGAGCATGGACCCAGGGTCCTTGTGGGTTGCAGAAGGTGGAAGATCTTGCTGAACATGGGCGTTGACTGGTCGGTCCATACTCCCAGTCTGCCTCTCTCTTTCCCTAGTACGGTGGGTCTCTGGGGAAGCGGAGCTCCAGGACATATTGGTGGGTCTTCAGTCCAGGGAAGCCTGGCTGGCATCCTGATGACATCTGGAACCTGGTGACTGAAAAGAGAGTTAACATACAAAGCCAAACAAATTGTTGAGCAATCATAGACCCAAAGCTTGGAATAGTGGAGAGGAAGTGTTAGGGGGGTACTCACTGCAAACTCTAGTGTACTTCTGCTTTCAGGTATATATTTTGCAGTAGTTTATGGATACGTGTGAACATAAGCGCTCTCTCACAGAAACTGGTGTATATCTAGGTTTTGGGAATTTGTTAGAAAGTGAACCACCTGAGATGGAATTAGAGTATACTATGAAAGGAAAGGTCTCAGCCGAGTAGTGAAGCTGAAGGGTTGTCATTCCACACGTGAAGTCTCTGGACACAGTCTGAAGTGAAGCATGTTGAGGTGGCAATCGTTGTGTTGGTTAGGTTGTGATCGGCAGATGCAATATTATTTTATATGGATTGGGAGAGGCATGTGGGAAAGTGGGCCCTATCCAATGGTTCCAGGACTGGGGGAAGTAGAGGCTCTATAGTGGAGATGTGAGGTTCCTGCTGTCTTAGGGTTCTAAAAGACAATCGATAGTTAATGTTATCATCACATTAATTGGTAATTGGGTTAACTTTGAAAAGTCCTTTTGTTAGGGTTTGCTGTATAGTACCCAGTATCTCGTATATAGCTGTGCTATTGGTTGCTTCTGATCTACTTGGTCTAGGCTTTTGAGAGAGTCTGCATATCAATTACACAGCCTATATATTAAAAAGATTCAGTTTGTGTTTTGAAAAACTTCGAGACATACAATTAACTTTCCCCCTCTCATATTAATTAACTAGTCATTTATATGACTACATTTTACTAGGAGTGTACATAAACACCATTCCCACCACCAAAAGACTGTGACCCATCCCTGCCACCCACTCCCACCCCCCACTGGCCCAGGAAGCTGCATGTCTACCCCTCACCACAGGGTTTTTACTTTGGTGCCCTACTTCCAATTTGGTCAAGTCCTGCTTTTAGTTTCCCTTTCAGATCTTCTTAGTCAACTTCTGTTGATGAGTGGGATCATCCCATACTCGTCGTTATCTTTCTGACTTAGCTCACTTAACATAATTCCTTCTAGCTCTGTCCAAGATGGGTCAGAGAAGGTGGGTTCATTGTTCTAGATAGCTGCATAGTATTCCATTGTGTATATATACCACAGCTTTCTCAGCCACTCATCTGTTGTTGGGCACCTGGGTTGCTTCCAGGTTTTAGCTATTATGAATTGTGCTACTATGAACATAGGAGTACACACCTCTTTTCGGTTGGGTGTTATGGAGTCCTTGGGGTATAAGCCCAGGAGAGGAATTACTGGATCATATGGAAGGTCCATGTCTAGCCTTCTGAGAGTTTTCCAGACTGCTCTCCACAGAGGCTGGACCAATTTACATTCCCACCAGCAATGTAAAAGGGTTCCTCTGTCCCCATAACCTCTCCAGCATTTGTTGCTGCTGTCCTTTTTGATGTATGCCATTCTTACAGGACTGAGGTGGTATCTTAGTGTTGTCTTAATTTGCATTTCTCTGACAATCAGTGACCTAGAGCAGTTTTTCATATGTTTGTTAGCCTTTTGGATCTCCTCTGAGGTGAATGTTTTGTTCATATCCTCTGCCCATTTTTGGATGGGGTCATTTGCTTTTTTGGTGCTAAGTTTGCTGACCTCTTTATATATTGTGGTGATTAGTTTCTTGTCTGATGTATGGCATGTGAAGATCTTCTCCCATTCTGTGAGGGGTCTCTTTGTTTGTGTGATAGTTTCTTTGGCTGTGCAGAAGCTTTTCAATTTGATGTAGTCCCATTGGTTTGTTTCTGCTTTAGTCTTCCTTGCAATTGGGTATGATTCATCAAAGATGTCCTTGAGGTCTAGGTGGGAAACTGTTTTGCCAATGTTTTCCTCTAAATATTTGATTGTTTCTGGTCTGACATCCAGGTCTTTGATCCATTTGGAGTTGATTTTTGTTTCTGGTGAGTTAAAGTGGTTCAATTTCATTCTTCTGCATGTTACAACCCAGTTTTCCCAGCACCATTTATTGAAGAGAGCCTTCTTCTTCCATTTAATCCTTTGGTCCCCCTTATCAAAGATTAGATGTCCATAGGTGTGGGGATTTATTTCTGGGCTTTCAATTCTGTTCCACTGGTCTGTGTGCCTATTTTTGTTCCAGTACCATGCTGTTTTGATGATGATGGCTTTATAATATAGTTTAACGTCTGGGAGTGTGATGCCTCCATTTCTGTTTCTTTTCCTCAAGATGGTTTTGGCAATTCTAGGTGTTTTCAGTTTCCAGATAAATGATTGTAGTGTTTATTCTGTTCTCTTAAAGAAGCTTGGTGGAACTTTGATGGGTATTACATTAAATTTGTATATGGCTCTGGGGAGAATATTCATTTTGATGATATTTATTCTTCCAATTCATGAGCATGGGATATCTTTCCATTTCTTGGTATCAGTTTCTATTTCCTTGAGTAGCGACTCATAGTTTTCAGTATACAGTTCTTTCACTTCTTTGGTCAACTTTATTCCTAGGTATTTGATTGATTTTGCTGAAACAGTAAATGGGAGTGATTTCTGGATGTCTTCTTCTTCAGATTTAGTGTTTGCATAAAGAAATGCCACTGATTTTTGTACATTGATTTTGTAGCCTGATACCTTGCTATATTGCCTAATAACTTCCAGTAATTTTCTGCTGGATTCTTTAGGTTTTTCTATGTATACTATCATATCATCTGCAAATAGTGAGAGCTTGACTTCTTCCCTTCCAATCTGTATTCCTTTGATTTCTTTCTCTTGCCTGATTGCTATGGCAAGAACTTCCAATACTATGTTGAAGAGTAACGGTGACAGTAGACAGCCCTGTCTAGTCCCTGATCTGAGGGGGGAATGCTTTCAGCTTCTGTCCATTTAGTATGATGTTGGCTTTAGGTTTGCTATATATAGACTCCACTATCTTGAGGAATTTCCCATCTATTTCCATTTTTTTGTAGAGTTTGAGCATGAATGGGTGTTGGATTTTGTCAAAGGCTTTCTCTGCATTTATTGAGATAATCATGTGGTTTTTGGCTTTGCTTTTATTGATGTGGTGAATGACATTGATTGACTTATGGATGTTGAACTAGCCTTGCATTCCTGGGATGAATCCCACTTGGTCATGATGAGCAATCTTTTTGATATGCTGCTGTATCCCATTGGCCAAGATCTTGTTTAATATTTTGGCATATATGTTCACCAGAGATATTGGTCTGTAGTTTTCCTTTTTTGTTCTGTCCCTATCAGCTTTTAGTATCAGGGTGATGTTGGCTTCATAAAAGGTGGAAGGGAGTATTCCTGTTTCTTCAATCTTATGTAAAAGCTTAAGAAGTATGGGTACTGTTTCCTGAAAATTTTGTAAAATTTGTTTGTGAAGCCATCTGGTCCAGGACTTTTGTTGTTGGGGAGATTCTTAATAACAGTTTCAATTTCTTTGTCTGTGATTGGTGCATTTAGATTTTGTAATTCTTCTTGGTTCAGTTTTGGAAGGGCATATGTTTCTAGGAATTGTTCCGTTTCTTCCAGATTGTCTAGCTTGGTGGAGTATAGTTCTTCGTAGAAGTTTCGCAGCATTCTCTGGATTTCTGTGGTGTCAGTTGTGATATCTCCTCCATTGTTTACAATTCTATTAATTAGAGTCTTCTCTCTTTTTTGTTTTGTGAATCTGAATAGAGGTTTGTCAATTTTGTTTAATCTTTCAAAGAACCAACATTTGGCTTCATTGATCTTTTGTATGGTTCTTTTATTTTCGATGTTGATTATTTCTGCTCTAATTTTAGTGATTTCTGTCCTTCTGGTTACTTTAGGGTTCCTTTGTTCCTCTTCCTCTAAGTCCTTGAGGTGTGCAGTAAGGTCGTTCATTTGAGCTTTTTCTTGGTGTTTAATATGTGATTGTGTGGCTATAAGTTTTCCTCTCAGTACTGCTTTAGCTGTGTCCCAAATATTTTGATAGGTTGTGTCTTCATTTTCATTTATTTCCAGGAACATTTGAATTTCCTGCTTGAGTGAATCTCTGAACCAGTGGTTCTTAAGGAGTTGTTGTATAGTTTCCAAATTCTGTGGCTTTTAATAATTTTCTGTTTGTTGTTAAATGTTAGTTTTACTCCACTGTGGTCTGAGAAGATACTTGGGATTATTTCGATACTCTTGAATTTATTGATGCTGTCTTTGTGGCCATATCATGTGGTCTGTCCTTGAGTATGTGTTATGTGCATTTGAAAAGAAGGTGTATTTCAGTTTTTGGGGGTGAAGGACTCTGAAAATGTCCAAGAGGTCTAGTCTGTTAATCTCTTCATTCAATTCTCTTGTATCTTTGTTGGTTCTGTGCTTTGTTGATCTAAGTGTGAGAGTGGGATATTGAAGTCTCCCATTATTATTGTATTACTATTGATGTATTTTTGAAATTCTTTCAGTAAGTGCTTGACATATTTACATGGTCCCTCATTGGTTGCATAGATGTTAATAACTGTTAAGTCTTCTTGACTGATTGATCCTCTAATCATTATGTAATGTTCTTGCCTATCTTTTATTACTTAATTTAATTTAAAATCTATCGTGTTGAGATGAGAATGGCTGTTCCTGCCCTTTTTTGTGGTCTGTTAGCCTGTATGATAGTTTTCCATTCTTTCACTTTAAGTATGTGTTTATCTTGTTGTGACAGATGGTATTCTTGCAAGCAGCATATGGTTGGGTTATGTTTTCTGATCCATCCCCCACTCTGTGCCTTTTGATGGATGAGTTTAAGCCACTGACATTTATTGATATTATGGATTTAATGTATTGTAGTGCCATTGTTCAAAAAAAAATTTTTTGTTCTGATACATTGCAAGTATTATAGTGATGTTCTTGTTTATTAGAGGTCTTTTAGAACCTCTTTCAGGGCCGGTTTGGTGATGGTTGCCTCCTTTAACTGTTGTTTGTCTAAGAAGTTTTTGATCCCTCCATCTAGTTTGAATGAAAGTCTAGCAGGATATATTATCCTTGGTTGAAACCCTTTTTCATTGAGGGCTCGATAGATATCTTGCCATTCTCTTCTGGCTTTTAGAGTTTGAGTGGAGAAGTCTGCAGATAATCTTATGGGTTTTCCCCTGTATGTGACTTTTTGTTTCTCTCTTGCAGCCTTAAGGATCCTTTCTTTATCCTTACTCCTTCTCATTGTGACTATGATGTGTCTTGGTGTCTTCAGGTCTGGGTTGATTCTGTTTGGAACTCTCTGGGCCTCTTGAATCTTGATGTCCTTTCTGTTATTCAGGTCTGGGAAGTTTTCCTCTATTATTTCCTCTAGAATGTTTGCTTCCCCTTCCTCTCTTTCTTCCTCATTTCCAGTCGATGTGGTCAGAGCTCAAGCCACTAGAAGCTTCTCAGTCTGCCATCTTCCGGGAAACAACAGTAATATTTTTAACCAAAATACTAGTAATTTTAATAGTAGTAACAGTACTATTTTTAACCAAAGCACTAGCAATATTAATAGTAGTAGTAGTAGTAGCAGTAACAGTAGTATTTATTTTTAACCAAAGCACTAGTAATAGAAGTAGTAGTAGTAACAGTAGTATTTTTAACCAAAGCACTGGTAATATTAATATTAGTAGGAGTAGTAGCAGTAGCAGTAGTATTTTAACTAAAGCACTAGTAATATTAACAGTAGTAGTAGTAGCAGCAGTAACAGTAGTATTTTTAACCAAAGCACTAGTAATAGTAGTGGTAGTAGTAACAGTAGTATTTTTTACCAAAGCACTAGTAATAGTAGTAGTAGTAGTAGTTGTAATAGCAGCAGCAGCAAGAGCAACAGTAGTATTTTTAACCAAAGCACTAGTAATAGTTGTGGTAGTAGTACTAGTAGAAGTATTTTTAATTTATTTTTGATTTATTTTTTATTTAAGAAAGAATAAATTAACAAAACCATAGGGTAGGAGGGATACAACTCCACACAATTCCCACCAACCAATCTCCATATCCCATCCCCTCCCCTGATAGCTTTCCCATTCTCTATCCCTCTGGGAGCATGGACCCAGGGTCGCTGTGTGTTGCAGAAGGTGGAAGGTCTGGCTTCTGTAATTGCTTCCCCACTGAACATGGACGTTGACTGGGCTTTCCATACTCCGAGTCTGCCTCTCTCTTTCCCTAGTAGGATGGGTCTCTGGGGAAGCGGACCTCCAGGGCACATTGGTGGAGTCTTGAGTTCAGGGAAGCCTGGCCAGCATCCTGATGGCATCTGGAACCTGGTGACTGAAAAGAGAGTTAACATACGAAGCCAAACAAATTGTTGAGCAATCATGGACCCAAAGCTTGGAATAGTGGAGAGGAAGTGTTAGGGGGGTACTCACTGCAAACTCTAGTGTACTTCTGTTTTCAGGTATATATTTTGCAGTAGTTTATGGATACGTGTGAACATATGTTCTCTCTCACAGAAACTGGTGTATATCTAGGTTTTGGGACTTTGTTAGAAAGTGAACCACCTGAGATGGAATTAGAGTATACTATGAAAGGTCTCACCCGAGTAATGAAGCTGAAGGGTTGTCATTCCACACTTGAAGTCTCTGGACACAGTCTGAAGTGAAGAATGTTGAGGTGGCAATCGTTGCGTTGATTAGGTTGCGATCGGCAGATGCAATATTATTTTATATGGATTGGGAGAGGCATGTGGGAAAGTGGGCCCTATCATAATGTTCCAGGAATGGGGGAAATATAGGCTCTGTAGTGGAGATGTGAGGTTCCTGCTGTCTTAGGGTTCAAAAAGACAATGAATAGTTAATGTTATCATCACATCATTTGGTAATTGGGTTAACTTTGAAAAGTCCTTTTGTTATGGTTTGCTGTACAGTACCCAGTATCTTGTATATAGCTGTGCTATTAGTTGCTTCTGATCTACTTGGTCTAGGCTTTTGAGAGAGTCCGCATATCAAATACACAGCCTATATATTAAAAAGACTCACTCTGTGTTTTAAAAACTTCGAAACATACAATTAATTTCCCCCCTCTCATATTAATTAACTAGTGATTTTTAACTTATTTTTTATTTTATTTGTTCCCTTTTGTTGCCCTTGTTTTATTGTCGTTGTTATTGGTGTCGTTGTTGTTGGATAGGACAGATAGAAATGAAGAGAGGAGGGGAAGGCAGAGGGGGAGTGAAAGACAGACACCTGCAGACCTGCTTCACCCTCTGTGAAGCTCCTCCCCTGCAGGTCGGGAGTCGGGTCCTAGAACCGGGATCCTTAAGCCAGTCCTTGCACTTCGCACCACCTGTGCTTAACCCGCTGTGCTACAGCCCGACTCCCCAGTAGTAGTATTTTTAACCAAAGCAGCAGTAGTAGTAGTAGTAGCAGCAGCAGCAGCAACAGCAAGAGCAATAGTAGTATTTTAACCAAGCACTTCTTCTCTCTCTCTTTTAAATTTATTCCCTTTTGTTTCCCTTGTTGTTTTATTGTTGTAGTTATTATTGCTGTTGTTGTAGATGTTGTCGTTGTTGGATAGGACAGAGAGAAATGAAGAGAGGAGGGGAAGACAGAGAGAAGGAGAGAAAGATAGATACCTGCAGACCTGGTTCACTGCCTGTGAAACGACTCCCCTGAAGGTGGGGATCTGGGGGGCTGGAACTGGGATCCTTATGCCAGTCCTCACATTTTGTGCCATGTGCGCTTAACCCGCTGCGCTACTGCCCGACTCGCTTCTTATCTCTTTTTTATGTTTGTGCAGGAATTGAACTGCAGAAATCCAGTGCTGTCATCAATTCTATCTCCTTTGTCCTTTTAGAAAGGTATTTAGTGAGCTTAGGTGACAGCAATGGAAGAGTGCAACAGGCTTCTCTGTCTGAGACACCAGGGGGGTCTGGTTTTATCACTGCCACCACTGGAAGTGAGAGCTGAGATGTGCTCTGGTTAAAAAAAAAAAAAAAAAAACAGGAACAGTGGGAACAGAAACAAGTATTTATGTATTACAAGAGAGAAGGGAGCAAGGAGGAGAGAAGAGGGGATTAGACAGAGCACTGCTTAGCTCTGGCATCAGGTTGTGTCAGGGATTGGACCCATTGCCTTTCTGGCCTCAGACATCTACATTCTGTCTTCTAATAGTCGGAGATAACTCCCTGGTCATTAGTCAGTATGAATTTAGGAACGTTTTGACTGGAAAACTCTAGTTTATTTCTTAAATGAGGGTAGGAATTGTGGTCACACGTGATTCAGAGTCACATAAGCTGGACTAAATATTTATTATCTACTGATGATATACCCAGATCAAATAACACTTCTTTATTTCATTCTCTTACAAAACAGCAAGAACGCTAAGACTATGAGGCTATTGCAGGCATGAGAAGAGTTAGTATGAAAATTTATAGTAACACATACAAGGAAGGAATCTATTTCCCAAAGTCAGTAGACATCCTGAGGAAAGGGATGGCTCTCATCCAAGGAGGGAAGCTTAGACATCATAAGCCCATGCGAGTATTGTCAGGACAGGAGATAGTGTTTGAAGGCAACTTTTTTTTTTTTCCAACCAAGGCATTGTATTGAGCAAATGTTGATTCACAAGACACAGGGGTATAGTTTTTCATCTCCTCAAGATTGTTGTCTCTCCATTGACTTGTTATCTCCCCCCACCATCAGACACTGGACCTCAAGCCCCTTTTAGTTCCCTTTACCCTCTCCTCCACCCCACTCACCACTTTGTGAGATCTAGGTTCTGTTGAGATAGACCATAGCTTACTGATATTTCACTTTGCATTTTCTCTTCTCTCTCTCTCTTTGTTCTTTTAGGCTAATGATGTACAGTACGTTTGTTGGCACATGGGTACAATTTCCTGTCTCACCATGACAAGAGTCTACAAAACACTCCCACCCCTAACCCAGGTCCCCATCTGTCATTCTGCACAAAGACCCAAACTCTTGTTCCTAAGAACTTGAATTACATTTAGTTGTTAAAACATTAGAAGTGAACTTTTCTTTTCTTTCTTTCTTTTTTTTTCACTGCTCCTCCATTTGAAACGAACAATTCTGAGCCAGAGAGACAGCCTACTGTTGCCATCAGCACAGTCCAGGTTCCAGTCTTGAAGTCACATGGGAGGTGCTATTGCAGCAGAGGGAGTGTTGGTGCTGCCACTTCTCCCTTTCTTTCTTTGTCTTTATCTGAATGGAAATAAAAAATTACTCCAGAGTGGAGAAAAAAGTAAACAAATATTCCTAAGGATGAAATAACTTATTTCAATCATGGCATGATTTCTACAGCCTTCCTGATGATGCTTTTTTACACTGATTTGAAATGTCTTCATCAGGGTTAGACCTCAATAATGTATAATCGCTCAGTCATAAATGACACTATGAGTTCAAGTACTTCATTTTTTTAATTCCTCTTGATATGAATGATGTCATTAACATTAGCCTCAATTGTGGCAGCTAATATTATTTCTTTTCTTGAGGAAAACAATAAGAAAAAATCAGACTTGATTCTAAATTCATATCATTATTAACCAAATAGTGAATTTGCTAAAAGAGTTTAAGAGAACATTGAATGTTTCCTGCAAAGTAAAAATTGTTTTAATTTTTTTATTGGGGGATTAATGATTTATAGTCTACAGTAAAACACGATAGTTTGTATGTGCATAACATTTCCCAATTTTCCACATAATACAACCCCCCACTAGAACCTCCTCTGCCATCATGTTCCAGGACCTGAACCCATAGATATGTTGTTTTATGTTTCCTTAGAAGTTGCTAAAATGCCAGAATGTAACTCTGCAAGTTTTCCTGTTGGTATTTGCTCTCTTACCCTTCCCTTTGGGTCTCTAGGCTTTATAGGTTAGAATAGTTTAGAGAATAGAAATACATCTTCTCCAGAGAGTGGAACCTGTTGTATTAGTAGGCAAGGGAGCAGAATGTGCATTTGTGTGTGTGTGTGTGTGTGTGTGTGTGTGTGTGTGTTACTGCATCTGAATTCTCCTTGTTAGTGTGATATCCTTGGGCTGTCTCTGGGAGTGTTCTAGACTGGTTACCAGGAAGACCATGGGACCAGGAGACACTGGCCTTCATCTGCAGGGTCTTTACCCACCACTTGATGCCCCAAGATCTCAGAACTTCCCATTCCTCTCTATATTCCTCAAGGTCATTCCCAAGATCATCCATTTACAACCTGCTATCAACTGAGGGGGAGGGTGGAGGAGACAGTTTGGAACTGTCTGGAATTTTCCATGCAAACGAGAGAGGGAAGATTTCCATTGACTTTCTGATAAGAAGCAAACATGGAAAAAGATGTAAGGTCATGGAGATTATTTCCCTCCTGTAAAAAAATGAAAACAACTGGGGCTTTTGCTGGGGTTTATAAAAGCGACAGGTTTACTAGGTACATGAAAACCCTGATGTGAAAATAGTTAGGAGAGAAAAGGCTAGCTAGACATGTGGCAGGAGCCATGAGTCTTTAAATATTTTATTGTATTCATTATTGGATAGAAACACAGAGAAATTGAGAATGGAAGGGAGATTGAGAGGCAAAGAGATAAGGAAACACCTGCAGCCCTGCTTCACCACTTGTGAAGCTTTCCCCCTGCAGGGGGGACCAGGGGCTTGAATCCGGGTCCTTGTTCACTGCAATGTGAGCACTTAACCATGTGTGCCACCTCCGGGTCCAGAGCCATAAGTCTTTTTTAAGACATTTTAAAATATTTATTTATTTATTTTCCCTTTTGTTGACCTTGTTGTTTAACATTGTTGTGGTTACTGATGTCATTGTTGTTGGATAGGACAGAGAGAAATGGAGAGAGGAAGGGAAGACAGATAGGGGGAGAGAAAGACAGACACCTGCAGACCTGCTTCACCACTTTTGAAGCGACTCCCCTATAGGTGGGGAGCCGGGGGCTCGAACTGGGATCCTTATGCCGGTCCTTGCGCTTTGTGCCACGTGCGCTTAACCCACTGTGCTACCGCCAGACTCCTGAGCCATAAGTCTTTAAACTTTGTTTACCAGCATTCTGCTACAACACTCCCAGGTCTCAGGAGAAGACCAGACAGGAACAGCAACAGCTGAAGTGGCACAGGAAAAGAGCAAACTTCCATCAAACTCTCCCTGAGGTAACGGCTCATACCCACAATCCCTCAAGAGTTTCCATCCTATGATATATAAATATAGCTGTCATATGCTGATGGTGTCAGTTGTATGCTAATTATGCCAACGGAACACAATTCTTTTTGCTTATAGTCAGTGAAACAATGTATTCCCAACAGTGTGCACAAGGAATGACTTTAGCAAACAGTAAGATAGAAAACCGTCCTTCTGGTTTCTCATGGGTGTCCGGATGATGGCTCAGTTTGTTTGGTGCATGATTATCTTGGTAATGAGTTTATGTGGAGGCTTTGAAAGGACATTTAGCCTACTTGTTAAATCCTCATTTAGACTTGGAAATGACTTTTTCAGCTTATCACCTGTAAAGTAAACTTTTAAAACAGTATTTATTATTTATTATATGGGATAGAGACAGAGAGAAATTGAAAGGGAGGGGAAAAAAAGAGAGAGAGAGAAACAGATACCTGTAGCCCTGATTCCCCACTCCTGAAGTTTTCCCTCTTGCGGGTAGGGAACAGGGGTTTGAACCTGGGTTCTTCTGTGTTGTAATGTCTGGATTTAACCACTGCCTGGCACCCCTTTTTTTGTAATACTGTTTATTGGACTAAAGATAATATATGTGAAACACTTATGCTTGATATGTAGAAAGCATTAAGTTTTTGTTATTAGAAGTTGTGACATATGTCTTATTGCAAGTCCTATGTGCTACACCTGTGCCTTCTCCTTATTTTTAATATTTATTTATTTATTCCCTTTGCTGCCCTTGTTGTTTTTTTTATTAATGTTGTCGTTGTTGGGTAGAACAGAGAAAAATGGAGAGAGGAGGGGAAGACAGAGAGGGGGAGAGAAAGATAGACACCTGCAGACCTGCTTCACAGCTTGTGAGGTGATTCCCCTGCAGGTGGGGAGCCGGGAGCTGGAACCGGGATCCTTATGCTGGTCCTTGAGCTTTGCACCGCCTGCTCTTAACCCGCTGCGCTACCACCCGACTTCCTGCCTTCTCCTTATTTTTAAGATAACCTGTAGGCCAAGGAGAAAGCAGAGATAAGCTCAAGCAAGAGGCATTCATTTGGTACATTTAGTGATCACGGGCAAGTCCTGCCAATTACCTTTCCTTATTCTGTCAGAAAGGTGCATCATACAGGTCTCGATGCTACAGAGTCAGAGCTGAAGTCTCCAGCCGAAAGCATCTGCTAGAGTGCTTGACACACATACAGCATTCAGCCTGGCAAGTTCTTTGGTGAATAAGAAGAACTAGCTACTAGTGATCAAATATTAGAGTAGGATCAGAATTTGCAGCACATGCACTCTCTTTTTGGTAATTATTGATGAGTCATACTTTCCACAATCTCTTTTGGTAATTATTGATGAGTAATGCTTTGATACATACCACAAAAGTGTTTCTAGGACTTGGCTGCTGTTTGCAATTTTATAGATTCATAATCTAGTTGGACTTAAAATGTTGGATGACAGGTTTTCAAACCACACTTTTGAAGACAGAACAGGACACACATAGACACACACAGACATACACACACAGCCCCCCTCACTCTCTCCCCCCCCTTAAATGCAGGACTGTTTCATTCATCATACCTCCGAAATCTAGAAAGCTATTGACAGAGTGTCCCAGAAGGCAAGAGATTCCCATTAGGATTCTACTGAAGAACAGTGATGCTTAATGGAACTAGATAAATGGGATTGCTTGTTAATCTCTCAGTTAATTTTCTCTCTCTTTTTCTTTTCTAAAGAACATGCCTTAGGTCAGAACTTCATTTAAGCTGGATTTTAGCTCAACACTATTCGAAGACTCAGCCACCCCCAAACCCCATTAAGTTCTGAATTCAGAAACTGACTAATTTATTTTAGTTCTAAAAGTGTTAGCTTGTAAGTATTGCTGCTTTGAATCTCAAGCATTAATGCTCATCACATGATGTTTTCAGAGACATGCTATTTGGGTAGGGGTGGCAGGAAGAGAAGGTGTTGCATACTCAATAGAATGTGAATATCTTTGTAAATAGGTACTTGTATTTTCATGTCATTGGAAAGATAGGTAAGAAGAAACACAATATTTTTGTGGGCCAGGGGGCAGTGCAGCTGGTTAAGCATACTTTTTTTTTTTCTTCCTCTACACTGGAAGAAATTCATCACCAATACCACTAGCCACTGACTTTTGTTGATTCTTCTCTGTGTATTTTATATTAGAATTATCTATTAACAACACATACTATCTACTGCACTGGAAAGGGAGATTTCTGGAAGTATGTCAAGTATGTCATCTCTCTATATAGTCTGTACTGTGATGACAGAAAGCCCAAATATGGAAGTAATTCACTGACTTCTTATTAAGTAAAAGTAATTGTCCAATGAGTATTGGTTTATAGCTATGATTAAGAGTCACCTCAATGATACTTAATTCCTAGCACTCACACCTTTGTATAATTCTCCTTACTCAGGTTTAGGCAATGCCTAGTATTTGATTTTAACCAATAAAATAGAGAAAATTTGACTTTCTCTCTCTCTTATACATATATTCAGAGCATACATGTTATAGTGTGCAGTGACCTGGGCTCCAGGCCCTGGTTACCACTTATAAAAGGAAAGTTTCATGAGTGGTGGAGCAGTGTTGCAGGGGTCTCTTTTTCTCCGTCCCTCTCTATCTCCTTTCCCCACTCTCAGTTTCTCTCTCTCTCTCTATCCAAAATATGAATAAGTAAAATATTAAAAAGAAAAAAGAACCCAAACATTTATTTATTTTATTAATTCTCATGGGCTTACTAAATATGTAGGGGTGTGGAGGAGGAGTGTGCTGTGTGAACAGAGTTCACACTAGGAAATATTGCTAGACTGCCAGGAACTGCCATTTCAGATAAATCAGTTCATATAGACTGGTGTTCTGGAGTAAAAAAATAAAAAAGGAAAGGAAAAAGGAGCCAGAGGTTATTTTTCTCCTAAAAAATAATTACATGAAAAGATGCTGAAATAAATCATGCAAAATATGCAATACAGAGACTATGTGATACAAAGAGAAAACTCAGCCTGAAATGCACAGAACAATATTAAATTGGAGAAATATTTCCAAGTATCTCTTCGTCTAAGAAAACCATCATGCCATTTGCCTCTGTCCACATGAAAGCCACATGAGTGTTAGGGGCACATTCTATGTATTTGAGCAGGAGGATGTTCAAGGTTTTTAGATGTAATGAATGCTAAATCCCTCCAAAAGCTCATGGCAGGATTATTACATGATCTCTGCAGTAAGGCTATCCTATAGGCAGAATAAAGAAACCTCTTTTGCCCGAAGCGAAGGCATTCACTCAAGTGGAGACATTTATATTTTATCCATCTAAGTAGAAGCCTCTGGTTGAGCAGAGAGAAAACATATCCCGGCTTCACAAACGTCAGGACAGCTTGATGCCTTAATTTGGGGGAATCTTTCTGCATTATCCCTTACTATAGATGCAGTGGGAATGCTAACAAAAATGCACAGCCTATCTCATTTCTGCACCCCACCAAATTGTAGCTTTTGTTCAACTTTTTAAAATAATGTGTATTAATAGGCGGCACATCCTATTTTGATATTAAATAAACACACGCAAGTCCTTAGGAGTGTCACTTTTGTGGATTCTGCAATGATAGCTGCTTAGGTAAACTCGATTGATCAATTACTTATATTAGTGTATTAGTGTCCAGTTGGCTCATTTCTCATTGAAAGGTGCCAAGAGTCACTTAGTGATTTTTATCTATTATTATTATTTTTTTAATTGCCACCATAGTTATAGCTGGAGATTGGTGCCAGCCACTATTGCTCACGTTTTTGGTTTTTTTTTCCCCTTTTTTGTTTTTCCTCTGGATAGGAAGAGAGAAATTGAGAGAGGAGGGGGAGATAGACATCTACAAACTTTCTTCTCCACTTAGGAAGAGTCCCCACTGCAGGTGGGGAGCTGGGGGTTTGAACCTGGATCTTTGTGCAGGTCCTTCTGCTTAGTCCTGTGTGCAGTGAACCAGATATACCACCTCCCAGGCCCCCATCTATGTTTATTTATTTATTTTCAGGGAGCTAGTGACTTTCTTTTATATCTGCTTTATATGGTTCTACAACAAATTGCTAAATGTCTACCAGGTTTTCTTTTTTTCCTCCAGGGTTATTGCTGGGCTCTGTGCCTGCACCATGAATCCACAGCTCATGAAGGCCATTTTCCCCCTTTTGTTGCCCTTGTTGTTGTAGCCTCCTTGTGGTTATTATTATTGCCATTGTTGATGTTGTTCGTTGCTGGATAGGACAGAGAGAAATGAAGAGAGGAGGAGAAGACAGAGAGGGGGAGAGAAAGACAGACACCTGCAGATCCACTTCACCGACCGTGAAGCAGCTCCCCTGTAGGTGGCGAGCTGGGGGCTCGAACCGGGATCCTTATGCCGGTCCTTGCGCCACATGCGCTCAACCCACTGTGCCACCGCCCGACCCCCATCTACCAGGTTTTCTATCAGGAACTGGTAACATTCTGATCCCAAAGCATGTTACCCTGAGCTCCCTTAGAATTATCTTGAATGTGAGGAACTAAGCCTCAGCAGTGATGCAAATGTAAGCAACTTCCTCTCCAAATCTCTGACACTGATTCCAGTTGCACTGGGACTGTGTCCACTTGAGTCACATATGGTCCTTCCCAATACTTCTCTGCAAGTCGGTGGGACTAGCTAATGACCAACCTTCCAAGATGGAGGTGTTAATGAATATAATGGACGGACTTGGGGTTTTACAAATAGAACCTGCCTTACAGTGTCATGCTTCTACCTTTGTCCTATTCTCAGAGAATTGATGCTGAATCCTCAGAGAGACCTTTGATGACGTGAAATACACAACTCAGAGTCACCCTGGTCAGCCTTTTCATTTTGCGATATATTTTCTACTTAACTGGATTTTATGCCTACCACCATTACTAGATGATAAGACATTAATAAGAAAAACAACTGACTTAATAAATGGGGTTAACGACATTTAGAATTTTCCCTAAAGTAACGTGAATAGAACGTGACCATAGACAAAAATCACATGCAAATGTGTGTGTGTGTTTGTTCCTGTTTTTATTCTGAACATTTTATTTATTTAAATCTGGTTTCTGGGTAAAAATTTAGAGATATTTCACTTGAGAAAAAAATAAATTTATGTTTACAAGTCATCATGCTCTCAGACTTTTTAGAAGGTGATAATCAGAAGGGAGTGCAAAACAGAGTATATACAACCTGAACTTTTTGGTGTTTTCCACTTTTCCTCTAGTTTTATCTTTATGATAATTCCTCTGTACATAATTTAAGAATATATTTATTTATGAGAGGGGCAGAGGGAGAGAGAAGCAGAACATTGCTCTGGAATATACGATAATCAAACTCAGGACTCCCTGCTTGTGAGTCCAACACTGTCTACCTCACCACCTCCTGGGCCACACCTCTGCACATTGTTTATCTGCCAGCAGATTAAGAGAGCTGCTACTCTCTTTAACTGGATCTTAAGCTCTACTTCTTCTCTAACTACTGCTGCTTGGTTTCTTGACTGTTGGGTTGAATATGAAGAACATTGTTGATTGCTGTCATCTGTCGTGGTTACTACAAATGTATTTTATGTTCTATAATATTCCTATGGACTCAGAATTTGCAAATATAAAATCACTGCTTTTGAGGGAAGCAGAACTAGGTTCTTGGGAATCTCTGGAGGCCAATGTTCCTATGAACTGGTCATCACGTGGTTTTTGTTTATGAATACCTTACTTAATATTATTAACTGTTGATATTGGACTCATGGCTAACACTACTATTGGCGACTGGCTTGACAAAGCTGAACAGCTACAAGTCCTTTTTGCCAAACCTTATTATACTTAGAGAGGATTTCAGCTTTATACTTGGGGATCTAGTTCAACCACAAAATTGGCACCAAAAAAGAAATGTAGCACTACATAGATTGTCATGAGTGGACTTGTTTACATTATGAAAGCTGATAGAGAAAACCTTGTTCAAACAAAAGTGAGGGGCCTGGGACATCTGACTTATTGCTCTGCTCATGTCCCCAAGTGGTTATGAACATATACATTCTAGTGGGTAGGTGAATTCAGAAATATCTGATGTGGGGACAGCAAAAACCAACACTGACAGTTTGCACAAAGAAAATTTACAAGAGCAATATTTTGGACCATAACATATGAACAGTTTAAGATCTTGTTATTAGGAACAAATCATCCCAAATAAATATAACCAGGCAAAAGTAAATTTTTCTTTCTTTCTTTTTTTTTTATTTATAAAAAGGTAACACTGACAAAACCATAGGATAAGAGGGGCACAACTCCACACAATTCCCACCACCAGAACTCAATATCCATTCTCTTCCCTTGATAACTTTCCTATTCTTTAACCCTCTGGGAGTATGGTCCCAGGGTCATTGTGGTATGCAGAAGGTGGAAGGTCTGGCTTCTGTAATTGCTTCCCCAACTGAACATGGGCATTGACAGGTTGATCCATACTGCCAGCCTGCCTCTCTCTTTCCATAGTGGGGTGGGGTTCTGGGGAATCAGAGCTCCAGGACACATTGGTGGGGTTGTCTGTCCAGGGAATTCTGGTTGGCATTATGTTATCATCTGGAACCTGGTGGCTCAAAAGAGAGTTAACATATAAAGCCAAACAAGTTGTTGACCAGTCATGAACCTAAAGACTGGATTAGTACAATTGAAGAGTTGGGGAGTCTCCATTTTGTAGATAGCTAGTAGGCATATTCTAGTTATATTCCAAAGGGCCTGTGGCTATACTAGTTTTTTTTCCCTGATCCTGAAATCTGATATGCAGGTGGATCCTAGTTATTATCTGCGAAGATGATATCATGGCTGGAAAAAGGACCAGAAAGCTGGATCGGGGAGAGAGTATCTCCTAAATATGTGAAAGTGGTATAAATATTGTTGACTATAAATCCCATCGATCTGATCTGATCTGGAGTCCATATTCAGCTTAGGAGCCTGTGTGACCTCTGCATCCCTGTAGATCTGAGCTCACATTCTATGGTCATGAGTAGGAACATTCCAAGTTTCTCTAATATCAGGACCCATCTTCCTCAGGTATGTATCCTCAGGTATGAATTTTCAGGTATGAATCCTCCCTTCGCAGGATGGAACATTCTTTACCACTGTTGATCCAAGTTGAGGGCAAGGTCCTATGGGGGCCCACAGAGGGGTCTATTTTGTTGTCCAGATAGCAATGACCAGTAACAATGGAGAGAGGGATTTATTTGAGGTCTAGGCCCCATCATGTCTGTTTCAGAATCTGTGGACTCCCCGAATAGGGCCCTAGCTGATGGGGTGGCCTGATAGTGACTAAAGAGTCATTGTTAAAGTATGCCAGTCTCTTGCTCTTATTCAACTTTTGCAGTCCTTGTTTCGATAATGATAGCTTGGGAGTGAGTGAGGGAAGTATAATAGGAAATAGGTATCTAAGTCTAAGTAGACACTATTTCATTAGGAACTTTATACTGACTCACTGCAGACTATTATGTACTTTTGCTTGCAGGTATATATTTTGCCCTAATTTATGGATACATGTGAACATATGCCCTAATAAATTCCCAAATAAATAAAACCAGGCCAAAGTGTATTTCACTAATAAAGTATTGAGAGACGAGAGAAGATGACACAACTAGTAGAGCACATGCCTTTCTGTGAGTGAGGTTTGAACCCCAGCACCATATGGAAGTACTACACACAGTCCTAGCTAGCTAGCACCATAGATGGTGGAGGAGTGCTGTATTCTCTCCCCTCTCTTTGTCCACCCTTTCTCTTTCAGGGGAATGCTACCAACAGTGCTATCATGCGTGTTCTAGGCCTAGGCACCACACTAATATATATATTATATATATTTACAGAGCAAGAAAAATAATAGTTGCAAATTCTGAAAAAAAAAAACTGCACCACTAATAACAGTATCATTTCTGAAATTATGTGGATTTTCACTTTCTCAAATGTGCATGTGTGATATAGTAGGATGGTCAAACACTTCTTTCTCTTGGCAATGTGTTTCCTGGCTACTGTGAGTCCGTAGGAAGTTGAATTCAAGTCCATCAGTGATGTTGCATCCTAACTAGCTCATGAACACTGAATTAATTTGGGCATTAGTTAGTATCAACACTTTGTGGCAAATCATGGAAATTTTGGTTCTGAGACTTCTCTAGAAATTTTGAATTGTCTCTTGAGGGTCCTTCAGGAACACCTTGATGGGTTGAAGAAAGAAAGCACCTTGAGAACCACTGGTCAAAAGTTTGCCAAATGCATTCACAAGCGTACCATGCCCTGTTGTATCTATTTTTATCTGCATGGGAGTTTTGAGCAGACTTGGTAGCTGAAATTAAGGTGGGGAGAGACACAGAGAGACTAATGAAACTTAGGTCCTAGGAAGCAACACAGGTAAAAATCAAATAAATGAAGAAGGTGACAAGTGTATCGCTTCTCAGCCTTTTGGCTAAGATCAAGTGAAGGTGACAAGTGACTGATCCATCTTATAGGGAAACTGTAGCCAAGGGAATGCAAAACAAAGTGCAATAGAAACATTTTTTTTTAAAAAGAATGTTCAAAGATGGTCAGTTTTGCTGAAAGTTATTTATTTTTTTAGTTTGAGATTTTTTGATTTTTTGCAAATCTAAAGGAAGGCGCAGAACAAACAAAATGGAAACCAGGAGGGAGTGGATTTCAAGCAGAGTGGCCTTGATCTGCTTGAGAAGTCAAAAGGAGCTTGTGGTTGGTTTGAGGAGGAGCCCGAGTGAGTAGAGAAGAAAAGTGGAGGAGATGATCTGGCCAGCTGTATCATCCCTGTGAATGAAGCATCCCTTCCGGTGGACTGCAGTGACATACACTATGGGAAGGAAAGTTCACAGAAACACGTCTGAGTGCTGTTGTAGAGATGTGGACACAACTCTGTCCAGATTTTCAGAAGTTCATTTGTTGTCCAGTGAAAATATAGTAACAAATCCTGGTTGCTGTGACTCCCTCTAGCTGCAAAAGCCTTTTGGTGTTTTCATATTTACTGTTGTGATGTTATCACTACCTTTCCATTTATATTGTTTTATTATGTTTATTGTGCTTCCAAGTCATTATAAGCCCTTTCTGAAACAAAGTATTCAAGAAATAGGGTAAAGAGTGAAAAAGGAAATTGAACTGGTTTGTATACTATTTGCAGGAACTTAAGTTCAGTGATGGCACGCGGATTGATTTTTTGGCTAATTAAACTGTTTGGTTGATTTATTGCAGTAAGTCCCCTGGAAAACAATACATCCAAATGTTGACCAAATCTAGTATTCTGCCCCAGTGTGTCACGAATGAAACTGGGGTTCTCTATTCATCATGTGCACAAACCATACAGCGAATTTTCAGAGCAAGGGGTCAAAGAGTAGGGTAACTCTAGAGAAATGACACGAAAGTGGAACCATTCCATTCCCTTCAACTTCCTGGAGAGTCACAGAGATTCTATGGGACTGTGTCTGGTTAAAGTGATAATACTCAATTTATTATGTCATTGGTGAGGCAAATGTGACTGAGGTCAAAGCTATATTCTTAGAGTCCTTATTTGTAGGAAATGCATTAATGGTCAAGTTTTAGCCAGCATTTCAGGAAAATTCTGCTGAATACACTAGATATTATATAATGTAGGAGAAAAATCAGATATCTTTTAACAGTAATCCAATGGAAAAAAAGCCTCTAATGGTGTTTCAGGGACTACGTAATATATATCATTTTTCTACTGGTATATTTTCATGTAGATATTACTTTCTGTACAATGAAGCAAAATAAAAATTACATCAAGTTAAAGATGTTAACAATTTAAAAAAACATGTTATTGTTAGATATCCATTATTCACTTTTAAGTGCATAAAATAAGTGCAGTGTTGATCCCAGCTACGGTTTCTCCTACGTTTGCATTTATTTGTTTATTTATTTAAAAGTGCCTTTTAAATTTCTTAACTTTATTTAATTCGAGAAGACAGAGAGAAATTGAGTGGGAGGGTGGATAGAGAAGGAGATCCAGACAGAAAGACACCTGCAGCCCTGCTTCACCACTTGTGAAGCTTTCTCCCTACAGGTGGGGACTGGGGGCTTGAACCTAGGTCCTTATACACTGTAGTGTGTGTGCTTGACCAGGTGCACCACCACCCGGTCCCCTTTATTTATTTATTTATTGCTATAAGGTGATCACTAGAGATTCTTGCCTGTTTGACTTCAGTATTCCTTGTGGCCATTTTTTTTCCCCCCATAGAGGGTGAAGAGAGGAAGGGGGGGGGGGAGACAGAGAAGGGGTGGGAGAGATCCCTGCAGCACTGTTCCACCGCTTGTGGAGCTTCCCCCTGTTAGTGGGATCTGTGACTTGAACTCCATCCTTATGCTCTACCTGGTGAGTCACCGCTCAGCTTAGACATTCTGTCTCTGACTTCTTAGTGTCAGTGACTATTACCCAGTGTAAGTGAACTGTGGCTGGTGATCTGAGTTAAATTTGCCCATTAACATGGTTATAACATGAATCGGTACTGATGGAATTCCACTGTAGTACTGAACACATAGTCAGGCTTGATGTTCTACAGTGAGTATGCCTGATTTTATAATAAAAAAAAATGATGACCAAATTCTTTTCAAGTTCAATATTTTGATGAGACATGTGACATTTCAGGGATATACCTTACATTATTAAAAAAAAAAAAGAGCAAGAAAAAGATGGGTTTTGTGGATTTTTAAAACAAATTATAGAAAACATATTTATATATCTTTAGGACATTGCAAAACCCTGGTTATGCTATTAATCTTAACACCACCTCTTAGTTTCATTAGTTTCTAGAAATCTCTGTAAGGATAGGATCCTAGTGCTGAAGGGGCATAAGCTTCAGAGGAAATCCATCTCTGAAATCAGCAAGTCATTAAGCTTTGATGACAGTGTTTACTTGAATATATTAAAATACTGTCTGCAAAGGGATTGGGATTTTGTTTGAAAAAGATGTTGTAAAGGGTTTGATAAATCATGGGTCAGACCATTCCTTTGGTTTCATGTCCTTTATTTCTGACAGGAGACTGTCACATTTTTAGGTGTTTGTACCCAAACAACTAAGGGATCGTTTCCATTAGCAACATTTATTGACACGTTCAACTTGAAGCAATTTGGAACACTTTCTTTTTAATATTTAGTAATTTATTTGCCTCCAGGGCAAATATCACTGGGGCTTGGTGCCTGCACTACAAATCCACTGCTCCTGGGGCCCATCTTTTTTTCCATTGTTGCTGTTATTATTGTTGCTGCTGCTGCTGCTGCTGCTGCTGCTGTTGCTGTTGCTGTTGGATAGGACAGAGAGAAATTGAAAGAGCAGGGAAAGACAGAGAGAGGGAGAAAAAGATAGATACCTGCATTCCTGGTCCACCGCTTGCAAAGCAACCCCCCTGCAGATGGGGACCCAGGGCTTGAGCCTGCTTCCTTGCACTTCACACTATGTGCATTCAACCTGGAGTGCTACTGCCCGGCTCCCTGGAGTACTTTATTTTTTTTAATCAAAATTTATGTATTTTTTTAAAGATTTATTTATTTACTTGAGTTTCATATGAGGTAGATGAATAGAGAGAAAGAATGGAAAAAGAAAAAGACAAAAGAAAGAATGAACCAGAGCACCATCTTGGTCAGTACAAGACTATGATTCATACTGGGAGTCATAGGCATGCAAATCACATGCAAATCACCATAGGCATGCAAATCACATGCAGATCACCTCCTCTACCAGCTGAGCTATAGCTCTGCTGCGAAATATGTATTATTAATCTTAGTAGAAATTTGATGTATATGTATAAATAAATACATGGAAAGCTTTTGCAAAAAACCTTTAATGAGTGTTTTAAACTGAATTATGCAACAGACATAGGTCTAAAAAGATGGCTCAGTGTGGTTTGGGGGATGTGGTTATGGACGGTGGATTCTGCTCTGGTTATTCCAGCTTTCATGTGGAGGTGGTTTTAGTCTCAGTTTCATTTTCAACGGTTTACAGACTATTGGCTGTTCATTCTATTAAATAAAATTGAAGTTAGCTTTCAAGGAAGTCAAGAAAAGTTGGCCAACTTCTTAGTCTCCATTGTAGATTTGGTCTAAGGACTTGATAGAAACAGAAGGAAACTGGAGCTCCAGTCATCCAGTTCCATGCAGGAGCAGATGGGCTGTTTTGTATGCTAAGGCAGAAACAACTACATAAAACGGAGTTGGAAGTAACTACTAGCTTGTGTGTCAGGTGGACTCTCTGAGGGAGTCTCTTGTGTTGTTCATTCTCAGCATTGAGATGATATCCTAGTAGGAGTACTTTTCCCAATACATGATAACAGTTTCTTGATAGTCCAAGACTGTGTATGCTTGAAACATGTGTGGGAATGTATCCTGTTTGCTGATTAAGCTAATGAAATTCAACGTAAAAGAAGTAACTAGTTACTATAAAGAAGGAAGGAGAGGAGGGCATGTGGTAGAAAAATCATAGTAGTTATGCAAAGAGACTCTCATGCCTGAGGCTCCAAAGTCCCAGGTTTAATCCCCTGCACCACAATAAAGCAGAGCTGAGCAGTGCTCTGGTTAAAAAAAAAAAAAAAAAAAGTAGTGTTTTTTTAAAAAAAAAAAAAAGAATGAAGGAAGGCTAATTATGTTTGCTTCTTTTCTTTTCCTTTCCTTTTCTTTTTTCTCTTCTGTCCTTTCTCTCTTTTCTCCCTCTCTTTTTCTTCCCTTCTCTCCCCTTCCTTCCTTCTGCCTCCCCCCCCAATCTCTTTTTCTCTTTCCCAAAGCAGTGCTTATTTCTGGTGTATGGAAGTGTTAGAGATTGAATCTGAGACCTTGGAGCCTCAGGCCTCAGAGTTTCATTGCATAACCATTATGCTATCACCTTCCCACCCCCAAAGTCTATAATCAACAGGATGCCTTTTTCTTCTTCCCTGAGGGCATTGCTCAGCTGTGGTTTATGGTGCTGAGAATTGAATCTGGGACCTCAGGGCCTCAGTCTTTTTGAAAGTCTTCACGCATAACCATTATACTATCTGTCCAGCCTAAAAATATTTACTTTTCATTGTGCTATATCTCATTAAACTATGAGTTCTGATATCTTGCTTTAAATAGTAAGCAAGAATAGAAATAGGTATTAACTATGAGTATTATTGTTGGTTTCAGTATTTCACTGAACTTTGCCCTTCATTTGCACATCTTGGCAACAGATTTACACAATTAAGGATTGATACAAGTTCACCAAGTGTGTTACAATTAAATCCATTGAGTTCTAACTGGGTAGGTGTAGCAGTTGTGTTAAAACAGCATCCTGACTAATTAATTTAGTAAACAGTAAGCACTAGTTATGCACACTCTTCTTGACTCTTACAACCTTTCAAACCCAGTGAAGATATGCTAAAACACCTTTCTTGGGGAGATGTTAACTGACCCCTTGTGACAATAATAGTCCTGTAAATCAACATTTCCTCATTAAAGTGATCAGAAATAGAAATGACCTGGAGGATGATGAAATGTAAAGAAATAAACGTCATCTAATGGTTTCTTGACAAACATAATCTTCAAATCCAGCACTTTTTCTTTTTGAAATACCTTAAAAATTTTTCTTGGTATGATTTTTATTTGTTTATTGGATAGAGACGGCCAGAAGTTGATAGGAAAGGGGGTGATAGAGAGGGAGGGAGACACCTACAATACTGCCTCACTACTTGCAAAGCTTTCCCCCTGCAGGTGGGAACCAGAAGCTTGAACCCGGGACCTTGTGCATTGTAACATGTGCTCCCAACCAGAATAACCACCATTTGTCCGTCAGCAGTTTGTCTTTAGTAGTACTCTGTTTACTAAACAGAGTACTCTGTTTACTAGTACTCTGTTTACTAAATTGCCTAATAGAGTTTATATTACTTATAAAAATTATAAAAGAACCTTGCTGACAAAACAAAACAGCCTAGGAAATCACTTTTTGTCATTATTGAAGTAGTTAACTTACTCATACTAAATAACACAAATATACAATATGAAATAAAAAAAGAAGAAAGGAAGGAAGAAAGGAGGGATAGGAGAACAGGGAAGAGAAGGAGGGGAGGAAGAATGGAGTTAAGAAGCAAGGGATGGAAGCAGGAGGGAACCCTCTGTCCCATCATGTGAATTTCACCTTGGTAGACTAACTATGTGGTATGAGCAGGTAAATTTAGTTAAAAAGAAAAAGGGGAATTGTTGGTATGCTTTATATTGGTTTGGTCTCCTTCCCCCACCTCTGGGAGATTGTGGTTTAGCCCTGCTAGTTTTGCGCGCCCCCTTGTCCCCACCCCCAGAACCCCTAGGGACTTCCTGGGTCCCAGTGGCAGCCACCGGAGGAGAAAGATGGAGAAGCACATGGTGTGGTGATTTGCCCGCTCGTGAATAAAGATTAAACTGCGTTCTCTGCCCAGCCGTGTGTCTTCGGGTCTCTTTCTACCGCCGCGAAGCTAGCTCAGCCAACTGGCGCCCCCGAACCTTAACGACAGAGGACATTTCATATTGAATACCATGGAAGATTGAGGAGTTTGAAGTCACCAAGTCATCCTAGGGAGATCCTTTTAAAGGATTAAAGAGAAGGTGACATTTTGGCAGATCCTTGAAGGGTGAGAAAGTGAACCCTGAACTTTAGAGCTAGTGAAAAAGATAGTCTTATCCCAAAGACTTAGCTTATTTGGAGGCATGGAACTATGACAACATGCAATTTTCCTAGGGGGCCCATAAGTGATGGAAATGGCTAATGGATAGGACCCAAGGGGAATAGTGCAGCCATGACTCCAGACTTTTATTATACTTGATAAAGCATGCTTTTGTTTGTATTTTTAGTAAATTTGGGGCATGAATTTGAGCCTCTTTGAGTTTTAGAAAGGTCAACACTGCTACTGTGAAGGGACTTTGACATTGAAGAGGGCAAGATTGGAGGCAGAAAAGTCAAATTTATATTGGTTAAGTATTCTAGGCAAGACAGAATATGAATTGAAACATAGTAGGAAGGATGAGGATAAGAAGAAAAGATGCTTGGAAATTTGACTCATTAGTATATGCTTAATAATTACGGGGGAGTTGAGAGTGCTGGGAGGGATGCAGGAGAGAGGGTGAGAAGAGGTTGCTTGCTTTATCCATGCTGTACTTACACCATCAGCAAAGGTATGAGTGATGACAGAAGCTTATGACAGAAAATGCTACATTGGGACTCGGGCTGTAGCGCAGCAGGTTAAGCGCAGTTGGCGCCAAGCATAAGGACCAGCTGAAGGATCCCGGTTCGAATCCCGGCTCCCCATCTGCAGGGGAGTAGCTTCACAGGCGGTGAAGCAGCTCTGTAGATGCCTATCTTTCTCTTCCCCTTTGTTTTCCCCTCTTCTCTCCATTTCTCTCTGTCCTATCCAACAATAATAACTACAACAATAAAACAAGGGCAACAAAGGGGAATAAATAAATGTTAAAAATTAAAAAAAAAGAGAATGCTACATCACTCTGCAATTGTCAGTATTGAATAGGAAGTTGCCTGGGGGATTTTCACATGGAAAGAAACACTCTTAAAGAAACCATCAAATCTCAAAACACAGATGGTAGGTGAGAAAAACAAATTGTTAAATTGGGTTGATAGTGAAGTATGGAGGATTTTCTGATTTAATGAATAACAGTTGAAAGTACACATTGTTGTGAGGGAAATAAAACTAAGATTCTCTTCCCTGTGGTGTCTAGGTCACCATGGGGTTTTCCACAAAGAACTGGGACAGTGGTCTCAGGCATCATAAACATTTATTTAGGAAAATGAAAGCACACCTAGAGAGGCATGTGCGTCATTCAGGAAAAATGGCAGAGTTGACAAGGAAGCTGCGGTCTTTTATATACTCTCTGAGGTGCCACCTTTTTGTCCTTACCAAGCCATGTTTACATCAGTGACTGTTTTGGTGTCCTTCCTTTTTCTTCCCTCTAGATAAGGTAGACAACGGGTCTGACTTCCTCCTCAGGCTTTCTCCAAATTCTCCCCTCTCTTAGTGATGGGACCACAAGAAAAAAGGGTTTACATCTGGACTTTGTAATAGGTCTTCTAAGGTGTGGCTTAGAAAGAAGTGAAGACAGGGCCTTGGAAGTTAATAAAGATAGACAATAACTTCCACATGGGGTCAGCCATCTTTGCCCAAATGACTCACATGCTTCTCTGGCATGTGCCTCTTCATTTTCCTGGTTAAAAGTTTAATATATAATGCATTGGGTGTGGGGACCTTATGAGGAATAAATAAAGTTGGAGAGAAGCCTTTCACAATGGAATAAAATCACTGATTTGACTCTTCTAAATACAAAAAGGAGAAAAAGAAGAAGAAAAGGAAAGAAAAGAGAAGTCATGGAACATATACTCAGTGGATCCTTACTCAGCAGTTTTTTAAAAGACTGTAATGTGTCCTTTGGGACTGAATAGATGGAACTGGCAAAGATTATTCTTCGTGAAGTACGGAATTGAAGGGCATCTTCTAGATGATTTCACTAATCTGTGGAATATAGAGAATTGAAACATATGAACTTGAAGAAATATAAATATAGGGAGTCGGGCAGTAGTGTAGCGGGTTAAGCACCTGTGGCATAAAGCGCAAGGACCAGCGTAAGGATCCTGGTTCGAGCCCCCAGCTCCCCACCTGCAGGGCAGTTGCTTCACAGGTGGTGAAGCAGGTCTGCAGGTGTCTGTCTTTCTCTCCCCCTCTCTGTCTTCCCCTTCTCTCTCCATTTCTCTCTGTCCTCTCCAACAATAAGGACAACAATAACCACAACAATGTCAAACAACAAGGGCAACAAAAGGGAAAATAAATAAATAAATATAAAAAACTAAAAATATATAAATATAGTCAGCATATATCTATGATCTTGGGAGACCTATAGTGATTATCATTGGTGGGGTGAGGGCACAACTTTGGTTGTGTGAGCGATTTGGAATTATACCCCTATTATATTATAATCTTGTAAATTACTATTAAGTCCTCAAAACAAAAATAGAGGGTCTGGGTTACACAAGTTCTGGGTCCTGGTGGAACTGAGATTTAAGGTCCTCTGGTCATAATCTTCTCCTAAGAAAACGAGTGGACTTAAATTTTTTTTTTTAATATTTATTTATTCCCTTTTGTTGCCCTTGTTGTTTTATTATTGTAGTTATTTTTGTTGTGGTTGTTGGATAGGACAGAGAGAAATGGAGAGAGGAGGGTAGACAGAGAGGGGGAGAGAAAGACAGACACCTGCAGACCTGCTTCACCTCAGGTGGGAAGCTGGGGGCTCAAACCCGCATCCTTCTGCTGGTCGTTGCGCCACGTGCACTTAACCCGCTGAGCTACCGCCCAACTCCCAAATGAGTGAACTTTTTAAAATAATCATCTGTATATGAGCAGATTAATGTAGGAAGAAGTACATACAGCTAGCTAATATGTTACAGAGCCCAGCCTTGACCCGGTGACTCTGCTTGGAGACCATATTCTGCTCTTCTCTGGTAGTTACTATCTGTTTAGATTAAGGGGCTGCGCCGGTGACTCACCTGGTTAAGCGCACATAGTACTAAGCATAAGAATCTGCTCAAGGATCTGGGTTCAAACTCCCCAGCTCCCCACCTGTGTGTGTGTAGGGGGTGTTTCATAAGTGGTGAAGCTGGTTTCCAGGTGTGTATCTTTCTCTCTCCCTCTTTTGTTTTTATGATTCACTTAAAATTTTCTTAGTATCTTTATTTATTTATTGGATAGAGACAGCCAGAAATTGAGAGGGTAGAAGTGATGTGATAGAGAGGGTGGGAGAGAGAGAGAGAGAGAGAGAGAGAGAGAGAGGGACCCACAACACTGCTTCACCACTCGCAAAGCTTTCCCCTTGCAGGTGGGGACCAGGGGCATGAACCCGAGTCCTTCCGCATTTTGACATGTATGCTCAACCAGATGCACCACTACCTGGCCCCTTGCTCTCCCTCTCTATCCCTGCCCTCAATTTCTCTGTCCTATCCAAAGAAATGGGGAGGGGGGAAGGCTTCCAGGTGCAGTAGATTCATAGTACCAGCACTGAGTCCCAGAAATAACCCTAGAGGCAAAAAAAAAAAAAGATTTGTGGGAGGCTAACTTTAGGAGTAGCAGCCCCTCCCCCTGCACCCTGCACCCTGCAGGAAGCCAGGAGAAGAGACCAGAGGCTGGGCCAGAAAGCCAGTTTGTACATGTTTGCATATCCTGCTCTCAGCACTTCTTCCCTGACTGCAAAAAGCCATCAAATGCACATAGAGTCAGAGATGAGCACCTGGAGAACAAAGCCTGAAGCACATCCCCTGGGGGGTGGGGTCCCCTCCTGCCCTTCCTCTGAAGAGACTATAAAGCTTAGAAGACCAGGAAGCTTTGAGCCCTGGTCTTCTCTCTTCCCCCCTCCCCCATGTCTCTCACCTGCACTCGCCCCCCAGCGCCCCCGCCTGTGTGTGTTTGTCTACCTGCCTACATGGCTGCAGTTTTTCTCCTTTACTGTCCTTACTTTCCCCCCAATAAATGCTCGTCTTCGAGAAGCACACTGGCTCTCTGTGATTCTTCCATGTAGAAGTTCAGAAGTCCATCTAGAAGCCCATGAGAGGGAACTGGGGAATGGCCCTAGTTAGCTGCTGCTCCTTCCCCCTCAATACACTGATGCTGAACATTCCTCTTAGAATTCTCGGCATTCTTATTAAATGACCTAATACATAATGATGATTTAGTATGTGCTCTAGGATTTTGCCCCACAAATTATGTACCAAGTTTCATAACTTGTCTAGACTATGACAGTATCATTGGGGAAGCAAATACACTTGACTAGCTTGGATCCCTTCTGCTCTGAGCTGTGGATCATCTCCAGTAGGACGCCGACAGCAGACAGATGTTTCTTCTTGGCCTTCATTGAAAATTGATAACTCTGATTTTTAATTAAATTGCATTTGACTAGATAACCTTTTCTCTAGTTTGCTGATTTGTTTATGGTAGTTGGATATGGAGCTTTGAAAACTGCATTAACTATGTATTTTATGGTCCTGTCTTAGATATTTTTCTCAAGGGCTCCCAAGGCTGATATGCTGAACATAAAAAAAAAATAATAAAAAAAAGGCTTTTAGAAGTTCCTGTTATCCTCCACTGAGCTACAGAAAGTTAGCTTCAACAGTCTGCTCTTACAAGGAGCTAAACCTATGAAAGAGTTCTTAGACAATATGCAAGAACCAGGAGAGAGGGCTTCTGATTCCTGGGAGGGCTTTCCAGTTTCTGCACTCCAGAGGAATGAATCACTCTGCCCTCCAGGGCTGAAATGAGGTCAGAGTCTGTTGAGTACATATAAAGAATCAAATGCTGAAACCCTGATCAAGCTCCATTGTCATCTTTGTAGGTGAAACAGCTTGAAGGAAGTATTTAACCCTGGGGCTGTGTACTGGCCATTGTATGTTTAATTTCTCTTCCCTGATGCTGAAATAATAATAAAAAAAATTCAGAAGGAAAAGAAGTGTATCTTCCTCTTAAGGTAAAAAACATGTGTATTCTAGAGTACTGTATTCTAGAGTAATACTGTATTCTAGAGTGATGTTATTTTGAGATCTGTATTCTCACTTGACTGCAAAGTTACTTTATAATCATCAGGGCAGCCATGTGCTTTCTAGAACAACAGATCAAAGAAGAGAACTCTCCACTCTTTCCTTCCTTAGCTAGATTCCAGAAACCCACTCACCTATGTCACTGGCCTAGATGAGAGGCTCTTAACTCTTAACTGATGACCATTATCGAATACAACATTCAAATCAAGAACATGAACCACTTTGCGAAGTTGCCTCATCACTTTTCTTTGCCCCTCCTCCAAGTTGCATCCACTTTCTTTTTGGGAGTACCTCATAAGGGAAACTGGGTCAACTATTGTTGGGAATATCTCCTACAAGAAGCTGGGTCAAGCAGGCGTGGTTAGCTGACACCATAAGCATAAACATAGCATAGGATGGACATGCATTCCTGGGGGATTGTGGAATGGGAGGTCACAGAAAGGAAGACCTGAGGGGGGCTGGGTCATATTCACCTGAGTCCAACTTTTTAGTTCCTGTCCTGGGGGTTGTCTCCCAGGACTCTATAAGTGTTGTAGTTGAATGCTGATTATACCCAGTAAACCTGATCCTATCACAAAAGCATCCAGAGGCTGTTTTTTTTTTTTTAATTATTATACTTTCTAATTTCTCTTTCTCCTTTGTGTGGAGTGACTCAGTAAATATCCTTTATTTAATTTTTTTTGCGAAGTGGTGGCTGTCTGTCTCCCAGAGTTTATGAGACATTTCTCTCTTCTAAATACACATATGAGAAATTACAGTGAATATACTTATTTTCATTTTCTTGCAAAAGACCAAAATCACTGCTGACTACATTAAAAACTTACAAAACAGCATTATTATAGACCAGTCTGTAGATTGGAGATCCACAAATTAGATGTTTTGTTGCCGTTGTTAACATGGGTAACTGCAAATAGCTTAAACATCTCATGACACTGTGCTTATCACCAGAATGTACTGTGGTTCATTGTGATTGCAATGGGGAGTTGATTTTGTAAAGAAAACAGGAATAAAGCTATCTGAAAAGACTTTCTGGAGAAAATGCACGCTGTGCTGTCGTTTCTTGAAGCTGTTGTCATCATGTTTCTTTGAGTGAATATAATATCCTCAGCTTCATGAGTTCTTTTCACTTTTATTTGTCTTGCCTTGATTTTTATGTGAGATAAGTGCAAAATGTGGATAATTTCTTTGGCGTGTCATCTGATGGATTTGATTGTAGGAAGTCCCAGGCAACGTGTTCTCGCCTTTGCAAAGCCTCTTGTTGGCATTCCCGGGTAGAAGGGGAAATGTAGAGGAATAAAAAAACAGGAACTCTGAGAACCAAGATGCAGCACATTCTATTAATTATAAGATGTGCGATTCTTTTCCTTCTGCATTTTTGCTTCAGAAACTAGGATGCCTTGCACAATCAATAATATCTTAAAGTAATAACAGGCAAGTTTCTTTTATTTTCGTTGTGCTATACACATTATTATGGCACTCCTTATAGTTTCCTAGTGTTATTGAGTCTAGCTCTTCACTGCTTGGCGTCTATTAACTAGGAAACAAGTATTAATGAGAGGGGAGTCGGCCTTTTTAGATGTTAACAAACTGAAAAATTGGCAGTTATGTTTTCAAAACAACATGTCCATGTCTCAGGCTGTGAGCAGGGATTTTTATTTTTATTTTTGTCTTTTCAGATATATATATATATATATATATATATATTTGTCTGAGCTAAGGAATTAGAGCAGGGTTTTTCAAGGTAAGCAGTTAGGAGTTAGGGGCCAGGGAGGGGATGCAAGTGGGCAGAAGTGAGCATTGGTATCTAGCACCAGTGGGTTTGTTTGAAGGACAATCTGACTTTCTCAGGAAATCTCCATAAATTACTTAGATTAGCTTCTGTTAGACAGGGGCACCTGAGGGGGGCTGTATTTTAACATGCGAAGATCCCGTGGTGTTCTGTCTAGTCCGCATCAGGCTAGTCCCTTTCATAATAAATCTGTCAACTTCCTCAAGGCTAGTAGCCTGGAATTCTTATACAAGATTTTTTTCCCCCCTGCAAGTCAAGCTGGATCTTGTCACTGGTTATGACAAGTCACCTTTAAGCTGCAAAGGTTAAGCTTTTATTACATAAAGGGAAACCTCTCTCATTTGCTTAAATAGTGTAGGGGACATTGAATGCTAAGCTGATTCTTTGATGCGGAAAGCTGTAGGGTCTCCATTGTCATCCTGAGCTGGATAGTGTTACAGTGGTTGTTTCAGTAAGATGCATGTGACAATCATGTAATACTGGGTATTGAAATGCGAAAAAACGGGGGGGGGAATTTGAAGGCTGCAAGTTTCTTGTAAAATATTAAGTGCTGTATTGCTAATGTATGTGAGAAATAATGGAATTCTTCTGCTTAATAGCAGCAATGGGTTGAGTAAAGACAAAAAGATTGAGTTGATAGGTAATGGGGGAGGAACTTTAGGAATTGACAGCTGCCTGGGGATAGGAAAAAAAAAAGAAGAGAAAAATGAAATCAGAAGCAAAAACTCTAAATTCAGTAGCTATAAATCACTTCTTGCCTTACTAATAGTTGGCTGTTTTTTGTTGTTTTGTTTTCTTTGTTTCCACATGGGCGGGGGGCGCTGCACAAACTTTACACGTGATCCAGCAGATAGAATAGGGAAGGCAAAGGTAAGAATGCGTACAGTACAGACTTTGCTCGTGGGGCCAGATCTAGGTTCAGTACAGTTTTATAACCTCGGAGCGAGTCCTGACTCATGTTAAATCAGTTTCCTTGTGCACAAAATAAAGCCAATTGTGCCAACCACAGAAGTTAGGAGAATTAAAGACCTCTTTACCACAGTGTCAGACATGTAATTACACTCCATAAATATTAGCTCACACGATTAGCTATTTGAATAAGAGAGCTATAAAACAATATGAGAATGGAGTGGCTAGGAGTCAGGACTGCAAATAGCAAGCAGCGGCACATCAAGTTACAGAAGGAATAGAAGTGCTGAAAATTTTTGTTTGTTTGTTTTTAAATCTTGAAGTTATGTTTTCCCAAGAGAGAGAGGGAGATAGGAGATAGAGGGAGAGAGAAGCAGAGAGAGAGAGACCATAGCACACTGCTCAGCTCTGGATGCCAGGGATTAAGTGCAGGATCTCAGTCATTCATGGTCTGTGATCTGACTTTAGGCATCTCTCCCTGCATTGTTAAACAGCAGTGATGAGACTGTGAGTTAGATAGGAACAAGCTGCAGTAGTATATTGTCCTGACTTGATGCATGCCAACACGGCCCAATTTCTCATCCCATTAGAGCCCAGAACCAACTATTCTCTACTTTTACTAATCATTTTATAGCTCAACTTGTGCCAGAGCATGCTTATGAGTTATGGGATCTTTTTTTAAATTTTAAAATATATATATTTATTTTTCCTTTGTTGCCCTTGTTTTCATTGTTGTTGTAGTTATTGTTGTCATTAATGTCATCATTGTTGGATAGGATAGAGAGAAATGGAAAGAGGAGGGGAAGACAGAGAGGGGGAGAGAAAGAGAGACACCTGCAGACCTGCTTCACCACCTATGAAGTGACTCGCCTGCAGATGGGGAGCCGGGGCTCGAACCGGGATCCTTATGCCTGTCCTTGTGTTTTGTGCCACGTGCGCTTAACCCACCACGCTATCACCCGACCCCTGAGTTATGGGATCTTTTATATAAATATTTTGTGGTGAAAATAATGCAAAACAGAAGAGATTCAATTGTTATCCTTATGTTAAATTCCCACTCACTTTTTGAAGATTTATGTATTTAGAGCAGGAAGGAGCTCAAGCATTCCTCAGGCAGATGCTGTACAAAGGATCAAACTGAGGACCTCGTGGAGTGCAAGTCATGTCCTAACAATGAGTCCTCTCCCACGCTGAGAATTGTGTGTGTGTGTGTGTGTGTGTGTGTGTGTGTGTGTGTGTGTGTGTGTGTTTGTCTCTAACTAGGAGCTCTTTTCATTAATAAAATCAACATGGAAAAGACCCACCCAAAATGATGCCCTCCAGAAGTATTTCCTTGAATTAATGTCCCTTAGGAGGTAGCTTCTACCAGGAAATCATTATCATTCCAGTGCTGCTGCAGGGGGGTTGGGGTAGTTCAAACTGAAATAGAGTAATACATCTAAACTATGTATCTAGAATGTGACAGGATGAAGTCCCAGGAAATGCCTAATACTGTAAATCTCAGAGAAAGAAAGGGAAAATGAGTCACCTCGTGCCTACATTTGTAAGCGATACTAATTGAATTTGTGCACAAGCTATCAGGTGAACTATAAGCAAGCACCATCAATAATATTTCCCTTAAAACACGTACATGTGTTCCGACAGTTGGGGTGAGGTAGCACATGATCCTAACACAGCCTTGGAAGACACTTTCTATATGTCCCTTACATCGAGTTTTGTAAAACAGAAAACTAAAACCAATTACTTCCTTTGAATTATTAGAACCAAATTAAAGCTGATATACATAGTAAAGCAAAGCCTCACTCCCAAGTGCCTAGAAATAAATTTCTCAATACCTGCCCCCCCCCAAGTCTTCGCTAAACCAATAGTTTGAAATTATAGAAATGAATCTTACAATGAAAATCAATGGGTTTTTTCTAAGGGTATAATAATCTCAGTATGTTCTAGAATACTCCTGCTTTTCCCAAGGTGTCAAAACTCTACATTTCCTACTTGGGATTGGGATTGCATGAGCTCATTTACACTACAGAATGTATCTTGTATCTAAAATGTCTCGTGCAGTTGCTGAAATAATATGTATTAGGAATTTGGCAGGTGGACTCATGCCCCCTGTTAATTAGAGTGGAGGTCACAGAATATATATATATATATATATATATATATATATATATATATATATATATATATATATATTTTTTTTTTTTTAAATATTTATTTTATTTATTCATTCCCTTTTGTTGCCCTTGTTGTTTTATTGTTGTAGTTATTATTGTTGTTGTCGTTGTTGGATAGGACAGAGAGAAATGGAGAGAGGAGGAGAAGACAGAGAGGAGGAGAGAAAGATAGACACCTGCAGACCTGCTTCACCACCTGTGAAGCAACTCCCCTGCAGGTGGGGAGCCGGGGTTCGAACCGGGATCCTTATGCCGGTCCTTGTGCTTTGTGCCACCTGCGCTTAACCCGCTGTGCTACAGCGCGACTCCCAAGGTCGCAGAATATTAAGAGTTAAAAAGAGACACTAAGACTTCCTGACTTCCTAGATTGATTCATTTTGTAGAGAAGTAAATTAACATTCAGGTAATGTAGTCATTGCTGTGTGTTATCCTAATTTGTGTAGAAGATGGCAGTAGTCCCAGGTTCCCTGACTTTTGTCATATGCTCTGTTGTTCACTGCAGATGTGAATACACCCCAGAGGCAGGGTGACTCATAACTGTCATTGTACACTCAAAAAGACTGCATTTATCTCTTGAGTGTCAGCTCACTGGCTTCATGGACAACAGAGTAGAGGTAGATATCATCTAATACTCATTTGAGGTGAGAAAGTCATACTATGAGTAATGACAGTTTAGAAAACATTCAGAAAACTTTTTTTTAAATCCATTTATCTGTGCTTAATAGTGGTCTCCATGACCCTAAGATGATAGGGTATAGTTCATACTATACTCATCACCAAAGTTATGTACCCCCCACCCTCCCAAAGATGATCATTGTTTTTACAAAATCTTAGAGATCATTTTTTTTAATTTCCTGTATTTTCTTTCTCTAAATTCCGCATGACTGAAACCATCCAGTAATTGTCACTCATCTCTGTACTTACTTCACTAAGCATAATCACTTACAGTCCCAGCCATTTTCTTCTTCTTTTTTTATAATCTGTTTTTTATTATCTTTTTTTATTGGATAGAGACAGACAGAAATCAAGAGGGAAGGGGGTGATAAAGAGGGAGAGAGACAGAGAGACACCTGCAGCCCTGTTTCGCTACTCATGCAGCTTTCCCCCTGCAGGTGGAGGCTGGGGGCTCGAACCTGGGTCCTTGAGCATTGTAATACGTGTGCTCAACCAGGTGCACCCCCACCCAGGCCCTTGTCCCAGCCATTTTTAAGATTTTATTTTAGAGTAGTATTCCATGTAATATTTATCCCATAACTTTTTTTTTTTAATTTTTATTAGTCTGTCATCTGTTGATTTAGGCTATTTCCATTCTTTGGCTATTGCACATTATACAGCTATGAACCTAGGTGTGTATATGTCACTTTGAATTAGTGTTTGAGTGTCACTGAATAAATGTCTCAGAGTGGCATTGCTGGATCCTAAGGTGATTCCATTTTTATTTGCTTAAGGCCTCTCCATATAGTTTTCCAAAGGAGCTGCCCTGGTTGGCACCCCCACCCACATGTACACATTTCCTTTTTCTCCACAACCTCTCCAACACTTGTCATTTCCCGTATTCTCTTAGGTATAAGATGTAATTTGCGTTCTGTTTTTACAATGGGGTAGACCATCAGTTTAACTGGGAAGCAAAGAATGGGGTAGCTAGCGCAATGTGTAAAACACAGGAATCGCATGCCTGGGAGCCCAGATTCCAGCCCAGAGCCCCAGTATTTCCACAGGCCAAATCTGAGCAGTGCTCTGGTCTGTCTCCCTCTCTCATATAGAAATAAATTGATAAATCTGAAATGCTGAATGGTATTAAACAAACAAACATATAAGCAAAAGTGTTTCTCATTGCTCTGACCTATCTCTTAGCAGAGAGCTGTGGTATTACTGGACTCTCTCTGCTAGTATCACAGGCCAGTGGTTCTGGCCTGGAGAAATCAGATGCCTTTCTAGAGGTTGCTAAATAAGAGCTATTTCAGGATGTTTTGCTCTTGCCAACTTGTTCTGTACTTGGTTCTGCTGTTATAAGCCCTTCTGATTCACCCCCCCCTTCAACCATTCCCCTACCTTTCCTATCTATTGCTTTACTCATTTCATTACTTTTGCTTATGAAAACTTTTATCCCGTGGGCATTAGAGACTGTCAGTGTGGTTACAGTGGGGCCTAAGAGGGCTTAGAGGGGACTTCAATTCCTTCTTTTATTTCTAATGCCATTTGCTGTAGGAAAGATAACATGTCTTGGTTGTTCTTAGGTCACCTGAGCCAGAATGTGGGCTTCTTAGTTCACAGACCTGCTGCATTTTAGATGAGACAATTACATATTCCACAGAAAGTCCTGTCATTTCAAGCAGGTTTATTTTTCATTTAGAAAGTCTCCAGTATTCATTGAAAAAAAAAAAAAAAGAAATCATGCTTTTTAAAATTGTCACCTTTTCAGCAAGTTCTTGCCTAAGCTCCACAGACTTGCTTACTTTCTTTTTTGTGTGTCTCCTGAATATATCTATTTCCTTTCTGTTTTTCCAGTCTTCTAGTGGGAGAATGGAAACATATTCCCTTGAACTTATTTTTAAAAATTGTTTTTGATATTTATTTATAAAATAAAAATAGAAAATGTCACCAAAACCATAGGATAAGAGGGGTAAAATTCCACACAATCCCTACTACCAGAGTTCCACATCCCATTCCTTCCATTGGAAGCTTTCCTATTCTTTATCCCTCTGAGAGTATGGATGCAGGATCATTCTGGGGTAGAAACTGGAAGGTCTGGCTTCTGTAATTGCTTCTCCACTGGACGTGGATGTTGGCAGGTCAATCTATACTCCCAGCTTGTTTCTTTTTTTTCTTTCTTTTTTTTTTTTTTACAGTCTGCCTATTTCTTTCTTTCTTTCTTTCTTTCTTTCTTTCTTTCTTTCTTTCTTTAATTTTATTTTTTATTTAAGAAAGGATTAATTAACAAAACCATAGGGTAGGAGGGGTACAATTCCACACAATTCCCACCACCCAATCTCCATTTCCCACCCCCTCCCCTGATAGCTTTCCCATTCTCTATCCCTCTGGGGGCATGGACCCAGGGTCATTGTGGGTGGCAGAAGGTAGAAGGTCTGGCTTCTGTAATTGCTTCCTCGCTGAACATGGGCGTTGACTGGTCGGTCCATACTCCCAGTCTGCCTCTCTCTTTCCCTAGTAGGGTGGGTCTCTGGGTTAGCGGAGCTCCAGGACACATTGGTGGGGTCTTTAGTCCAGGGAAGCCTGGCCAGCATCCTGATGACATCTGGAACCTGGTGACTGAAAAGAGAGTTAACATACGAAGCCAAACAAATTGTTGAGTAATCATGGTCCCAGCTTGTTTCTGTCTTTCCCTAGTGGGGCAGGGCTCCAGAAAGTTGGGGTTCCAGGGTACATTGGTGAGTCTGTCTGCCTGGGGGAGCCAGATTAGCACCTGCAACTTGGTGTCTGAAAAGCACTAAGATATAAAGAAGAACAAATTGTTTAATGACCTGGAACCTAGACACAAGATTATAACAGATGAGATTTGAAGTTTCCATTTTGGATAAAGTTAGTAGGTCTATTTTAGGTATATTCCAAGGGGCCTATGACTTTATAAATTTTTGCCTGAGCATGACAGCTAACTTGTAGGTGGGCCAAAGGCATTACTTGGGGAGATGGTGAGATGGTGTCAGGGTTGGAAATAGGAATAGAAAGCTGGATCAGAGATAGTAGCTCCCAAATCTGGGAACTGTAAACCCTATTGATTTGATCTGGGGCCTATATTCAGTGTAGGAGCATGTGTAACCTCTGCATCCCTGTAGGTCTGAATTCACATTCTGTGGCCATAGCTAGGAATGTTCTAGGTTGCACCCACTGCCAGACCCATCTTCCTCGAGTGGTACAGGATTTTTGTTGAGCAGTATGCCAGCTCCCCCCTGCTCCATTACATAATCATTGTTTTGTCTGAGACCCGCCCTGCCTGCAGGGCATTGGCTTAATCCCCACTGGTTAGATGGAAGCTTGCTACTTTCTTGCACTCTTTTCTCCTCTTCACCCCCTATCTTACCAGTTTCCTTTTCCGACCTTCCACTTCCGCTTCGGAAGTTATAAAGGCAGTTCTTTTATGATGAATAAAGGCAGAATTGCATTGTGTTCCCGCTCAGCCAAGACTGCCTGGTTTCTCTCCCGAGTCGCTGAGTAAGCAGCAGCCTAGGTTGGCTCTGGCTGGGTTCTCTCCAACCCAGAGAGCATGTGCCTGGGAAGAAACACCCTCAGGCTAGCCCAGCAGATTTTGGCCCAACCTCCTTTCCAAGAATGGAGCATTCCCTACCACTGTTAATTTACATTGAGGGCAAGATCCTGTAGGGGCCCACAAAGGGGTCCATTATGTTTTTCTTGATGGAGATGACCAGTGACAGTGGAGAGAGAGATCTGTTCGAGATATGGGCCCATCATGTCTGTGTGAGAATCCCAGGATTTTCTAACTAGGGTGCCTGCCTGGTGTTGACCTGGACTGGTAGTAAGCCAGAGTCATCTATAAAGTAGGTCAGACTCTTCCCTTATCCAGCTTTTGTAGTCTTTACTTTGTCTGACAAGGTTAGCCTTGAGGTGATTGAAGTGAAATAGGAAGTAGGTGAGGAGAGTATCTAGATCTAAGTTGAAACTATTCGATTAAGAACTTTATGTGTCATTTTTAGGTCTTTCTACTTGCTTGCTGCACTTATTGGGTCACTGAAAACTTTTGTGTACTTTTCCACCAAGGTATATATTTTCCTCTAACTGATGGATGCATGTGTACATGTGCTCTGTCTCTTGGGCCCCATTTCATATCTAGGTGTTGGGACTTTATTAGGAAGTGCACTACTGGGGGCCAGGTTGTGGTGCACCTAGTTAAGCCTTCATATTACAGTGCTGAAGGAACAATGTTCAAGTCTCTGATCCCCACCTGTAGAGAGAAAGCTTCACAAGTAGTGAATCAGGGCTGCAGGTATCTCTCGGTCTCTCTGCCCCTCCCCTCTCAGTTTCTCTCTGTCTCTATTCAATAATAAATAAATAAATAAATAAAAATATTAAAAAATGTTTTTTTTTTAAAAAAGGAAGTGCACTACCTGAAATGGAATGAAGGAGTCCTATGAGCTAAGAACAGTCTCATGAGAGTACTGGAACCCCTTCAGCTTCTTTTGTAGCCCTTCCTTTTTGGCTAGTGTTTTCTATATCAAGAGTAATGGGATGGCCTGGAGTATTCATTAAAATGAAAATACTGCATTGACGGGCATATTCCTGGGCAATAGTCTGTAGTGACCCTGGGCCTCAGACCACTTGAGTGAATCTAAAGACTCTCCAGGGCTCGGCCAGCTGAGGTGCTTTGGTGGCAGAAATTACAGAGACTTGGCTCCTCTGTTACCCACCTGAGACCATCTTGCATCTCCCATTTCCTAGGTGACAAAACACCATAGTGAATCCTGTTTCTTTTGTGGCTAGTTCCTGTGAAGTTTCTAGAAATCAAAATGTTTGTGAGCAGGGGGAATATATATATATGGAGGGAGGGAGGGAGGGAGAGAGAGAGAGAGAGAGAACAAGAGAATGAGAACATCTGTTACAGACTAAAAGAAATAGGTGACAGATTCTCTGCCCAGGCTTATGACTCTGGCCACTCTGAAGCTGTTGCACCAGTACTGCTCTTTCGGATCTGCCGAGACACTGCTACCCCAAAATGCATTCTTTGTTCTCCTAAGTCTCTGCAGCGGACAGTGTGTAGTGCTTGAGGACAGATGTACAGACAGCAGACTTCTGCCCCTACTTAGTTACTGAGTTAAACTGTGTGGAATGAAGGTCTTTGTGATAATCACTCCACTGATCTTTTAGAATGGGAATTCCTGTGTCCTGAAAATCTACCTGTCCAGAGAGACTGTATGACAGTAGATGAGGTCACTGCTGGTAATGGTCTGGAGCTGGCTGTGTCTGACTCTTCCAACTCTGGAAGGATTGAGTGTGTTAACTCTGATGGTAAAATGGAGTGGGATTGAGATGATGCCCTCAGGGACCCCAAGAGGAATAGCCTGCAGAGTAACTTCGGAGCTGCTTTAGCTGGGATCAGGAGCATTTTTTTTTTTCACACTCACTGTCTTTGTTTTCTTTATCTTTCCAACTGGTTTTAAAATCATGAACATGCAGTAGTTGAAAATATCAACTTTATGAGCAGATACAGAGTTTTTATAGGAAAAATACAGAATATTGTTGCTTAGACAGTTGTACAATCTTAAGTGTTTGTTCTACCTTTCTGATTCAGCAGGTAGAACAAACATCAGGGTGTTTTTCAATTTTTAATTGTACTTTTTATTGTTTTTGAATTACTTTTTGTTATACTTTTGTAAAATTTATAAAATGGAAATATTGACAAGACCATAGTATAAGAAGGATGCCATTCCACATAATTCCTACCACCAGAACTCTGTATACCACCCCCCTCCCTTGATATCTTTCCTATAATCTTTATCCCTCTGGGAGTATGCACCCAGGGTCATTATGGGGTGCAGAAGGAGGAAGGTCTGGCTTCTGTAATGGCTTCTCCACTGAATATGGACATTGGCAGGTCAATCCATACTCCCAGCCTGTCTCTCTCTTTCCCTAGTGGGGTGGGGATCTGGAGAAGTGGGGCTCCAGGACACATTGGTGGGGTCCTCTGTCCAGGGAAGCCTGGTTGGCATCATGGTAGCATCTGGAACCTGGTGGCTGAAAAGGAGTTACGATATAAAGCACAACAAATGTTGACTAATCAGGAATCCAAAGGCAAGAATATTGCAGATGAAGATTTGAGGTCTATTTTAGGTATATTCCAAGAGGCCCATGACCTTACTAGTTTCTGCCTGGCCAGACAGCCAATATGCAGGTAGACCCTATATTGTTTGGGGAGATAGTGTCATAGTTGGGAAAAGGACTAGAAACCTGGATCAGGGAAGAGAGTAGCTCCCAAATATGAGATAATTATATAAATATTAACTGTAAACCCCATTGATCTGACCTGAGGCTGATATTCATCACAAGAGCCTATGTAACCTCTGTATCCCTGTAGGTCTGAGCTCACATTCTGTGGTCACGGCTAGGACCATTCCAGGCTGCACTAATTTCAGGACCTATCTTCCTCAGGTATTAAGTAGAGTATGCTCCCATTGTTCTTGACCCATGAAAGTTCTCAGTTTGTATGAAACAAGCACCCTTCTGACTCTCTCAGATGATCTCTTCTTAGGTTCTTCTAGTAAATCTACCTCTGTTCTCAGAAATATGTGTTCTGCTCTCTTTCTCTCCCTGATCCTAAGTTGCTATCATAATGGCGGCAAAACCGTGAGGAGGAGCAGCCGTTCTGCCTCTTCAGGAAGCAGCTACAGCCACACAAGCACAACAGCCCAGTCTGGATTGATTTCTAATTCTGAGATTTCATGGTTCTCCCTCTTCTTCCTCCATCCCCTCTACCTCTCTCGTGACACCTCTCATCACCCCCTTGTCCTTTCTCCTTCTCCCAAGGAAACATATTTCAGACAGGAACCTTTTACCACCTCGACTTTCTACCCAAAATGGCAAATGGTCAAAGGCTCTTCTAATAAACCTGCCTCTCTTCCCTGAAATGTCCTACATTTACACCACATTTCTGTTACCTCTGAGAAACTGTGTTTTGTCCATATCTCTGTCTATACACTGCCCTTTCCCTGGCCTTATTGCATTGAACATTTTATAACCTTGTATCAAGGTCTATAGGTTAGTTGAAAAATGTTCTTTTGAATATAATTCTGATACCATTTATAATATTTTGAAGTTTTATCACCCACACGTGTAGACTCCAAAAGTATATGTCTAACCTGGTCTGGATATTGTTTCTGTTCTTGAATGCACAAGGCATTGTCATGCAGAAGACTATAGGAACTATTTTGTAAATTCTTTATGCTGTTGCCTTCAGCAACATATACAGAGAGGCCTGCGTAAAAAAAATAATTGCAATTCTGAAGCATGGGCGTGTGTGTGTGTGTGTGTGTGTGTGTGTTTCTGGGCCCTTCTACATATGCAACTTTACTATTCCAGACTGTTATTTACAGAGAGGGTGATGGGAAGAGAAGGATGAGTGGACAGAGAGGAAGAGAGGGAGGCAGAGACAGAGATAGAAACAGAGGCCAACAGAAGGAAACACAACAGTATTAGTGCTTTCCTTGATGCCATGGAGCTCCCATGTGGTATGCCAGGGATTCTAACCTGGGCCATGCATTGGGCAAGACAGGTACCCTTCCAAATGTTCTATCTTTCTGGACCCAAGAATGACCTATTTTTTCTGTCATGTGCCTCTGTAGTAACCAGTATCTTCTGATCTTCCCTCTACGTAGCAAAGGGAAAGAATTTTGGCTTTCTAACAGCCTAGAAACATTCTAAGAGTTTCGATATAAAGTTTGATCATGGACCCAGATTCACATGAACTGTGTTGAAGGGCCAGATTTGTATCCTGTGTTTTTAAGAACATAAGATACACTCTGTAATGATCCAATAAGTTTGTAACTACATTAAGATGAATTATGTAGATTTCAAGTTCTTCATTTTTTTTAACCTTCATTATTTTTTATTCAACTGACATTAAATATCTTTGTTCAGTAAATTATACAAGTTTCTAAGCCCTTTATGTATCTTGTCTGGGACAGATGGACAGAGAACTTAGGCCAACCTTTGAGTTTCAGTGACTTGGGCTGTCTCTTCAACCAATGCCTTTGTAAAGCCCAAGATCAAATGTTTTCCTTCTGGGATAGAGGATTAATCTTTTCAAAAGTTTGCCTTCTGACTGCTTTAGGATCACTTTGGAGTTTACAACACAGTCAGGTGTTCTCACAATTACAGCAGGTGGAGACCTAGGTTTTAGGTTTTTATTTATTTTATTTTTTATTTTTGAGAGAGATGGAGCGAAAGACACAGAGAAACACCAGAGCACTGCTCAACTCTGGTTTGTGGCAGTGCGGGGGACTGGACTAGGGACTTCAGAGCCTCAGGAATGAGAATCTCTTTGCATAACCATTATGCTGTCATGCCTTTGAAGGATACTTTGAATGGTGCTTGGTACATAGAAAGTGTAATAAGTGAGGAAGTCAGGCAGGTTAAGCACACGTGGCACAAAGCACAAGGACCAGAGTAAGGATCCTGGTTCCAGCCTCTGGCTCCCCACCTGCAGGGGAGTTGCTTCACAAGCTTTGAAGCAGGTCTGCAAGTGTCTATCTTTCTCTCCCCCTCGGTTTTAGTTTTTAATCAGTAAGAATCTGACTAAAACTGTGTGAAAGTTCTGCATGTAGCCTAGAAACAGCAATCAGAGAAGGACTGTGTGAGTGCTGTGGGGAATTCTTTCAGGAGGTGGAATAGGAGATGCTTTTCTGATGAGCAGAATGCGATTCTTAATGTGAATCTGAGCAAGCATGTCATGGGCACAAATAAGGAACCATTTCAAAGAAAGGCAAGGCCATTCGCTTGAAGGAATGCAGGTCATTCTATCCTGCCACTATTGTGAACTTACAAATAGGGATAGAAAGCAGCATTTGGTAAAACGCTTCCAAATGCATTATTTTATCCTCGGTACAGTGTTCAAGGTCAAGTGTACATTTATGGATGCCGAGCTATAGCCGACGGATACAGTGGGATTTAAGAGAGCAAGGCAGCATAATAAGGGCCAGAGAAGAGATTCAGTAACCATGCCTCTGGTTCCCTGTCAGGACCTCAGATTTGGACCACTCTGTTTCTAGATCAACTGAACAAAGACCAGAATGAATGATTACTACTGCTGAATTTTGTGTGAACCTTTTATAAGTAGAAGAAGAATCGGAATTCTTCCCTGATTCCTATTTACTTGTTGTTGGTGGTGGGAAAAAAAAAAGATAATAAAAAGGAAGAGAAAATGATATTGCATCAGCAATTCTAACTTTCTGAATTATATCCCTTCCCATTATTTTTCTATGTATGATTATTAATATCTATGCTACTTAAAGCGTGTATCTCCATCAATTATGTTTCACAAGTAAATTGTATTCCATTACCCCGGACCACAGTGATAATTATAAATTAAGGATTCTTCAACCAGAGAGAAAGGACTCAACATTTGTTTTTTTCTGAAATATCTCTGATATTTCTGATAATAATATTTCTGATAATTACATGGGATGCAGTGGCATGTGGAAAATATCTATTAAATTCATAATAAGAAAAGAAAACTCTTATCTAATGTGTATGTTCAAGCTATTTCATTTATACCAAAATTACTATTTAAATCTGCCCTCCAGATTTACAGTTTTTACCGTGTAAAATTTGGAAATAGTCAACTGCATGGTAAGCTTTAAGTTCAGAAATCCATAGGTAGACCTATGATAGAAAATTCAAGATAGAAATACTTTTAAAATATTCAATAAAAGTTGTTCTTAGAATGACAGGCTACTCTAGGAAGCATATCCTTGGTTTTTCCCCTTTTACTCTGCTCACATTATTTTTGTACACAACTGTGGAAGCAGTGTAACACTTTTTTTTATATAGTAATGTGCTTTACATTTTGATTATTTATTTATTTATTTATTTATTTGGGTAGAGAGAGAGAGAGAGAGAAATCAAGAAGGCAGTGGGTAGATAGAGTAGGAGAGAGACAGAGAGACACCTGCAGCACTATCTCACCACTGGTAAAGCTCTCCTCTTGCAGGTGGGAATCAGGGCCTCAAATTCCTGTCTTTGTGCCTTGTAACATATGCATGACCACCATCTGTCCCCTGCTTTACGGTTTTTGCTACTTAAATGCTCATTACAAGGAAAACTTAAGTATAAAGCTATAATTATTATATTTCATTATATGAAGGTCAGTAAGGCTCACCATTTTTGTTTTTCTTTTTACTTCATTGTTTTCCTTTTATTTTATAGAGACAGCCAGAAACTGAGAGGGGATGGGGAGAAAGAGAGAGAGGTGGGGGAAGAAGAGGGAGAGAGACAGAGACAGAGAGAGAGAGAGAGACAGACAGACAGACAGAGAGAGACAGACTTGCAACATTGCTTCACCACTTGCAAAGCTTACAGGTGGGGAACAGGGGCTCAAACCCAAGCCCTTGAGCACAGTAATATGTACACTCAACCAGGTGTGCCACTACTGGCCCCAATTTATTTATTTATTTATTTATTTACAGTCAAAAGATTTGTGGTAATAAGTATCTCTCCCACTGGCTTCCTCTCTGCCTAGATTTGCTTGATTTTGTGACATGAAAATTGAGTATGTTTTGAAGGGCAAAATATTAAACAATGCTGATACTGTAATTTACCTTCAGGAATCTCATCCTATTATGCCAACTCAAATAATTGTCATAGGTGCTTAATAAATACCAATTGAGGATATTTTACTCCATTTATTTTTGACGAGGGGATTATAAGTCAAGAAGAAAAGATAGTCTTGAGGACCATCATCTAGAAAAGAATAATTGTTCAAAAAATTGAATATGTGTATCACCATTATTTGCTAAATCAAGATATATTATCCATTTCCAGATATCTTCACCAGTGCACAAGTCCCTGTATCCCCACCTGCAGGGGAAGCATCATGAGTGGTGAAGCAGTGCTGCAAATCTGTCTGTCTTTCTATCTCCCTCACCCCTCTCAACTTCTTTTTTTCTCTATCCAATTAAATAATCAAATATATGTGTGTATAACTTTAATGCATTGATCTGTCTTAAGTTTTGACCACTTCAATCTTAAGTTATAAATGGTGTAGAAAAATTAAGCAAAGATCCAGACATTCTCCCATCCAAAAATATTGGACAATGTGTAAGACATTCATGAACCCCCTTTTTAAAATCTGTGTATGAGATTAGGTATATGGGACCTAAACACAAAGAGAGGATTAAGAATTCCATCCTGCCTCAGCCAGGGCTCATTTTTTTGGAGAACCAAACTTACAATGTACGAGTATGAAATGACATCCCAAATGTTACAGTGGATTTACACTAGGACATAACTTCAGCCCCATATAGGTGATTCAGGGGATTGAGGAAAATGATGGAGAAATACAGAATGTTCTTGTTGATGTTGTTGTTGATGATGATGATGGTGCTTGGTTTGCATTCTTTTGACCTTATACTATTAAAAGTCAAAAGGCTAGAAAGTTAAACCAGCAATACTATGTCAAAATGAGTTTTGAGTTTCCTAAGTTTAGCACACCACATTATTTCTTGAGAATGTAGAATATGGTGATAAAAAAAGATCCCGCTTCTGAAGAAATTTCCAAGGTAATGAAGGGGCTGGAAATGAAAACAAATCAACCAGATATTCAATATTAAGCAGAAAGGAACATGTTCTGTCACAGACATTCAAATAGCTTACTATGGAATAAGAGAAATGTAAGGATTTGATAACAGTGAGTTGGATGTCAGTATAAGATGACAGTATCTGTCTAAATGGATGGAAATTGTTGCTGTGCTCAAGCAGTTGTGTCTAGGTCAAAAAAAAGCCTGAGAACTGTTGGGAAGAAAGAGCATGCAGCTGCATGGACTTAGGGTTAAATCCATAGATCACAAGGAACATTGAGATGAAATTGGTGGAGGTGGCGGTAATATGCTTTATTGTACATCTAGGGAGATAATTGCTGACATGCCATGCATTTCCACCTTGAGTAACTTGCATTGTCTATGATAACTTAAATGGTGGGCTATTAAAAGTAGAAGGTAGCTGGAGACTTTTGTATTATCCCAGGAGAAATATTTCTAAGAATCCGAGTTAGGATTATGGCTCAGGGGACTGAACCAAAATACCTGATTCACAGAGACCATGGACAAGGGCATTCTGTTCATAAGGGCAAGATGGTGCCAGGTTGGTCTGTTGGGCAGACTCATGTGTACATGCTAATTGTGCCTTGAAATCCTGACATGTAGCATATTTTGCTATTCCTTCCATTGTCTCTGTCTCTCACTTTCTCTATCACCCCATTCCCTCTCAATTTTTGACGGTCTGTATCCAATAAGTAAATAAAGATAATTAAAAAAAAAATTTAAATGAAGGATGGGTGAGAGTGGGCATGTTGAAAGTGGTATGGCCATAGGCAGAAAACCTAAATTTTTTCTGGTACATAGTGGATTAACATCTTCTATTTGTTCTTGTCCAAATGAATCTGTAGATTACATAGGCAAAGGAAACAGACACAGCATTGGGTGTTCTATTGGGCCCCAACTAAGTATAAGTATTTGGCTTTGACTGTGATTTTAGTCTATTCTTTATTCATTTATCAGTTTGGGACCATAGACTGCTTTTGTCATCTGGTCACCAGACTCCTCTGTTGAGAGTATTACTTCTCAACTCTTAACGCTATTCAGTTACTCAGAAAGATTGTGTTCATGTGTCTCGGTGTGTGTGTGCCTATGCAAACCTTTTGGCAATTAAGTATGCATTGGATAGGATGTATTTATTTTTTTACTTGATACGACAGGAATTGAGAGGGGAAGGGGGACAGAGTGGTCACATAAACCTGTAGTTTGTGAAGCTTCCCCTTCTGTGGGTAGGAGCTTGAGGCTTGAACCCAGATCCTTGTGTATGGTGATATGAAGGATGTATTGGGTAGTTCTGCACTTGCAGTGGTTCTCTGCTGACCATTCCTTTTCCCTCACAGAGGGAGTATGCTTTGCACTGCCAGCCTGGATTTCCTATCCCTACTAAAGGATTAGCATAGTTTGCACAGATTCAATAGCTGAGTGCTTCTGGTAATTATGTGTCTACCTTCACATTTCCGAGTTGGTCACTCACTTTGAACTGCACATGTTTACACTAACCTTGCAAGGACACTGAGCTCAGACTCAAAAGCAATTTTCTGCTTGCGAATCTTGGCAGTGATTACCAGCCTAGCATTGGTCCCAGATGGGAGAAAAGTGGCAGTAATAGGGAGAATGAAAAACTAGGGTTCAGGGAGAGGGAGAGGGCTAGGGAGAGGGAGAGGGAGAAGGAGAGGGGAAGGGAAAGGGAGAGGGAGAGGGACAGATGTGCTGACAAATAAGGTTTTATTTTTGTTTTTGTTTTCATTTCTGTTTTTTTTTCTTTCTTTTTAACCAGAGCACTACTCAACTCTGGCTTAATGGTTATGTGTGGGGGTGAGGATTGGGGGCTGGGGAGGGTTTGAGCCTGGAAATTTGAAGCTTCAGGTACAAGTCTTCTTGCATAACCTTCAAGCTAGCTCCCTTGCCTTGACTTTCTGTTCTAATGCTGTTCATGACAGAGAAAACTAACAATGTCTCCTAATGAAAATTGCAGATTCAGAGCTCAAGTTGAAGGTTGAGGTTGAGCTTTAATGTGGGCTGCAGACTGAGTATATCTTTCTTATCTGGCATACCACAGGGTCACCATGTCCCCAAGGACATGAAAACAGAAGTCAGTTGACAGGAAACAGTAGATGAATTCTAAGGCTTACTTCTCTGGATGGGAATCTCTGAGAGTTAGAGATAAAGTGCACCTTTGGTTGAAGGCGTGGTTGTGTATTTGATTGGATATTTCTGTGATTTCACATCCCTTTCAATATCTTGCACCACTGTCATTGGTAGCATGTAGACAAGTGTCCCATGGAGGGGCCCCAAAAGATAAGACTGGAGGCAGTAGGAGAGAGCTCATGAGAAGCGTGTACAGAGGAAATAGTTCAAGGAGACAGTAGCTTAAGATCAGCTTGTCTTCCATCACCTACATTTTTCTCAGGACTCAGGCTATTGCTAGGCAACTTTGAAGGGGTAGAGTTTTCTGCTGTGAATTAATATTAAAACATGACCCATTCACTAAGTTATAACAGCTATTGGTGGAAACTGAGAGCATGAGCTGTGCTAAGATTTGGGGGCCCCTTGGGTGAGGAATGACTTGGGGGCACCCTTGGGTGGGGAATGACTTGCATTGTCTCTTCTGTCTCTGAGCTTTTTGCAGGATTTCTTTGAAGTCACCAGGTCACAGAGAAGCAGCTCTTCTCTGTGAAGGTGGAATCTCACTTTGAGGAGTGAGGGGAGGGTTGACTTTTTCACCAGGAAGCTGACTTTCCAGGGAACTGGCCACCTAGATTGTTCTCCTCTGCCTCAGTTTCCTCCTTGTTAAAAAGAGATAGCAAAGTCATCCAAGTGTGAACCCCGAGTGAATGATGGCATAGAGAACCCTTAGACTAGTATTTGACACAGAGGAGTCATTCACTAACTCAAAATACAGTCATTTCTAATTGTCTCCCTTCTGAAATTACCAGACAGATCTATTTGCAATAATAACCCAGAGATGGGTTAGGAGAACTAAGGAATTCACCATCTTGCAGAAATCCAACTGCTCTGTGGCGCTGGATTAACACGTGTTCCTTACTAAGCCCACACATAGCAGGTCTCAGTGGCAACTGATGGCAGAAATTCATTTTGGGGTATGATTTCATCATAACTAAAATCTACAGAAACTACAGGGGAAAAATAATCAGGTACTTAAGTATGCTGAAGCAGAATATAAACACAGCTGTTGAAGTGTGGTGGGAAAACCTTGCAGAGATGACACCCAAGGCTGTGTCCTCAGCAACTCCCAAGAAAGGATGGGGATTCACAGAAACACACTGGTCCCAAAGTAGCTTGCCATGTTTAATATGACCATTGTTTAATATGACCATCTTGTTGTTTAAGGAATGCTAATGTCGCCCCATAGGGCACTCTCAAACCTGGTTATTTGGGTTTTTTTTTTTCCTGTGTGTGTGTGTGTGTGTGTGTGTGTGTGCATTCACATTCATCCAGGTTCAAAATGCTTGTCGTTCCAGGGGATGAAAGATTGTTGGAATGACAGATTGAATCCAGTTTTTCACAGGCTCTGAAGTTCAGGGAAATGTGTGATTATTGCTGGGCTTCCTAAGGTTCCTCTGTTCAACATAGTGTTCTGACATACAGCAGGGACAGGTTCAGATATGAAAAGCAAATCAGTAAGTGCTGGCCCCACTGCAGACACTGGGGTTAATCATGCAAATCGAATGCAGCCCTTGCATTGAAGTCTCCAGCACATACTGATTTAAGAGTCCCGCATCAGAGAGTGGGGTAATTTTTATTTTCTCTGAAAATAATGAAGCCATTAGAGGCTAAGGTAGCCGCTGGACCCCCACCCAAACTTGCTCACCAGAAATAGCTGTAGGGGGAGGGGGTGAGAGGGAAAGGAATCCCCATACGGTAGGTACATGGTGATGTCTGAGTATATGGAATTTTTCTATCGGGTCAAAACTGACAAATGCTCTTTAGTTAGGTCCTTGGCTCAGACTTAGATAGTTTTCCAAATTATCTCCAAAGAAGGTGGCTAAAACTGGTAAAGAAAAAAAACCTGTTCTAAAATGCCACTACTTCTGTTTCCTAAGTGATAATGCTATACCAGCTCTTCAGGAAGGAGACTGTTTTATGAGGAAAAAAACTTAAGGCCTTGCACTCCAATAGAAGGTAGAAGGTGACATGTTCTTTTCTTTTCTCTTGGATAGGGCAGAGAGAAATGAAGAGGGGAGGGGAAGATAGAGAGGGAGAGAGAAAGATAGACCCCATGCAGACCTGCTTTACTGCTTATGAAGTGACCCCCGGGAAGGTGGGGAACTGGAGGCTAGAACCGAAATTCTATGAGAGTCCTTGCATTTAGTACTGTATGTGCTTAACCCGGTGTGTTACCGCCAGACCCCTCTTTCCCTCTTTTCTTTCTTTCTTTCTTTCTTTCTTTCTTTCTTTCTTTCTTTCTTTCTTTCTTTCTTTCTTTCCTTTCGTTTCCTTTCTTCCTTCTTTCCTTCCTTCCTTTCTCTCTCTTTCTTTTCTCTCTTCCTCTTTCTTTCTCTCACTCTCTCCCTTTCTTCCTCTCTCCCTCTCTTCCTCTCTCTCTTTGCCACCAGGTTATTTCTGGGACTTAGCCCCTGCTCAGCAACTCCTCGTGGCCATTTTTTTCATTCTTTTAAAAAAGTAAATCCAGAGAGAAATAGGAAAAAAAGAGAGAGAAAAAACCACAGCACTGCTCTACCTCCCACTTTTGAAGCTTTTCCCTTCCACGTCGGGACCAGAAGCTTGAACCCAGTTTTTTGCACACACTAACATGTGTGCTCTACCAAGTGTGTCACAACCTGCCCCACATATTTTCAATAGCTATATTTTATTTATTTTCATGAGTGAAAAGAAAAAGAAAGAAGGCAGCCAGCCTTTCTGGCATACTGTATATAGTGCCAGGAATTGAACCTGGGACCTTGGGGACCACAGATAATGCAAAATCTTGTCCACTGACACTGAGGAATATTTCCTTATACCCCTCTTTAAGGCCAAAGTGTAGACATGACAAAGAGGAAAGCAGAGCAAGGAGGTGTTTGGTTGTTAGCTGACTGCCATCCAGGAACTGAGGTCACTGAACCATCCACAGTCTACTGCATTCCGGTTGCCTTTCTGCCGTGCTCTTGCAAGCACCTGATTCTCTCCCCAAGAACATTGATGTCCCATGTCCTGTCTCCTGCTCACAGCAGTCTGTCCCTAGCTCCCCAACCCCAGCTCTCATGGAAGTTAATCTCATCTCACATGAATTTCTCACCAGCTTCACTCTGATGTTGATAAAGGCGATGGGTCCATCAAATACATCTTGTCAGGCGAAGGGGCCAGTTCCATTTTCATTATTGATGAGAACACGGGGGATATTCACGCCACGAAGAGACTGGACCGCGAGGAGCAGGCCTACTACACACTCCGTGCCCAGGCACTGGACCGGCTCACCAACAAGCCCGTGGAGCCCGAGTCCGAATTTGTCATCAAGATTCAGGACATCAATGACAATGAGCCCAAGTTCCTGGATGGCCCTTACACCGCTGGCGTCCCAGAGATGTCTCCTGTAGGTAAGTAAAGCTCAGACTGCCTTTGGGGTGTCTCAGTTTTAGGGGACTGACCTTTGAAAGGGAGCTGTCCTCAATACTGAAACAAAACAACAACAACAAAAATACATGCCATTATTATTTTTACGGTGGTTGACAGTTATGGTCAGAGAGGAGTCTGAGATGTATAAGTAGTCAGTGTCCAAATCTGATTATGTGTCAGATCTTTTACTTTCTTCCTTTTGATGTGATGAAGAATGAGCCCAGGTCTCACAAAAGTTGGGGAACCACGGTGCATTCTCAGCGACTCCCATTTTTCTTTTGTTCCTCATCCTCCTCTTCTCCTTCTTTCCCTTCTATCCTCCTTTTCCTTTTGCTTTTTCTCCTTCTCCTTTTTCCTACTCTTCTTCCTCCTCTTTTTTCCTCCCCCCACCTCTTCCTTTCCCTCCTCTTCCTCTTCTGATATATGGTGTTTCTGGGACCTTTGTTGCCTCCTCATTAATGTTTTTTGTGCATAACCAACTAGACCCAATTTTTTTTTCAATTTTATATCTTAGAAGGAATGAAGAGAGAGGAGGGAATCAGAGAGAGAGAGAGAGAAAGAGAGGAGAGAGAGAGAGAGAGAGAGAGAGAGAGAGAGAAATATCCCAATACATTGTACCATCACTGGAATAACCTTGGTGCCTGGAGTGGTGCTGGGTGAGGCATGCACTGTCTGCTAAGGCATCTAGTCCCATATTATTTCACTTCTATGAGGAATACTTCCTTTTTAAGACATCTCTTAAGATGTCCTTAAGAAATCACAGAAGTCTTACATTCCATGTTCTTTATTTTTTAATGAAACACTTGGTTTTCTTTAGTCTTTTTTATTATCTTTTATTGGATAGAGACAGACAGAAATCGAGAGGGAAGGGAAAGATAGAGAGGAAGAAAGACAGAGAGACACTTGACATACTTCTTCACCACTCCCTAAACTTTCCCCCTGAAGGTGGGGAGCAGGGGCTCAAACCTGGGCCCTTGTACACTCTAGCATGTGTGGTCAACCAGATGCATCACCACCTGGCCTCCATTCCACTTTCAATTTTATATTTCAAGAACCTTTTACAATGTTTGACATTGTATCCAGGTGACTATTTCAATTGGTAGAGCATAGACCTTGCATATTCTAGAGTTCACTCCATAAAGTTAGCATGCAGTGGAGTTGTGTTCTCCTTTCTTTCTTCCTTCCTTCCTTTCTTTCTTTATCTCTCTCCAGCTTGTATGAAATAAAGAATTCTTTAAAAATTATTAAATTATGCCTAGGAAGTTAAAACATAAAAATCCTTCAGATAAAAACTTAATTATTTTTCGTTCACTTGGGTATTGGTTTACTTTTCTAAGCATCTCTTTTTGACCAGGGTATTAGGTTAGTGGCTGACCAGGTTAGCAATGACCCAATCAGCCTGTTTGTTCAGAGAGACAGTGCTTGAACCTTCACATGTCCACCCACATACCACCACTAATCACATCTGTAATATCTTCAGAAACTAAAATATATAAAAAATGTATCTTGAATATCTAAAAATGGTAAAGTTACAATCATTTTGAGATGTAGAAAAGGATAATGAAGACTCTTTTATTCAAAGGCCTTTTGACATTGCTTCATTACAGGAAAATAGAAAGCCAAGTAGTTTTGGTGTATACATTTATCAAGGAATATGATTTCAAATTCCATTTATTCTACTGCCTTTGGGATCATTTTCAGAAGTATGAAATTTAAGTGTGGGTGATCTTACAAAGTGATAAAATAAAGGCCCAGAATATGGAATAGTTGATTGATATATTTGTTTCCTGTTATTTTTATTATAGAAGGGGGAACTTATTTCAGATACTTTTTGAACTATTTTAATGTGGAAACTTTAATGAGGTAAATTGTTTTATTTTAAATAAGGGTCTTTAAGTAAGGCAGGAGGCTGGGCATGCAGAACTTTGGTGGTGGGTATGGAGTAGAACTATACACTGTAATCTTAAAATCATGTAACAATCTATTAATAACAAATTAAATTAAAAATAAATAGACCAATAAGGGCCCTTTACATTTGTCCCATCATTTGACTAACCCATACTGTGCTGGAAAGTTGAAGTACAGAGTTGTGTATTGTTTTGCCATTAATCATTCCTCACATATTTTTAATTAAAGCATATTTTATTTCTATTTGTGTATTTATTTATTTAAAGGAAAGATGAGGAGAGGGAGGAGAGAGGGAGATAGAGAGAGGACACTAACTAGAGTAAACTACTACTTTGGCAGTTTGTGATTATTCCTTACTCCTTCTTGAGTATTTTATTTTTTTATTTTTTATTATTTCTTTTCCTTTGTTTTATTCATGTGTTCTATATTTTTTACAATTTAATTATAATAAACAAGTCTGTTGGGTAAGAGGGATACAGTTCCACAAAATTCCCACTACCAGAGTTCCACATCTCATCCCCTCCATTGGAAGCTTTTTTTTTTTTCTTGATCCCTCTAGGAGTATGGACCTAGGATTGTTATGGGTTGCAGAAGGTAGGTCTGGCTTCTGTCATTGCTTTTCCATTGGATATAGACATTGGCAAGTCGAACCATACTCCCAGCCTGTTTCTATCTTTCCCTAGTTGGGCAGGGCTCTGGAGAGGTGGGGTTCCAGGACACAGTGGTGAGGTCATCTGCCCAGGGAAGTTATGTTGGCATCATGGTAGCATTTGCAACTTGGTGGCTGACAACCATTAAGATATAAAGCAGAAAAAAAATGTTTAGTAATCAGGACTCTAAAGGTAAGACTATGGCTGATGAGATTTGGGGTCTCCATTTTGGGAAAATCTAGGAAGTCTATTTTAGGTATATTCCAAGGGGCCCATGACTTTATTCATTTTTTCCCTGAGCTAGACAACTAACATGCAGGTGCTTCAAGAGCAGTGTCTGCGGAGATGATGTCAGAGTTGGAAATAAGACTAGAAAGCTGAATCAGGGTAGAGAGTAGCTCCCAAATATGGGAAACATATATAAATACCATGAACTATAAACCCCATCAATCTGATCTGGGGCCCATATTCACAGTAGAAGCCTGTGTAACCTCTGCATCCCTGTAGGTCTGAGCTCACATTCTGTGGTTGTAGGTAGGGACATTCTAGGCTGCACTCATTTCAGGACCAGTCTTCCTGGAGTGGCAGAGTATATTGACCCAGTTTATTGCCAAGAGGGTTATTGCTGAGGCCTGGTGCCTGCATAATGAATTAATGGCGCCTAGCAGCTGCTATTTCCTTTTTTTTCTTTTATATTTGATAGGACAGAGAAAAATTGAGAGGGGAGGGGAAGATTGAGAGACAAAGGGACACCTGCTGTACTTGCTTCACTGCTCATGAAACTTCCTCCCTGCAGTTGGGGAGTGGGAACTGGAACTCAGTTCCTTGACATGCCATGGTAATGTGTGCACCTTCTAGATCCCCTGGGTAATTTATTTTAACTTCATAATTCTCATGCACGAGAATCCAACACCATGTGCCACCAACAACATGAGCCACCTAACTTCATAATTCTCATGGGCATTTTTAATATTCTTACTTGTAAACTTACCTTTACTTTTTTTTTTAATTCAATACTGAGTCTTGGTCCAGGGCATCACAAATACTGCATAGCTATTTCCTGACCCAGTTTTATACAGAGGTGTGTAATTATTTTGGAGGGAGGAGACATCAAAACACCATTTCACCATCTGTGGAGCTTGCTTGGTAAGCTCCCATGATCCTGGAGGGTTGAACCACTAGTGTGCACACTTCATCCTCTGAGCACCTTCTGACTCCATATTTATTCTTCTACAGCTATGGATATTGAGTGAGCATTAACTCTGTGGTTTAGAAGTGAAGTATTTCTGGGAGTTGGGCAGTAGTGCAGTGGGTTAAGCGCACGAGGCACAAAGCGCAAGGACCAGAGTAAGGATTCCAGTTCGAGCCCCCGGCTCCCCACCTGCAGGGGAGTCGCTTCATGGGCAGTGAAGCAGGTCTGCAGGTGTCTATCTTTCTTTCACCTTCTCTGTCTTCCCCTCCTCTCTCCATTTCTCTCTGTCCTATCTAACAACAAGGACATCAATAAGAACAATAATAACTATAACAACAATAAAAAGACAACAAGGGCAACCAAAAAGGGAAAATAAATAAATAAATAAAATAAATAGAATCTTAACAAAAAAAAACAAACAGAAGTGAAGTATTATAGCATAGTTGAGATCTCAGTGCCACCACCCTGTTGATACAAATGAATCTGAGTATGAGTGAGTTATTATAGTTGTCTGAGAGACTACAGCAGGTCCATTTTAGAAAATGTTTTTCTAATGTCATCAGATTGCTCATAGAGAACACTGAGCAAATACGTAAGAACTTCAACATGTTGGGGCCAGGAGTTAACTCACATAGTAGAGTGTACGTCTTCCCCTGGGTGAGGTTCTGAGCACTAGGCCCGGTGCCTCATGGGAGTGCTGTAGCACTTCCTGAATCTGCACGGATGGGCCAATGCTGTGATCTCTCTTCTCTCCCTGTCTGTTCCATTTTTCTCTCTCTCAGTCTTTCTAAAATAAATGATGAAAATTTGACTGGAAGCAGTGATATTTATATATGCCTAAAGCATACAAATGCCTCTTTGAAAAAAATCAGTGTAAGGAGGCCAGGCTGTGGTACACTGGCTAGAGCAGGTGTTACAGTGCACAAGGACCAGGGTTCAGACTCCCAGTCCCCACCAGCAGGGGGAAAGCTTCACAAGTTGTGAGACAGGGCTGCAGGTGTCTGTCTTCTCTCCTCTTTCTCTTCCTTCTGTATTTCTCTCAGTTTCTGTCTAACATAGATATATTAATAATAAATATTTTTTAAAAGGAGATGGTTTTAAAAAATCAACCTAAAAGCAATAAATGTCCACATGAAATATGTTGTTTTTATAGTGAGTCCTACTTTTCAAGGCCTTTAATTCTAACCAATAGCTACCAAAACCCCCAAATAATGTAGACCATAAAAGATTTGTATGTATACTATTCAGGGATTTTTTTTATTAGTTACTGACTATAAGATCTAGCAATACTAAGAAGTCCTTAAGATAGTTTATTCATTACGAAAAGAACATAAGTAAACATGAGAAATTTAAAGTTATTTGAGAAAGTGTGTTTATGTGTATAAAAGTAGTTAATGGGGGCTGGGTGGTGGTGCACCTGGGTAAGTGGACAGCACACGTTACAATGTGTAAGGAACCATGTTCATATCCCTTGTCTAGACCTCCAGGGGGGAAAGCTTTACAAGTGGTCTAGCAGAACTGAAGGTATCTCTCTTTCCTTCCTTACCTTCTCCTTCCCTTTCAATTTCTCTCTGTCTCTATCCAATAATAAAGTAAAAAAAAACTTATAAAAATAAATAAAATACTTAACAAATGCTTCAGAATAAAAAGACACTTTAAGTCTCATTATTTTGTCTAAAGTGGTATGCTTCCTTTTAAAATGACAGAGGAAATCAGTTCTAAAGCACATCACAGAACAAAGTTGCTGTCAGTATGGTATGATCCAGAGAAAGTAGATAGCAACCTATCATTTAATCTAGCATTTTGAAGTAATCAACATTTAACATGATTTTGAGATCTGCTGCTTTCACTGTCCAGCATACACCTCCAGGCATACACAGAGCACAGTTCCCTAGGTCTAACTTTAGAATTTAAAAATAGAATGTTACAGGAATAACTTTATACTTTCCCCTCATAAGAAAGAAAATGAAATTAGTTAGAGAAAACAGAGTATGGCAAAGAGTAAATTTGTTGTCAAACAGACACTAGTGAGTGACTTATGTATGACATTTACAGAGGACATCTTTGTAGAATTACAGCTAAATGAAACATTAGGTGAAAACTGGCTTGCTTTTAAGAAGTTACTAGAAATAGGCTCGAAACCACATGAATGAGCAGATACAATCAGAACAACACACTTTTCAATATACAACAGTAAACAGTAGTCTCCAAAAATAGTTAGATTCCATTCCAAAGAGAAGGAAAACAGATCACTGTACATAACAGAGGTAAGTGAATACGTAACGACAACAACAACAACAACAACAAAAGAAAAAGGAAAAAGAAAGAAAGACAAACACTATGATATTCTATCTTATGAAATATAGAAAATCAACTGATAATGTTTCTGTGATAGTTCTTCTTTGGGTTGGTTTTGGTTTTCATGCATTTTTTTTTTTATCAATCAGGAAATGGACAGCCTATTACTAAGATTAGGGTAGTCACCGAATATGCAGGTAAATGAATCCACAGAATGTAATTTAGTCAATTAATGAAGTTTCAATTTCAATCGAGTCCTCATTAGCTACAACAGTGACCTTCAGTGATTGAAGGGCATGATGCCCCATTTGCTATGTTCTCTCTGGATGGTGACTGAGAATTTTCGAGGTTGCTCTTGATGAAAGTGTGTTACTTGTCCTGAAGGATGAGATACCTACAGAATCAGTTTCATTGAATTCTGAGGCTGTCCTGACGGTATGCACAACATCAACAACCTTTTTTATTCCTATCATATTTTTGTGCTCCCTGATTTTGAAGAGTTTTATTAGTGTTCGTCATCTCTTGGGGTTTGCTATGTGTAATAATAGTTTCAGATATTCCTGTCCCATGGGAGAAGAGCAACGGTAAATAGATCTAACATGGATTCTGTGGCATTTTATAAGGTTTTACATTTGTGACATGTGGAATTTTTTTTTTAATCCATTGATTTTGGACTTGGCATGTAGGGACCTCAGTGGTACAAGTGACAGCCACGGATGCTGATGACCCCACATATGGCAACAGTGCTCGAGTGGTCTACAGTATTCTACAAGGACAGCCATACTTCTCTGTGGAGCCCAAGACAGGTAAACATGGAAATGTAACACTCTCTGTACACCCATCACTTACTACTGTTAGCTATTTTTATTCAATGGAGTGGGCACTGATAAAGGACACTGAGTTTATTGTGCTTCTTCCAATATGTGTGCTTTGATAATAAATAGCATATTCTTTATAGAGTCATCCAAACCCTTTAAGAATACTAGGACATTTATTAGTGTTCTTATCAAAACTAAGCTAAATATGCTGTGTTAGAGTTTAGTGACTGTTCCTCATCATATATAAAAATGCTGGTTTCTTTTATTATTCTTCGGTTGAAGGGGGAGACTGATTTTATGGTTGTTTTGTGTTTTTGTAATTCACATAGGAATTACACACAGAAAAGCATACTTAAATTTCAAGCAGAAATCTTATTACTCATGTAGTACAGTGTTAGTTGGTTCAGTTTCATCTTCCAGGAGGCTGGGAACTTATCTACTCAGGGAGAGCTTTTTTTTTTTTTTTTTCCTTCTCCATATTGAACAATTAGCATGATGAGCTGCTCTGTCAGAAATGTGATGATTATTTTTTAATCTTAGCAGGGAACTTTTTTTTTTAAGTTGGAAAATTGCCAGAATAGATTCTACAGCTGATTACTAAATGTTCTATTTTGCTTTTAAGTTGAAATCATTTATATCAAGCAAGACTCTAATTTGGTGCATTGTTATCTTGGTTATAAAACAGTAATTTATCTTTTCTGTTTATCTGACTTTTAGTAGAGGGAGGAGTGAGTGAATGTGAAGACGAACTCCAAAATTTCTCTAGATTTTAATTATATTGTTATCACAAAGAATTCTTCAGATTATTAAATTTATGTTTATAAATACTTGATAGTCCCAGTGCTCCTAAATGAATATTTAGTATCATTCTCTTGCTTTATATGCCTTTTTCTTTAAAAAAAATGTTAATCTTTTCTCAAATCACAGAGGGGATAAATATTTTAAGTGTGCTTTGAGAATGACAGCTGCAATGTGCATGCATAGAGAAGAAAATTCAATCATAGCTTACCACTTCTTTGGATTTTTAAAAAATATATATTTTTTATTAATTTTAATGACAGAGATACAGAGAGAGAGAGAGAGAGAGAGAGAGAGAGAGAGAGAGAGACTGAGAGACCAGAGCACTGCACAGCTCTGGCTTATGGTGCTGAGGACTGAACTTGGGCTCACCAAGCCTCAGGCAGGAAAGCCTTTTGCATAACCATTATGTTTTCTCCCCAGCCCTCATTTCTTTGGATTTTCACCCACTCTTACAGTGCATATTTCTGCCAGAGTTGTGACAGAGTTTGAAAGCCCCCTAGAAAGTCTAGCAGGAGAAACTTCTGATTAAGCAAGTATTGGAGGAGAAGTAAATGGAGTTGCTTGGTTCCACGGATATGAATCCTGTGAATGTGGAAGCTATGCTGGTGGTTGATTTAATGATATATCTGAGAAACCTACATTCAGACACCCACCCGTTCCCTTATATATCTACCAGCTGCAGCTTGAAAAGACATTGACAGGTTTTTGACAATTTGCTCACAAATTATACACTCCTGCATTATGTAACCTGTTCCAGAATAGCATGTACGAATCCCAAGGGTTAAATATTTTGCTGCCACTAATGACTGGCTTGTGATTTCTCTCTTTGTTGTAAGATAATGAGTTCTTCTTTGCTCACTTTATTAGGGGATAACATACCCCTCCCCCAGCTCTGTAGAGGTAAGCTCTTCTATTAATTAACTAGGCAGTATTCTCTACCATGGCATCACATTGTGAGTTCTTCAGATTTAAATGTAGTTGTAGCATCTCAAAGATCATGTTATTATAGAAGACAAAAAAGAGTTTAGTTTAATTTAATTTAATTTTTTATGTGTGTTAGATTTTGTTTAGACATATTGGGAAGGCTCTCTGTTCATTACTGTGAAGGTTCTCTGGGAATTTTGTGCTTTCTGTATTCCTTTATAATACAGATAAATCTAGTGGGGGGGGAGAAGAACGCCCAATATTTTTTAGGAAGAAGATTGAAATTAATTGGAAAATTATTGAATATTTGATAAAGTAAAGGCAGGCTAAACATGTTCAGGCAATAGATGGTGGGTGCATTTCATTTTGTTTGACTTTCAGATTTTTTAAATACTCTAATAATAGTATTTATTAATTGATTACTATATATTTATTTCATTTTATACCAACAGGACATGATTGAAATCTTAGAGGGCATTGTTCCATTTACAAAATACCTTATAGACCTTATATTTTTCTTCCATCCTCAAAACAAGAATGTGAGTAAATGCAGAAACCAAATTTGACAATTCAGCAAAGAACATGGCACTAAAACAAGACAGTGAATTACAGTATATGAAACTGCCTATTTTTAATATTTCTCCAAAGTTAGGGGGGCACGGCAGGAAGGTGGAGGGTTCATCTACAGTGTTCATCTGCTTTGCATCCTGCAGTCAGGTAGATCCCCTTGGCAGTAGGTTTGATAACTCACAAGCTCCATAATTTGCAGTTCTAAATGAAAGTGCAGACACTTTCTTCTAAAACTGTAGAATTTCTAGGAATCCTAGCAGAGCAAGAAGCCAAGCATGGATTTAGTGCACCTGGCCAGCCCACATGGCCACGTAGCTGGCCTTGGGAAATCCGTTAGATGTTAAGCACCACTTCCCTTCTAGGACTTTTTCTTGAATGTTAAGCCCATAGCTACACAGCACTTACACTTAGCTCCCTAGTTTGGTCATGATGGGATGGAAATGGCAGTCACAGCAAAGCTTTCTCTCTGATGCCCTTCACACATGTTCCACTCAATGGATTGACTCCTGATCTCAAGAACTCATTTTCCTGCCACCTTGTGAAGATCATCCCTTCACAAGATACGGGTATCCTTTTTTTTTTTTTTCCAGTGACCCTTCATTTGATGACAGCTCTGGAATCCTGTGATGGTCCAAAGGCTCCTTTCTCTGTCACTGATGTGTCTCCATCATTTTTTGGTTCTGTAATGTGTTTCACTTACTGGTAGTTTGACCAAGTCAATAACAGGCTTAGATACAAAGAAAGAAATTGCAACTGATCAGGAAATGATTCACCTTGTACGTGAAATGTAGAATGAACCACACAGTGTAAAAACTCCAAACTCAATTCTACCTGGGGCCAGGAGGCTGCTTAGACAGTTGAGGCCATTCCAGAGCCCTTGTCTGCTGAATGCAGAGTGTGGATTTCAGAAATGGCTCTTACCTGTTTCATGTTACAGAGATGCAAAGCCCTAGCAAGTTTTTTTTTCAATTTTTATTTATTATGGAGTAGAGACAAGAGAGAAATTGAGAAAGGAGGAGAAAACAGAAAGACACTTACAGCTCTACTTTACCACTCACGAAGCTTTCACCCTGCAGATGAGGACCAGGGGTTTGAGCCCAGTCCTGGTCCTTGTTCATTGTCATGTGTGCACTTAACCAGGTGTGCCACCGCCTGGCCCCTAGGAAGGTCCATGGTCACTGTCAGCAGTGAGCGGTAGAATGCTGAAGATACTTCTGAAAGTTCCCAGACTTAAGGCCAGAGAGTTGAACAATAACTGTAGTGAATAAAAGTTTTATAGGCACTTCATATTTGTGAATATGGATTATAAATACGGGAACCGTTCTGGGTTACTAGGTCAGATAAAACATCCATAGAAAAATTGTTACTCAGAAAATTTTAAATCTGTCCAGTCTATTTTTTTTCTTTTTCCTCCCCAAATCATCTTGGGGGGTGGGGTACTGATTTTCAGTACAGTTGAAGGGGCCAGGTGGTGGCATCTCTAATCAGGTGCAAATGTTATAGTACAGTTGTTGCTACGTGGGAACAACTTCCCATCTCCCCATGATATGTGTCTGCAAAACACTCTCACCCTCAAGTCCTTTTCCACCATTATGTAGCAGGATACCATGACTCCCTCTACTCCCCTCATCTCCTTCCCCAGAATTCTTTGCCTTGGTACAACACACACCAGTCCAAGTTTGACTTTGTGTTTTCCCTTCTGCTCTCATTATCTTAAGTTCTAACTATGCCATTTGTCTTTCTTTTTGGTTTATCTCACTTAACATGATTCCTTTAACTTCCATTTAAAATGAGGCAAAGTAAATGATTCCATTATTTTAACAGCTGAGTAGTATTCTATTATATATGTATATTTATATCACAGTTTTCTAAAGAACTACAAGATGAGGCTTTTTTCATCACAAGTGTGAAATCACTGACTACTGAGATTTAATATTCCATGAGAAACTCACAGAATTATATGGATTCAACTAGACAAGACTAACTTTTATCACTGCAAAAACAGGGTGCTAACAATTTGTTCTCTGTGTGTGTCTACATAACATAACATGCAAATCAAATACAAAATGAGAATTCTTTTCCAAATGTGTATGTAAAAGTTAGCAAAAGTCATGTAACCAGAACTATATTATTTTTTGATTGTGCTCACTTGAATTCAGTTTTCTCCTAATGATTCCACTCCTGTCAAAAATATATTTAATATTTGAGGTATTTAGAAAAACCTTTGCCACCTGCATTACTTTGCCAACTTGATGATGATTTTTGCTTGGAGAGGTAGTATTTATAGAATCACATGTAAAGAGACAATTAGAGGTGTAAAAAAAAATAAGTGAGTGGCTTTGACTACTAGACTTCTTTCCTAATAATGATATATTTTCTTAGAAAAACAAAGCCACTAAGTAAAATCTCAAGAGGATTTAGCTGTTTTGAGTCCTTGACTGGTTAATTGGACATGACAGACTTTTCTCCATCACACTAAATGTAATGAAAACTCATACTTATTGATTATGGAAGCAAAATAAGACATGAGTAGAAATTAAAATTGAAAATGAATGAGTAGGAAACTTTTCTAGAGATAGCTCATTAATTTTCTATTGTCTAGTGGGGTATTCTTACTGATGAGATAGTAAAAATGCACCAATACTCAATGTCTTAAAAAAAAAGGCTACTGATAAATTGAGGATAACTAATACTAACAAAGAAAAACCTGGAGGCTGGGCAGTGGTGTACTGGGTTAAAGGTACATAGTATGAAGTGTAAGGACCTGTGCAAGGATCCTGGTTCAAGCCCCTGGCTTCCTACCTGCATGGGGGGCGGTGCTTTACAAATGGTGAAACAAGTCTGTGGATGTCTATCTTCCCTTCCCCTCTCGATTTCTATCCCTCCTATAACAAAAAAGAAAGAAAGAAAGAAAGAAAGAAAGAAAGAAAGAAAGAAAGAAAGAAAGAAAGAAAGAAAGAAGAAAGAGGTATGTAAGTCTCAGAACTCTTAGGGATGGCTTGTGAGTATAAACTTACACCAGGTGAGTTCTGGTTGTTACATGTTAGCATGGACAGCATGTTGAAGAACAAGCATAAAATGGACACATTATGGCAATAAGAATATCTACACACTAGACACCAGCGGTGAATATTAGGTTCTGTTTCTTTGTGCATTGTGAAAGTTATGAGATTAATTGGAGATGGTGCTTAGATAACCACAAACTGGTGCCTATGAATTGATGCTTTTTTTGTGGAAAGAATATTCAATTGTATTTAATGTATTACAAAAAGTGATTAATGCTTAGGAAAAAAAAATAACTGGCTTACCCCAAAAAGGTGTAACTCAGATGTTTAAAATATCTCATGCGCTTTATGTGTATGTGTATGTCACTGTCTTTATATACTGCTATTTATTATCCAGTGGCCAGATCTAAACAAAAATTTGATAAGTGATGGCATGAGAATTAATTAACTTGAAATCTTGGGAAACAGTAGTGATTTGCTTAAACTGTTCCTTAAATGCTGCAAAATTATTCTCATCTGTTCTCCACTCTTGGAACTCTTACCAAGTTTCAGTATCTTGACACACAGGACAGGCTATGGTATAACTTATAGCTAACAGCTCAAATAGAACACACACACACACACACACCCCTTTATTACATATGCTCATCAAAGAAGCAGCCTTTAATTTCTTAATCTTTTTAATTTTAATTTTAATTGGGGGATTAATGTTTTACATTCAACAGTAATTACAATAGTTTGTACATGCATACCTTTTCTCAGTTTTCCACATAACAATACAACCCCCACTGGGTCCTCTGCCATCATGTTCCAAGACCTGAACCTTCTCCCCTGACCAACCCCAGAGTCTTTTTACTTTAGTGCAATGTACCAACTCCATTCCAAGTTCTGAGAAGCAGCCTTTAATCAGTTAACACTGGCAGTTTAAAATTTTATGCCTGTAATTTTGGAGACTATTAAAGTCCCTCTAATGCTGCGCATGAGGGAGCTTATTCCAATTTGTTGGCAATTATTTCCATGCAAGGAATCGTCCTGTCTCAAATAACTCAGTTTGGTTCCTGAGATTCCTCTGATGCCAGAGTTTTTACTTCTCTGGTCTAAGTCAGTGTAGATTTAACTTCTGACATGCTTCTAAAGCTAGAAACCCTTTACTCAAAGTGAGTAGAATTTTAAAAAAAATCTTTATTTATTGCACAGAGACAGGCAGAAATCAAGAGGGAAGGGGATGATAGAGACAGAGAGAACCTGCAGCACTGTTTCACCTCTCGCAAAGCTTTCCCCCCTGCAGGTGGGGACCAGAGGCTCAAAACTGGGTCCTTGCACATTGTAATGCATGCTCTCAACCAGGTGTGCCACCACCTGTCCCTGATTAGAATTCTTTAACCTAAGTCAGCAAACATTTAAGTTCTTAGGTAGACAGGTAAGATATGATCTTGATTGGAGAACATGAAAGTGTAAGAAGTAATTAAGTAAGATTCTAGATTTCTTATGTTTCTTAAGTAAGGAAGGATTCATGTTGCTAGTTTCAACTGGATCAGCCAATATCAAATCATTTTTCATCTTATAATATCACTTTGCACATTTGTAGGCAACACTAGGCATGTATGTCTTTTTTTTTCTTTTTTTGACCAGAACACTGCTCAGTTCTGGTTTATGGTGCTGCTGGGGATTGAACCTAGGACCTCAGAGCCTGAGGCTTTAAAGGCTTTTTGCACAACCATTACGCTGTCTCCCCAGCCCTGACATCTATGTCTTTTATATTTACTTATTGCTAAAATAATTTCTACCACTAAATGACATGTGGGAGCCCAATACACATGCTTAATAGTTAATTATGTGTTATTAGGAAATATTAAATCATTGCAACAGTGACTAAAGTAATTTCCCTGTGAAGCAACATGAAAGTCTGAAATCAATCTCCAATATATATCTGTTTTTATGACTGTCCTCAGTAAGTGCAAAAGACGAGGAACAGGCAACACAAAGCACACTATTATTGTTGCTGTTGTATCGTCACTTTTCCCTCAGGCAGTCTTTCTCATCTTAACTAATTTTCCTCAGATTATCAGATATGACACAAGTTCCTCCAGTAGGCGTGTTGCACTGTGAAGTACTGTTTTGCTTACTAAACATAGATCACTCCCATTCTTTCCTTTGTGCAGCTTTTTTGTTACTTTGCAGAAGAAAACTAATAGGACCTGCAAAAGGGCTATGAGTGAGCTCACTTGACTGCAAGTTAAGTTCTGGAGAGGGTGAGAGAGAAAGAAGTGGTTCACTGTCGTATACTTGTAGAGAAGGCTGCCTGTATTATTCAAGGAAAAGTTGACATCGCCTGCACCATGTTTCTGTGGAAGTTGGAGATAATGTTCTCTTAGAAACTTTGAATATTTGCAGGATAACATGTTTCCTGTGTTGTCATATTGTATATAGTTACTATACCCTTTTGGTTTCTAATAGGCATTAAACTTATTTTGCAAAAAACGCAAAAGGCAACAACCCAAGAGTGACTCACAACCTTTATCAGTGTTCTTCCTTAGTATAAAAGCAGTGATTCATGATGCGTTTTACTGGGATTTGAAATTTTACAGGAGTCATCAAGACCGCCCTTCCAAACATGGATAGAGAGGCTAAAGACCAGTATTTGCTTGTTATCCAGGCAAAGGATATGGTTGGGCAAAACGGAGGACTTTCAGGAACAACGTCGGTCACCGTGACCCTCACTGATGTCAATGACAATCCTCCTCGCTTTCCTCGAAGTAAGAGATGTCCTTGAATGTCAGTAGGTGCCTCTGCTTTCCCCCTCAGTCAACAGAAACTTCTAATAAATTAAATCATTATCTTTGCTCATTCTATCGGAATTTTGTTTTGATCAGAGGCCTGGTTGAATTTAGAGAGGTAGAATAAGAACCATATTGAGAATGAATAGAGGCCATTCCATATTTGTATAATTTTCTTAAATATATTTTGGTTTTTCTATTGATCACATTGTGAATATTTCATAATTCTTAAACTAGTTGTATTATGAATTTTGTACTTTCTGTTTAGGTAGTAAGCCTTTTTTTTTTTTTTCCTCCAGGAAGCAACTATTAGAATAAACTATTAAAATATCACTTAAAATACTGTTTTTGGGAGTTGGGCTGTAGCACAGCGGGTTAAGCGCAGGGGTGCAAAGTGCAAGGACCGACATAAGGATCCTGGTTCGAGCCTCTGGCTCCCCACCTGCAGAGGAGTCTCTTCACAAGTGGTGAAAGAGGTCTGCAGGTGTCTATCTTTCTCTTCCCCTCTGTCTTCCCCTCCTCTCTCTATTTCTCTCTGTCCTATCCAACAATGACAACGGCCTCAGTAATAATAATGACTACAACAAGAAAACAACAAGGGCAATGAAAGGGCATAAACAAATAAATGATTAAAAAATATCTATTGTTTTTAAGATAAATATAAATTCAACAAGAACTTTTTAATGCCACACTTTCTAAATCCACTGCACATTGGACATTGACTTAACAATCCTACCACATTTTTCTTGTACAAACAGAAAACTCAAAATAGTGGGGGGAAATGGAAAGAGGTCATTTCAAAAAGCTGGAGACAACTTATCCTAAATTTGGTTTCTGTGACCAAAATGACTTTTGACTTTATGAAGAGAAAGTGAGGGAAAGTCTGTAAGAAGAAATGTCCTGAATATAAAAGAACATTTCATTTTATTTTTTTAAAACTCTCCCTTTTCTTTTAGTATATGTTATATTTCTTTAAAATAAAAAACAATTTCAGTCTAATATGTCTCTGAAATGCTTGTCTGATACAAATGGGCAACTAAGCGCCTTTACAAACAGATCATAGAAAGCAATAACATCAAACAAGGAAGCTTCCCCTGCAAATATGAATGCCACTAAGTCCTTCCCTTACTGCTACTTTAGATATTTTATTTTACTTTAATAATTGCATCATTCCACAGTAGACATTTTGATACCTGCTGGGCAAATAAAAACCTACTCTAAGTTTAATATTTAAAATCTTCATTTACATGTTAAGGGCATATAATGGCGGAAGGGATGAATGACCTTACAATAAAAAAACAATAGAATAATAGAATTATCCTGAATTTGTACAAAAAAAATCATCTCTTTTCTGTAAACATACAGTGATAAGACTTGATACTGAGTCCTTTTTTAGATGGTTCAGTTGTCATGATTTGGTTTGATTTTCCAGTTGATTAGGTACACATTCTGAATTATTAAAGTGAGTTAGGTGACAGATATGCCATTAAGATCTTTCATTTTTGTTGGGGTTTTATATACCATTCAATTACTGTTCTTAGTTTGAAAGTTTTGGACTTGCTACGGATACTTCTGAATGAATGGAAGCAGTCACAGAGAAAAGACCAACACATGTCATAATTTTTAAATTTTGTTTTATTTATTTATTTATTTATTTATTTATTATTTTACCTTCAGGGTTATCTCCAGGGCTCAGTGCCAGCACTACAAACATGAACCCACTGCTCCTGGGGGCCAATTTTTTCTTTACATTTTACTGGATAGGACAGATAGAAATTGACAGAGGAGGGGAAGATAGAAAAGGGGAGAGAAAGATAGACACCTGCTTCACTACTTGTGAAGCAACCTTCTGTCAAGTAGGGAGCCGAAGACTTGAACCTGGATCCTTGTGATGTTCCTCCTGCTTGGTACTATGTGTGCTTAACCTGGTGCATGACTGTTGGGACCCCATTAGTATTATTTTTAACTTAGTAATTGACTAAGAACTCAGAAAATTTACAGAATCACAAGCAGCAACAAACCACAGTCTAAAAATGCACTCCTCCAGATGCTACCATCATGCCAACCGGCCTTCTCTTGGCAGATGACCCCACCAGATGTCCTGAAGCCCCGCTCCCCCAGAGCCCTGCACCACCAGGGAAAGAGAGAGAGAAGCTGGGAGTATGGCTTGACCTGCCAATCCCCATGTTTAGCGCGGAAGCAATTACAGAAGCCAGACTTTCCACCTTCTGCATCCTGTAATGACTCTGGGTCCATACTCCCAGAGGAATAAAGAATAGGAGAGCTATCAGGGGAGGGGATGGGATACAGAGTTCTGGTGGTGGGAATTGTGTGGAGTTGTACCCCTCTTATCCTATGGTCTTGTCAGTGTTTTCCTTTTTATAAATAAATTTTAAAAAAATGCACTCCTCTTCTATGAATACATTTTTTAAAAATATTCTTCTCAAGGACAATCTCTTTTTTTTTCTCTTACTAAAAAAAAAAGAAAGAAAAGAAAAAGAAATTGGAAAACAGTGTTAGAAGCATGAAAAACTTGGTGATTAGAGAAAAATACAGACCAAGCTTAGTGTCCAAAGGCATTTCCTGATTTCCATGGGATCAGTTATTCACGATCTTACATTTATTTGTTGGATAAAGACAGCCATAAATCAAGAGGGAAGGGGGTGACAGAGAAGGAGATAGAGACACCGGCAGCACTGCTTTACCATTCCTAAAGCTTTCCCCCCCTGCATGTGGGGACTGGGGGCTCAAACCAGGGTCCTTGCACATTTTAACATGTGCTCTCAGCCATGTGAGCCAGCACCAGGCCCTGGGTTGGTCATTCACTTAATCTAATTTGCAGACTTTTTTTTAGTTAAAAAAGAGTATATATATATATATATATATATATATATATATATATATACATATATATATATACATATATATATATATATGTATATATAAATTATATATATATATATAATTTAAAGGGGTTATTACTTCTTTCTATTCAAATAATATTACCTCCTCTTTTATATAGTCAGGGCCTACCTAAATGAACTCGACATACAGCTGGCAAAGTTATCATCCTAGATAATTGTATGAGCTAAAACAAAAGGAACAGCGCTAGTGCAATAATAGCTCACTTGGATAGTGTGTTGTTTTGCCATGTGCATGCTAAGTTGAATCCTGGCTCCTACTTCACTGAAGGAAGCTCGCGGGCTGTGGTCTCTTTCACTCTTGCTCTTATCCTTTTCTCCTTTTCTGTCTGTATCCTGAGGGGAAAAAAAAAAGAAAAAGAAAAAAAAGAAAAGGAAGGAAGGAAAGAAGGAAGGACTGTTTTTTTCCAGAAGTTACTATTATGTAGCGACTGGGAGGTAGTTCACTAGGTAGTGCTGTGCAGATATCTCCCCAAGGCCCTGCCACCCTACACAGAGCATTATGGTACTTTCAAGGCTTTCCCCCAACCAGTCCTGTCCTGACACCTCACTCCGGGGTGCTGACCTAAAAAGTCTGCCTACTCCCCCTCTCCTCTTTCCACTCTCTTGCCGGGTGGTGAGGTAGGAGGACACAGCCATTTTTTTGGCTGGTTCCACGTGGCCTGAACCACCCGTCTGACCCAACAATAAAGATTTGTGTTCCCTCTGCGCTTGGATTTTCTCTCTCCATCGCACCCCACCACCGCCTCGAGCAACAAGGTAGGGTGTATGCCTTACCAGGCTTTAAGTCCTGGCTATAATCCCATCACTACATGGAGGTGGTATATGGTGGGTGGACCCCATGGATGCTAGAGCCATATTGTGTTGTCTCTTCTTTTTCTTCCTTTTTTTCTCTCTCTAAATTAGAAAACAATAATACTATGTACATTCAAATATTAATGTATCTGAATTATTTTTTTTTGCTTCACACTTTACTATTTGAACTCTTAGCAATGCTATTTCATTGTTCAAATATTTTCACTGTTTTCGTTTCGTCAGTGACTACATATTAATTATGCTTGTCCCATTATGGAAATAAGCAAATAGTTGCTTTTCTACTGGTTAGCTTGGTGTCGGATTGTGTTCATTTCCTGTTTTGAATTTCACAGGGTCTTACCAGTATAACGTCCCAGAGTCCTTGCCAGTGGCCTCAGTTGTTGCAAGAATTAAAGCTGCGGATGCAGACATAGGCGCCAACGCGGAAATGGAATACAAAATTGTAGATGGAGATGGACTGGGAATTTTCAAGATCTCTGTTGACAGAGACACACAAGAAGGCATCATTACTATACAGAAGGTAACGTTTGCATTATTCTTATTTTTGATGAGGCTAACCTAGAAAAATTGCACAGTAGAAACCATGTCTGCTTTGATGGAATATTACATTAGACAGATTGATCACATGGAACCATTGCTATTCAGATTTTAGCAAGAGGATCTGAGCAGTAGCTCTCCAGATAGGATGCATGCCTTGTGAGGAACCCAACAGGATTCAGTCCCTGGCACTACAATGGGGAATGATATGGTACCCAAGAAGGCTCTGTATCTTTTTCTCTTTGTGTCTAACAGAATAAAAACGTGGCCTTAAGTGGTAAAAATAATAAAATCAATAATAATTTTTTTATGAAGAAAAACTCAACGTTTATTTTTACATAGCAAGATCTTGGCGACTCTTGAATGAGGCTTGTAATCACACCATATCAAATCTCGGAGTAAACCTCTATTTCTTATGCAGAATAGTGTTGCAACAAGACACACTAGCAAATATGAATTATAAATAGCCTAATTGGAGAGATGAAACCACTCTCTTTGTTGACTACTCCAGTAGTGAAGTGCTAATGTCAGCCAAAGGTCTTAGCAAAGTAGATCGTTACCCCATATACATGGAAATAGGACTGAGGAGATAGCTCAGTTGGAGTGTTTAAGATCCAGCTGCCTAATGACCCACATTGAATCCTTGTAACTTCATGTGCTAGACTTGCAGAGTGCTCTGGTCTCTTTCAGAATATAAAAGATAAATATTGTTTAAGAATAAAAGATAGGAAATAAACTCAGGGACAGAAGCCAGAATGCGGAAGCCTTGCTACATTACGAAGCAAGAAAAACGTTCCTAAAGCATATATGATGATGTAAGTCAGAGTCATCTCACTTCAAAAAATAGTGAACATAATAAAATAAAAGTGGTACCTGCTGAAGCACCTAGTGAATTCATGCAAATAGAATATGAGGATTTGTTTTGAAAATGACGATGATCCTTAAATATCTGAGCAAAGAGATAGAAAGTTGTCATGGCATATCTAAATTAACTCACAACACTGATTGCATCAGGAGAAGTGAGCTGTTTATTCACTCTACTCCATAATGACATCATCTTTAACAAAGATTAAATGATAAAAACAAACCAAGATGAGACCTAGCAGTGACAAACGCACACGTTCTAATGTGCAAGCCTCCCAAATGGTGAAGCAGTGCTTAGTGTCTCCTTTCTCTCCCTTTTGATGTCTCCCTTCCCTCTCAATGTCTCTATCTCTATCCAATAAATGAAATGTAAAATAGAAAAACATGATGATGTTAAAAAAGGCATCATTTCACAATAAAATAATCTCAACTCTCTGAAGCATTGATGGTTGAAATAGCTGTATAAAAATCAACACCACCATGAGAATGGAATTTTACTCCAGTCTGACAATCCAGGTGTATAACGGTAATTAACACTCCTCAATAATTAACACACATAAGTAAAGAAAGTTATGTTTTTGTTGTTCACTGAAAACATATGTTTGATTTCAGGCCAATGGGCAAAACATTTTTGTAATTATTTCCAGTGGACAGCTGCTGTTTTAGCTGTGTTGGAGACAATCTGTGTAAAAAGTTTTAATAACTAGAGCAGGCCAACTACTGTTGGTTAAACATTGAATTTTGCTGTTGAAAATAAAAGGAATGCAATAGATATATTGCCACCCAAAGTATTTCAGAAATGTATCTAAAATCAATCTTCTCTTATTCACGAATTTTAAAATGCATATTGAAATTATTTTAATGAAACACATGCACATATTTTGTATATTATAACAAACCTATAGTAAGTCTTGATATATATGAGATATTTCAGTAATGGAGAAATAAGAAAATTGTTTTCAGTAGTCTTTCTAATTTTTTTAAGATCTCATTTCTTTTTTTAGTTTTTGAGAGAAGCAGAGAGAAATTGAGAGGGAAGAGGGAGATAGCGAGGGAGCAGCAGGAGAGAAGCTTACAGCACTGCTTCACTGCTCGTGATGCTTCCCCCTGCAGGTGGGGGTTGGGGGCTTGAACCTGCATCCTCGGCATGGTAGTATATGTGCTTTTATCGGATGTATCACTGCCTAGCCCCCTTCTAAACTATTTTTATCAGCTTAATGGGGGGGAAATAATGATTTACAGTACAGATGCGGAGACATGGGTACAGTCTCTGATTTCCCTGGGATATGTGTCTGCATACCACTCCTACTATCAACCCAAGTCTCTTCTCGCCATCTTAAACTGGATATCCATTGCCTTCACTCTAAGTATCCTCCTAGTCCAGAAACCTTTTCTTTGCCTCAGCACGACTTGCCCACTTCAAGCTTCACTCTATGGTTCCGTTTTCTTTCTTGTCTTTTAATTCCCACCTGTAAATGAGATGACCCAGTATTCTTCCTCCATTTCTGGCTTATCTCACTTAACATGATTCCTTCAGGTTCCACCCAAGACATGGAAGTGGTGAGTATTCCATCATTTCTTATAGCTGAGTAGTATTCCATTATGTAGAATAGCTCAGCTTTCTTAACCACTTGCCTCTCATGGGATAACTGGGTTGCTTTCATGTTTAAGCTATTGAAACTGTGCTGCGTAGAGATGACTTTGTACAAGGGTTTTCATGTTCTTTGGCTAGATTGCTAATAGAGCAATTGCTGCATCACAGGGTAAATACAGAAGAAAATAAACACCCGCAGACCTGTTTCACCACTCTTAGAGCATCCCTGCTACAAATGGGAGTTGGGGGCTCAAACCCAATTTCCTGTGAAAGGATCCTTGCACTGAGTACGATGTGTGCTTAACTAAAGTATGTCACCGCCTGCCCCCCCCCCCGAAATGTTCATTCCCCATGTCCTTGCCATCACTTGTTTCTGTCATAATACATGAAATTCTAACTGTTGCTAAATGGTGTCTCGTTTTTATCTGCAATTCTCTGATAATCATGTGTAGTGGTCCACTGGATTTCTTCTTTGGTGAAGGTTCTATCCATCTATTTCCATTTTTTCTTGCTGTTACTCTGAGTTTTGTGAACTCTTTAAATTTATTTTGTTTTTTTAATCCCTTTGTTTGATATATAACAAATAATGACCTTCTCTCATTAAATATAATGTCTGTCTTGATAGTAGTTCCATTGGCTGTGTAGAAGCTTTTAAAGTTGATATAATCCCACTGGTTTATTGTGTTTTGGTTTTTCTTGCTATTGGACTTGGTTTTTCAGAGATGATTCAAAAATATCCTACCAATGTTTTCTTCTGTATAGTTGATGTTTTCTGGTCTGACATTTAAATCTATGTGTGTTGTTGTTGTTTTTGAGTTGACTTTTAAGCATGGTGACATGTGATGGCTCAGTTATTCTTAAATGATTCTTCTTCCTCCACTGAATACGTTGGATCCCTTATAAGTTAGTTGTCTGTAGATATGGGACTTTATTCCTGGGCAGTCAAGTCTATTCCACTGGTCTGGGTGTCTACTTTTATTTTGGTACCAGGTAGTTTTGATTATAAGCCCTGTATTATAATTTGTGGTCAGGAAGTCTGATTCTTCTATTCTATTCTTTTTTTTTTTTTCCCCAATATTGCTTTGACAATTCTGGGTATTTTCTGTTTCTAGATAACCTTTTGTTGCTTTTCCTTCATTTTCTTGATGAAATTTGGTGGAACCTTGGTAGGGACTGCATTGAATTTGTATTTGACTCTGAGAAGACTGGTCATTTCCATGATGACAATTCTTCACAACCATGAGCATCGGGTGTCTTCCCATTCCTTCATGACTTTCTGTTTTCTTTAGTAATGACTCATAATTTTCAGTTTACTAGTCTTTCATTCTTTTGTTGTTTATTCCCTAATAAACTCAGCAGCCTAATTGTTTGTAAAAAATTAAATTATCTCAATTTAATTAGTGACAATAAATCAAGACATAAAAGTGCATCTGATCTCAAAGCATAAAGCTCTTATAAAAATACAAGTCTAAAATTAATGATCACTTACAGTGATACACATATTGCATGTAATCATTACTAATGTTATTGGTTATGTTTAATATCTGATAGGATTTGACTTGTGTAAATTTATTTATTTACTTACTCATTTATTTTGCTATAGCCTCAGATTCAGTGCTGTATGCTAATATTTTCAGATAGAGACAGAGAACAAACAGACCTGAGGCTTCCCTCTGGGGACCAGTGGATTGAACCTAAGTCACATGCATAACATGCCCGGATAAGCTTTCTCACCAGCCCTATACTACTTAACTTTTCCTTTTTTCTTTTTTTGCACAACCTTATGGTAGTAATATTAATACAGTGGAATCTTAAGAGTCATTGCAAAATGTCCAACGGTAGAAGAAATTACTAAATAATTTATGATACTGCCCATTATGGAGCCTGGTACATCATTGCAATGAGGTGGTGGTGTTGTCTTTGCATAGTTGAATTATGAAAGTCAATACTGTGAAGAATATTTTTTAGAAAGCAGTACCCACAATTTTATAGTGTATCCAACTTTCTTAAAACTGTAATCGTACAGAGAAAATACATATTATTTTCAGTAATGTGGAACCTGGAGTCATTTACAATTAAAATTTTTTGCTTATTCATTGATTTTTTTTGCCTCCAGGGTTATTGCTGGGGCTCAGTGCCTGCACCATGGATCCACTGCTCCTGGAGGCCATTTCCCCCCCATTTTGTTGCTTCTGTTGTGGTTATTGTTGCTGTTGTTGATATCGCTCCTTGTTGGATAGGACAGAGAGAAATCAAGAAAGGAGGGGACGACAGAGGGGGAGAGAAAGATAGACACCTGCAGGCCTGCTTCACCACCTGTGAAGCGACTCCCCTGCAGGTGGGGAGTCAGGGGGCTCGAATAGGTATCCTTAAGCCAGTCCTTGCACTTTGTGCCACGTACGCTTAACTGGCTGTGCTACCGGCCGACCCCAATTAAAATTATTAAATATATACAACTTATATTAAAAGTCAAAACAAAAAATATCTTATAAGTAGTATTTTAGGATATGCTTTACTTTTTTGTGCATGAAAACTCTTCTGGAAGAACTAAATCACCACTCTATCAGTCAGCATCTCGGATTTGACATACTGAAACTTCAATATTTTAATAAAAACATCATCTTCCATCTAGTAAATGAATATTGAACACCATTTTTAATTCTTTAAACATTTTGATGACTAGATTTTAATAGTTTTATATTAGCATTTCCCTACCCATGCATACCACATGAATAATACTTTGCACTTAACAAACATTCATTAATTATTAAAAACTCATCAATCAGCCTCTTTATAGAGGTCAGCTCAGTGTTTTATTAATGCTTTCTGCTGAAATGCAGCAATTGTATTTTTTAAGTTTAAATTCTTGAGTACTGCAAGTTCATTTTTTCTCCAGTAGATTCTAACATTTTCATATTTCATTTTGATTGCTTCTTTCGTTTGATTTGTCACTTATGTCAATGACTATTTTGAAGTAGTTAAGCTCACTGTATGAGAACTTTAAACAATATCGTCCATAGAAATATTCATAATTTTATTGCTATGTGCAAGTGAACTGGAAAATATTCAGTAAAATAAATAAAATTTATTCTGAGCAACAATAAGGGAGAAGAATGCTGTTCACTTACCTACTAAGTTTTACAATCTGTTGTAGTTTCTTTCTTTCTTCCTTTCTTCCTTTCTTCCTTTCTTTTTTTCTTTCTCTCTTTCTCTCTGTCTTTCTTCCCCCCCATGATCTTTCTTGACAATGGGGTTGAATCTACAAATACATCTTTGATTTTAAGGTCCTGAAGTGTTTCACCTATATTTTCATGTTATAGCTATAAGTTTAGTAACCAAGTCTTTAATTCATATTGATTTAGTTTTTGTGTATGACAAGACAAACTTGCAGAAGAAGCAGCGATGACACTCTCTCTTGGACTTTGAGCAAACTGTGGTAGTAATCACAGAGAGGGGAGTATACAATTTTGGTGATGGGTATGGTCCACTAACAAACTTGTGTGTGCATTTGTGCACACGTGTGACTGAGACTGTATCCCTGGATTTATATGCTTTTATAAACCAATTTTCAAGCATTAATAATGAAAAATTATTTCTTAAGTCTCATAAAAACTGAGTGCTTGCCAGTTTGAATATTTTTAAGATTCATTTCTTCTTTAAAGAGTTAATATTCATTATTGTGACATTGAGGGACCAGGACACTGATCAGTTTTGGCATATGTTGATTCCAGGCATGAAATTGGGGGCTTCAGACTTACAAATCTGGGATGCTACCACACTCTTATGATTTCAGGATCTCAGATATTTTTTTTTTGTAGGGCAACATAGTTTCTCAAAGGCCAGGTATAGAATGAATATTTTATTTTACTTAGTCTAGTTATTTTTAGAAATATTTTATTTTTGAGAGAGAGAGAGAGAGAGAGAGAGAGAGAGAGAGAGAGAGGGAAACACCAGTGCACTGCTCAGCTCTGGCTTATAGTGGTGTGGTGGTACAGGATTAAACCAGGGACATTGGAGCCTCAAGCCTGAGAGTATGCTTGCATAATCATTATGTGCTCTCCCTTGATCCTTAGTCTAGTTATTCAGTCTGTCTTTACAAACAATAACTTGGAATAAGAAATGCATATATATATATATATATATATATATATATATATATATATATTACATTTAAGGTGTTTTAAGTATTCTCTAGCTTTTCTAATGAGGAATATCAATCTCATTTTTTGACTTTATCTTTATGTGGATATACATATTATACTAGGCTAGAACCACTAGATTCAAAAGACAAAATAACCTATGGTATACATAATATGAGCCTAAGCAGGACAGCTCTTTGTGGTAATTATTATGACTATTTTCATTATTTTATTTATTTTTGCCTCCAGGGTTGTTGGGCAGTATGCCAGCTCCCCCCTGTTTAAAGCTGTGGTCTATTTACATAATCACTGTTTTACCTGAGACCCACCCTGCCTGCATGGCACTGGATTAATCCCACTGGTTCACACCCTTTTTTCCCTCTGCCCCCTCTCCTAGTCACACCCTCTTTTAACACCCTACCACTTCCTTCCTGGAGAGTATAAATGCAGATGAATAAAGCCAGCATGGCATTGCATTCCAGCTCAGCCACAAGAGTTCCTGGTTCCTCTCCCACGTTGCTGAGTAGGCAGCAGCCTAGGTTGGCTCTGGCAGAGTTCTCTCCAACCCAGAGAGCACTTGCCCGGGAAGAAACACTCCCAGGCTAGCCCAGCACAGGGTTATTACTGGGGCTCAGTGCCTGCACTATGAATCCACTGCTCCTGGAGGCTATCCCTCCCATTTTGCTCTTGTTAGTGTTGCCATTACTGCTGTTGTCATTGGATAGGACAGAGAGAAATTGAGAGATTAGGGTAAGACAGAGAGCGGGAGAGAAAGATAGACACCTGCAGACCTGCTTCACCGCTTGTGAAGCACCCCCCCTGTAGGTGGGGAACCGGGATCCTTAAGCTGGTCCTTGATTGGCACCATGTCTGCTTAACCTGCTATGTTACCACCCAGACCCCTAGTTATTTTATGTTCGTTATGCTAAAATGCATGCATAATAAGACAAAATATCTGACTCTTAGGAAAAGGTAAAATTGAAGCATATCTTCTACATATGTGTAGGTGAAAGTGACATAGAATAACTGGAAATATGGGAGTCAGGCGGTAGTGCAGCGTGTTGGGCACAAGTGGTGCCAAATGCAAGGACCAGTGTAAGGATCCAAGTTCAAGCCCCCCGGCTCCTCACCTGCAGGGGGGTCACTTCACAGGCAGTGAAGCAGGTCTCCTGGTGTCTTATCTTTCTCTCCCCCCTTTGCCTTCCCCTCCTCTCTCCATTTCTCTTTGTCCTATCTAGCAACAATGACATCAGTAACAACAACAATAGTAACTACAACAATAATAAAAAGACAAGGGCAACAAAAGGGAAAATAAATAAAATTACAAAAAAAGAGAAATAACTGGAAATATAATCTGTTTTTTTTTCATATACTGAAAATCCTCAGTGCTAGGCAATGTAGCTTCTCATCTTCCTGCAAACCCCCCATTTCATTCCCCACACAGAACTGTGTAAGTAACAGATAATCTAAGTAATCTCCTGCTACATATCAGTCTAATTTTCATTTCTAAAGCTTCCTCAACTCCTAAAATAATTTTAATTAAAAATTTTCATTGCCGACTAATATATTCCAGTGCTTGCTCAATTCAACCAGAATTCTGAATAGTGTTAAAATAAACAAACGTAAATTTTTCCTATAAGATTTGGTTAATATGGGAAATGACAATTTTTTTGCAGTTCACATTTAGTGATCACTGATTTTTTTTTTACTTAAAAAGAATGTGTGTGACATACAAATTGACCTGGTTTTAAGATAAAGCTACTGCTAATCCATGATTTTCTTATCTATCAAGCAAATATTTATGAATTTCTTAAAAAAATATTAATGACATTTTGTTTGTATCTATTAGGCCCACTCCTATGCTATGACTTGCATTTATCTAGGGTTAGGTTTGACCTGCTTAAAATTTTCATTAAATTCATCTTTATACTCTCTCTGTGGAATTCTAGAATCATTTAGATTATTATTGACCATATATACATTCTGCTATTCTTCTGTTTCTATTAAAGATCCAGTCAGTACTTCTTCTTCTAGCATTTGCCCTTCTTCCGTAGCGAGTCAACAGCGTCAGGTTGAGCCTGATGTAAAGTTTCGAGACCTCCTTGGAATCTGGAGAGGTGGCAGTCGTTGACTATGTGGGTCATAGTCTGTCTGGAGCCGCAGGGGCAGTTCAGGTCGTCTCTGGCTCCCCAGCGATGGAACATAGCGGCGCACCGGCCATGGCCTGTTCGATAGTGACTGAGGAGGGCCCAATCATAACGTGCTAGGTCAAAGCCGGGTTGACGCCTGCAGGGGTCTGTGATGAGGTGTTTGTTCTTTACCTCAGCTGACTGCCAACTCTGTTTCCAAGAGACTGGAACAGAGAATTTCAGTGTAGGCGTAGGGGACCAGATTGGGTGATGAGACGTCAAGCGTTGGACAGGGTGGGCGAAGATATCCGCGTATATTGGCAGGTCCGGTCGAGCATAGACGTGGGAAATGAGCTTAGATGATGCCGCATCCCGACGAATATCTGGTGGGGCAATGTTGCTAAGAACTGGCAGCCATGGAACCGGGGTGGAACGGATGGTTCCAGAAATTATCCTCATGGAGGAATATAATTTGGAATCGACCAAGTGGACATGGGGGCTACGGAACCATACTGGGGCACAGTATTCTGCAGTGGAATAGCATAATGCCAGAGAGGATGATCGTAGTGTGGAAGCGCTCGCGCCCCATGAGGAGCTGGCCAGTCTTGCAATGATGTGATTCCTCACGCCCACCTTTGCTGCAGTTTTTATGAGATGTTCGTGAAATGACAGAGTGCGATCGAGAGTAACGCCAAGATAGACTGGCTGGGCTTCATGCCGGATTCTCGTATCGCCAAGCTGCACATTAAGCTCACGCGAGGCCGAGGCATGGTGTAGATGGAAAACAGACGATACCGTTTTTGCAGTGCTAGGGATTAGTCGCCATATTTTACAGTAATCAGATATCAGAGACATGTCTTTCGTGAGTCAGTACTAAATTCTTGTATTACCTGGAAGCAACTTAAATTTTCTTCTTGCTTTCCAAAAGAATACCCACTGTGATTCTAGGAGATTCCTGTGCTCTGATCTTTTACCCACTTGATCTTCTAGTTTAGAAGGGTTTTGTTTGTTTGTTTTTGTCTTCTTATATCCAGTAGGAAAACCCTTCTTTTTTTTCTTTCAGGAAAGGGTGTGTGTGTGTGTGTGTGTGTGTGTGTGTTTCCCTTCAATGGTGGGAGCTAGTTAGTAAAAATGTAATGAACTTGTATCATCCCTCCAAGGTTTAAACCTAACATAAACGAGGAGTCTGATAGTGGCAAATAATGCTGTGCCCAAAGCAAATGCCAGCTGTACAATATCCTGGTGACACAAAGTCACAGATTAAGGGCCCAAAAATCCCCACCCCCCTGCAGCTGATCATGTGTTTGGCTGCGTAGCTACCAAGATGGTGCTGGCGGCCAACACAAGCAGTTTCCAGTCTTAGGAATCTCAACCTGTGGCTGAGTTTCTTAAGAATTTCCAGCTGTGATTTCATGAGATTATTGGGTGTTACACTGTTGACGTATTTAGCTATTCAGAGGAACCCTTGGCTGTTTTTACTTTATCACCATGCCTCCCGAACTTTTCCCAAGATAGACGTGGACAAGAGAGACTTTCTGGTCTTGAAGAATAGCTAACTTGCATAGTGTTTTGCGTTGTCATGTTCACAACCCATGACCAACCCTGGACCCCACTGCTCTGAAGGTAGCTATGGTCTTCTGGTGTTTTTGGTCTTCTTCACCCTGTCAAGAGAATGAGAGAACTCTTTATTTTAGTAACTTCCAGTCTAAATGCTTCGCCATAGAGGATAACACATTAAGTTCAAAGAATGGCAGTTGGGCCACAATAAAGAAGGATATGCAGAGGAAGAGGGCATGTGTTTTGCAAGTAGGGCTGTAAATTTCCAAATTAGAGTGGGCTTCAAATGGTAAATATTAAAAGATAATTTATATTTCAAGTATAAAAAATTACACTGTGAAGAAGTATTTATTTTCTAATTTCTCTTGAAAACCACCTTACTGTCAGATCCATCTTGATTCTAAATCATTTTGACTATCAAAATGTTTTTTTTTTCCTCCAGGGTTATTGCTGGGCTCAGTGCCTGCACCATGAATCCACCGCTCCTGGAGGCCATTTTCCCCCCTTTTTGTTGCCCTAGTTGTTGCAGCCTCGTTGCGGTTATTATTGCCATTGTTGACGTTGCTTTGTTGTTGGATAGGACAGAGAGAAATGGAGAGAGGAGGGGAAGACAGAGAGAGGGGGAGAGAAAGATAGACACCTGCAGACCTGCTTCACCGCCTGTGAAGTGACTCCCCTGCAGGTGGGGAGCCGGGGGCTTGAACCGGGATCCTTATGCCGGTCCCTGCGCTTTGCGCCACGTGCGCTTAACCCACTACGCCACCGCCCGACCCCCTATCAAAATGTTTTTAAATTATTGTCAGTCTCATGGACATAGCCAAACGCTTTTCCTTCCTTTTTTAAAAATAAAGTTTAAAGTCTTACAATCATTTTTAGTTTACTTGTCTTTCTTGCTACATAATAGCACCTGACTTTGTAAATTTTTTTCTATTCTTTTCAGTATTACTTATTCTTTTCAGTGTTATTATTACTAAATTCTGATGCTTTTTAAAAATAAGTCTAAAATTCATGACCTGCAGGGGCCCAGGTGGTAGCACGCCAGGTTAAGCTCACATGGTGAGAAGCACAAGGACCAGCACAAGGATCCTCGTTTGAGAACCCAGCTCCCCAACTGCAAGGGGGATCACTTCACAAGCAGTGAAGCAGGGCTGCAGGTATCTGTCTTTCTCTTCCCCTCTCTGTCTTCCCCCAGTAACACAATAACAATAATAACAACAACAAGGGCAACAAAAATGGGGATAACATGGCCTCCAGGAGCAGTGCATTTGTAGTACAGGCACTGAGCCCCAGCAATAAATCTAGAGGAAAAAAAAATCATAACTTGCTTCTAGCTTCTCAATTCTTCAATCCATTCTTTTATAAAATTTCAGTTCAAGACAACACTATTCTATGTCATTCTTCCAACTAGAATGAAAAGATTCTAGCATATATTAAAGAAACTAGACAATGCAGCAAGAAAAATTGAAAGGAAGAGGCACTGCTACAATAAATGTAGATCTTCAATAATGAGAACCATATGAGTAGATCAAAGTCAGTGACTTCACTGTGATTCATGAGAACAACTAGAGATTTGTTGCCTTGAATTATCCCCCCACAACCCCACATCCCCCCTACAGTGGCTTCAGTTCATGAGGAACTGTGTTCAGAACACTCACACCTCTTGTCTCTATCCGTATGTTCTTCCATCTTGAAACAGTGTTTACTGGACAACATATTGGGACAATCTTTACCCTGAAAATCAAGCGATCAAGTGTATTTGAATCATGATAGCCAGTATTTCTATTTCTAAAGTGTGTCTCTGCTTATATTTTAAACTAAACTCATTTTGGAGTGGTTTTCTAAGACAGAAGAAAATTGATTCCAACTCTCTCTTTCTGAACTATTAGTTGCTGTTTCCTTATAAAACAGAATTTTGATCTTCAGTTATGTTTGTGAAGATGTCAATAAGATTGGTGTCTATATTCCAACTGCAACAAAAAACATTTCTAGTGACCTCTCAGAGTGAGTGAAATTTACAGAAAAATTAATGATTCCTATAAATTTAGTATTTTTCAGTGAAGGTGGATGGGAGTGGATAATGCTCCCTTTACTCTTCTAGAGAAAGAGAGAGACCCCTTCCCCATAAAAAAAAATTAACAGGAACAAACAGACATAGTTTAATAGCCTATATGCATTGTGTATACATGGGATGTGACCATAAAATCAAAGTGAATGGAATTGTCCAAGTCACAACCTTAAATGTTCTCTCCAGATGAAAAGACTACATTAGAACATGGAAAGCTGATTCGTGGAAATATCAAAAAAAAAAAAAAAAAGATCAAGCAAGGGTATATTTGTCATGCCTTCTCTGTTTATGTGTTTCTAGATATATTATCTTCACTGAAGTGTGTTTTTTGGTTATTCCCAGCTACTGGAAAACATGTACAACCAGTCGCTGTTAGGATAATGACAAGAAACTGAGTTGCGCTGCCTGGCCCCCTCCCAGGAGCTGTCCAGGAAAGGTGGGGGCATGGAGACCCTGAGACCGGGCCCCTAGTGACATAGAATATCTCTTAAGTATTACTTCATTTTTGGATACTAGAGTTTGAGTATTAACTTAGATAGTGATTTATATTGGTATTAGGCTATCTCTGTACCTATGAAAAATGCTTGATAAGCATTTGAATTGATTTTCTCTCTACAGAATGTAGGAGAATAAAATGTTTGTCACCATTTTTTCCTTTAATTAATTTATTTAGTTACTTATATTTTAAATAGAATACTACTTAGCTCTGGCTTATGGTGGTAAAAAATGAACCTGGAACCTTTAGTGCCTCAGACAAGAGAATCTATTGTGTAAACTTCTGTGTCAGGCTAGAGTCATTTGCTTTTTCATAAACAACACACTGTATGTCTGAGGAAATAGCACAATGGTTGTGCAAAAAGACTTTGATGCCTTGAGTCCTCAGTTCAGTCCCCAGCAGCACCATAAGCCAGAATTGAGCAGTGCTCTGGTCTCTCTCTCTCTCTCTCTTTCTCTCTCTGTCTCTTTCCCTCCCTCCCTTTGTATCTCTCCTTCATATATACACAAGTATACTGTCATAGTTGTGAATATTTCACTCCATTTTGGAAAAATTGTTATATTTTGAAACATATACATACTTTGCATAGCTTAAGGATATTGAGAAAAGAAGAGAAAACAACTTTTTAAAAAAAGTTCTGGGAGTTGGACAGTAGCGCAGCAGGTTAAGCATACGTGGAGCAAAGCACAAGGGGCAACGTAAGGATCTAGGTTCAAGCCCCCAGCTCCCCACCTGCAGGGGAGTCGCTTCACAGGCGGTGAAGCAGGTCTGCAGGTGTCTATCTTTCTCTCCCCCTCTCTGTCTTCCCCTCCTCTCTCCACTTCTCTCTGTCCTATCCAACAACAATGACGACATCAATAACAGGAACAATAATAACTACAACAACAATGAAAAACAACAAGGGCAACAAAAGGGAAAATAAATATTAAAACATATAAAAAAGAAAAATAAATATATAAAAATTAAAATAAATAAATAAATAAATACAAAAGAACAATAAAGTTCTGTGAGAAAAAAAATGACAACTTACCTTGAGCTATGTGATCATTGTCCCAACACCTTACATAAGAAATAAAAACAACTATGACCCAGCATACTGAATTAATAAGGCTAAAGATTCGTGCTGGTGCTTAGAATTTTTTTTTCAGCTGAAACATTAAAAAACATGATTGAACAGTTTAAGTACTGAAAACTGGAGAGAAAATTACAACACTAAACTCTTTTTCTCCTCCTATATCATGCTTTTCTTTTCAGTTTTTTAGTGATTTAATAATGATCAACAAGAATGTGAGAGAAGAGGGATACAATTCCATACAATTTACTTTTGTGCAGGACTCCAAAGCATTAAACTCTCAGTGAAGAGTATAAGAAGTGGGAGGTATAGAGTTGGGTGGTAGAGCAGCCAGTTAAGGGCAAGTGGTGTGAGCGCAAGGACTAGCATAAGGGTCCTGGTTCGAGTCCCCAGCTCCCCACCTGCCGGGGAGTGGCTTCACAGGCGGTGAAGCAGGTCTGCAGGTGTCTATCTTTCTGTCCCCCTCTCTGTCTTCCCTCCTCTCTCCATTTCTCTCTTTCCCATCCAACAACTACGACGACATCAGCAACAACAATAACTACAACAATAAAAAACAATAAGGGCAACAAAAGGGAAAATAAATAAATAAATTTTTTAAAAGTGGGTGGGTGGGTGGGTGGTGGCATACCTGGTTAAGCGCACAAAGACCTGGGTTGGAGGCCCTATTCACCACCTGAAGGGAGGGGACTTCACAAGTGATGAAGCAGGGCTACAGGTGTCTGTCTTTTTTCCCCTCCAGTCTATCTCTACTCCCCTCTCTGTTTCTCTCTGTCTTACTGAAAACAAGGAGGAAAAAAAAAGATAAAGAAAAAAAAAAAAAAAGACCCCGGGAGGGGTGGACTCATAGTGCAGACACTATGAGCACGTGATATAATCTTGGAGGCAAAGGAAAACAAGTATGAGGCTTTTTCTGAGCCTAGTGTTGTCATACCCAGTTGCCCCCACAGATTTCCATATGCAAGGACCTGGGTTCAAGCCCCTGATCTCCATGTACAAAGTGGAAGCTTCAGGAGCTGTGAAGAAGGGCCCCGAGTGTCGTTCTTCCTCTCTATCTCCCCTTTCCTCTCAATTTTTTTCTGTCTTTTCAAGTAACAAGAATAAAAAAGAAAACTATTTCTGTGGCCCTTTCTTGAATTGTTTGATAACCTTTATGTTGAATTACATAAGCCTTCAAAATTCACCGGTTATGTCTGTTTACTATCTCACACTGATTCCAGGATCCATTGAGTCACCCTCTATTGCTAATAAAGCAATTGTTTTTATTAGTGCATACATTTTGTTTGCTGTATTGATCAAATTATATCTACAATGATTTTTTATTCTCTAAAAGTACTTTAAAAGTGGTCTAATAAAACAATTTCCCTTTTCTGCATCTTCCCTGATATTTACTTAAATATTTCAACAACTAATACCCCAAACTGCATTTCTCTAATTTTATATACATTCTTTATGGATGTTCTCAACTGTCTTTTAATTTAAGTTGCCATGTATACCTTTATGACTCTCAAACCAAAGATTCTACTCTAGATTTCTCGTTTGAACTACAAACCTTTACTCATGACTTCCTATAAATATTCATCTGGATGTTACAAGCACCTCAGATGTAATAGATGCCAAACCATATTAATCATCTCCGTACTGACTTCTCCAGGAACAGCACAATTACTCATCTAGTTACTCATACTACAACATCAGTTCTGTCCTTAAATCAACTTCCCCACTTTCTTTGTGTCACTGCTAAATCATCTTATATCTATTTCTTAAATATCTCTTTCTTGGACTCCTACCCATCTAAACTAATTTAGGAAGCAAGACACCAGAATAAAAGACAGATGTAAGGAAAATCATACATTATCTGTGACTTGTACCAAGCCCCCCCCCCAAAAAAAATCATAAGAGATTCACTCAAAAATGTCTTTGACAAACAAAAATTCTGAAAACACTGTTCCAATAACTGCTGTAATCAGAGTTCAGAGAACACTCCTAAGCTGAAAAAAAAAATGCTTAGTTTCTTTGATCCAGCCTGGCAGGTGTTGAATTTATATTACTATCAGCTTTCTTCAAAGAAAACTGGAATGCTATGGGGAGTCCACAAAAAAAAAAAAATAAAAAGGGCAGTGGTGCACCTGGTTAAGTGCGCACATTACCATGAGCAAGGACCCAGGTTTGAGACCCCCCCTTTCCCACCTGCAGGAAGGATGCTTCAAGAGTGGTGACACAGGTTTGCAGGTGTCTCTCTTTCTCAGCCCCCCTGTCTTCTCCCCCTCTCGATTTCTATCTGTCGTATCTAATAAAAAATAGAAAGAAAAAATGGCCTCCTGGAGCAGTGGATTCGTAGTCCAGGCACTGAGCCCCAGTGATAACCTTGGTGGCAATAAAAGGAAATAAAAAGAAGGAAATGGTTACATGAGTCAAGCGTTGAGATTCAGCGGTGTTTCTCTGTCTAGATATGGTTTCTCTCCTGCTATTTCATTAGGTCAGTTCAAGTCTGCTTCAGTTCATTTTTCTTGAAATGCTGCCACCATGTGTTTAAAACCTGAAACCACAAACCCTCCTCTTCCCATCTTTGCATAATCTCTTCTGTACTGCTACTTAAAAAGTCATCCCAAAGCATCAGAGTACTTATAATTGGCATATCACTCTACAATTTGTATTAAAAGCAGACAGGCCAGACAAGATTCAAAGAATAAAAAAGAAATGTGTGTGAAAATAGAGGACTTATAAAATAAGCAAGACACAAGTCCCAGCTTGGATCCGGAGAAAGAAAACAACCTTTAGGTTACACAGAAGTGAGTTGCCACAAGCAAGACTGAATCTTAGATCTTGTGTTAGCTAACTTCTATAACTGCTCTCCAATGCAAGCCATTATTTGTATGGTTAATATTGGTTACTGTTTAATGAAGATCCTCAAGGAAACATAAGCTGGGCTGTCTTTGGGCCATAATTTGCATGCAGATTTCCTGAGGATACATGCAGCCACGCTGAAAAATCTCTGGTTGTCATTGGGGCATGCTGACAAACACAGACCTCAGCACACTGGGTAGGGACAGAGTCATTATTAGCTAGACTTATTTTGTATTTTCTGTTTGTGAAATCAAGAGTCTGTATATTCACAGCAGATTGAGGTATACAGAATAGTGAACCCCTCAAATATATCAACATCATAATTCTTGGAACCTACGGCTATTTTGTCTTCAATCAGAAAAGTAACCACAGCAGTGATTGGGTTAAGGAACTTAACCAAGTTAAGTTAATCCAAGATTTCCTCACTGATTTCCATGTAACTACAAGGGAGGGATATGAAAAGAGAGTCACAATAAAGAGATGTAGGCACAAAACAAAGGGTGAAGTGACTGGCTCTAAGGACAGAGGAAGAAACTCAGATCCAAAAGGACAAATGGCCTGTAGATGCTTGAATGATTCTCGTTTGCAGCTTACAGAAGGAATGCAGCCAGGCCACTCATCTGATTTAGAATTCTGACCTCCCAAACTGGAAGAGAACAAATTGATACCTGTTTTTTTTTTTTTTTTTTAACTACAGAAGTCCATGGCGATTTGTTACGGCGACAGTGGGAAATTAATACAGAAATCAAAGTGGGACATCCCATGGGTGGGAAAGGCAATTTGGACAACAGAACATTAAAAAGAAAGTAGGGATATGAATCTGTGTTCCAGTTAAGATAATAAATGATGACTATGGACATGCTGGTGATCACAGCCTTCAGTTTATCTCTCTCTTGAATCTTAGCATTCCAATACTGATTTCTCGTTCTCGATGTCAAACTTGCAGGTTGATCCCAGTTTCTTCTTTTGTCAGTGTTCTGGGATTGACTGTGATCATCTTTACTTTAGATGATCTGCTTTATAGTCCCAGTTTATTTGCATTCTTTTCATGAGGTAAATGTGCATTTCTGAAACGATATGAACTGCACCCACTGCAGAATAGCTAGTATGCAATATAATTAAGAAGCCTTTGATCAAGAATGGGGAATCTGCTCTGGGTCTCAAACCAAGGAACTGTCCTGTGCTACCAAGGGCGGGGCAGGAGATGAGGCTTTTATAAAATTTCATGCAAGAAAATGGTCTGAGCTTTAGTCACTTGTTTCAAAACATTTTTTTAAATTTATAAAATGGAAATATTGACAAGACTATAGGATAAGAGGGGTATATTTCCACACAGTTCCCAACCCCAGAACTCCATATCCAATCCCCTCCCTTGTAGATTCCTTATTCTTTATCCCACTGAGAGTAAGGACCAAGGATTATTATGGGGGGCAGAAGGTGAGAGGTCTGGCTTCTGTAATTGCTTCCCCACAGAGCATGGACATTGACAGGTGGATCCATACTCCCTGCCTGCCTCTCTCTTTGCCTAATGGGGCAGGGATCTGGGGAGGTGGTGCTCCAAGACAGGAGGTGGAGTTGTCTGCCCAGGGAAGTCAGGTTGGCATCATGGCGTCATCTGGCACCTGGTGGCTAAAAAAGAGTTAAGATATAAAGCAGAACAAATTGTTGATTAATCATGAACCTAAAGGCAAGAATATTGATGATGAAGATTTGGGATCTCCATTTTGGAAAAAGGTAGTAAATCTATTTTAGGTATATTCCAAGTTTTAAATTAGTTCTTAAGTTCCTGTGTCTCTTTCCATGATTGGGTAAGTATAGTCTTCTTCGGTCAGTGAAATACAGTGTGGAATCTTATAAAAAACGTAGAATTCTTTTATAGATTGAAAAGATATGACAATCATTCATAGTTACTGATAAAGAGTAAATAGGAAATTACTAAGTCAGGTTGCACTTGATAATTTTACCCAGCCATCATCATAGCAATGAGAGACAAGATGATGTGTTTTTCTTTAAATCTTATTTATTTTTTTTATTGTTGTTATTGATGTTGTCGTTGTTGGATAGGACAGAGAGAAATGGAGAGAGGAGGGGAAGACAGAGAGGGGGACAGAAAGACAGACACCTGCAGACCTGCTTCACCGCCTGTAAAGCGACTCCCCTGCTGGGAGGAGGTAGGGAGTTGGAGGCTCAATCTAGGATCCTTATCCTGGTCCTTGTGCTTTGTGCCATGTGCGCTTAACCTGTTATGTTACCTCTGGACACCTGCCATTCCATTTTATTTTATTTATTTCTTTATTGGGGAATTAATGTTTTACATTCCACAGTAAATACAATAGTTTGTACATGCATATATAAATCTTTTTTTTTTAATTTTCCAGAGCTCTGCTAGTGTGTTTTTAAAATAATTTTTATTTTTTTATTTATTATTGAATAGAAACAGAGAGACATTAAAGAGGGAAGGAGGAGATGGAGAGGGAGACAGAGAGACACGTGCAGCCCTGCTTCACCTCTCCTGAAGCTTTCCCCCTGCAGGTGGGGACTAGGGGCTTGAACCTGGATCCCTGTACACTATAGTGTGTGCACTTAACCAGGTGTGCCACCGCTTGGCCCCAAGATGACATCTTATTTTCCATTAATGGAGGCTCCATTTATGTGCTGCAGACAAGTACTTCAACTTTACCTGGACTCAGTTTTCAAATTTGTCAAAATTTGCTCTATTATCTTGTAGCTGTGAATTAATGAAAGTGAACAATAAAACTCTTCTAACAGTAACTGTATCCACAATAAAGACTATATTTCTGGGTAACTGCTAATGAGAAATACATTCAGAAATTTAAGATGGTGCCTCTCTCTACAGAAGTTCGAGGAATATTCAGGAATGCATATTCATTTAGTTAGAAACCTTAAATTAAAGCAAATAGTACAAAATGATATATGGTGCTATTATACCTGCTGAAATGATTTTTTCTTTTTACTTTTTTTAACCTTTAACACGGAACTCATAATATCTACGTTAAAATATTAATTTAAAAACTTCAGTTAGCCAGAGTAAACTTGTGATTATATATCTGAAATAATTGCCATGGATATCCTCATTTGAGCCATTTCTTGACATATGTTAATATATTAGGTTCATACATGCCTGCAATTATTCATAGTATGATTGTTAGAACCCAAATTTACCTATAGACTACCAGATATTTTCTATTCATTAGAAAGCGGTCTGCATATGTGAATATATGTAGCAAGTACCTGGTCATCAGTTATATATATTTCAACATAAAGACACTTACAGAAGTGTAAAATCAGCCTAGAATCTACCCGTTTATACTTGCATTACTCATTTTTAAATGATTTACTTGACCTCAGTTTTTTTGTTTTGTTTTATTTTATTTTTTCCATCACTCAACAAACAGGGAATCCCCAGTATGTTGCAAGACAGTTGTGATTACTGGAGAAATGTCAAATTGACATGTTTTGGTTCCCGTCACAGTTCTTTGATGTCTGCAGAGTGAGACAAAAATGAGGTGGCCGGTGGGCTACACAGGACACCCCAGAGCTGTTAGAACTGGTTCCCTTGAAGCCACCAGTCTCAATAAGGACGTCAGCATGACACCTCCAAGTAGAATTTTCCTTTATATAACAATTTGGAAAATACCTTTTCCATAAAGATAAAATAATTTATTGGTTTGTTGGAAAAGCCATGACCATTTCTGCATAAAAAACCTTTTTTTTTTAAAGGAAATAACCTACTTTGAAATGAATATGTTTACTTATTTATTGGATAGGTACAGCTAGAAGTTAAGAGGGGTGGGGGAGATGGAAAGGGGGAGAGACAGAGAGACACCATCAGCCCTGCTTCACCACTTGTGAAGTTTTCCCTCTGCAGGTGGGGACTAGGGGCTTGAACGTGGGTCCCTGAGCACTGTAATGTGTGTGCTTAACCAGGTGCGCCACCGCCTGGCTCTGAAAAACATTTTTAAACAGTAAGTCATGGCTTTTTCAACAACTCAATATTATCCACCTCTGACTGTTGATTTTGTGATTTCCCCCAAATTTCAAGACATACACAATTCTCCAGTAGCTACTAAAATCAGATACAAATATCAATGTAAATAGTGCCCCAGACAAAGCTAAGCAGGTGAGACAGACTTTGAGTCTTAATACAGGGGAAAGAGACCAGAATTTGTTTGAATTGACTGAAACAGAAGGCTAGAGAATTTTGAGGAACCCTAGTGGGGTTGGTGATAATGTGAACCACAGGTCATCTGTCAATAGGTTTGTTTATTGACTTTACATAACGGAAAACAAATTGTCTTGTGTTTTCTGGATTGCGGGGGTGGGGGTGGGGGTGGTGGGAAGGTAGAGGATAGGAGGGAGTTTCATAGCTTAGAGCCAGACTCCCACTGAAAGATAACTGACCTTTAGGCTCCATAGATTCTAGCATGGAGAGACTCCATCTGCCTGTCTAATGACATTAAGATGGCTCCCTACTTCTGAGAAAGACAGTTCTGGGTAATTAAAAAAAAAAAAAAACTGGCAAGAAGCTTTGTATATATCACATCAAAGGGAGAGCAGAAGTGAAATGTATATCTCAAATATTGTAAAGAAAGGGGAGGCCGGGGGCTGGGTGGTGGCACACCTGGTTGAGCACACTTGTTACAGTGCACAAGGACCCGGGTTCAAACCCCCAGTTCCCACCTGCAATGGGGAAAGCTTCACAAGTGGTGAAGCAGTGCTGCAGGTATCTCTCTGTCTCTCTCTCTCTCCCTATCTCTCCCTTCCTCTCAATTTCTGGCTGTCTATCCAATAAATAAATAAAGATAAATAAAATAAATTTTAAAAGGGGAGAAGTCTAGGCCTGGATCAAAAGAAGTGTATCTAAATTTAATCTAACTGAGGTGCTGTTAAGCCCTTCTTGCTTATAATTCTAGAAAGGAAGAAAATAAAGAAGACAGTTCAGTTGTACATAGGAAAGCATATTTTACTATAAAGAAGTCTTTGGGAAGGAATTTGAGAACTTTTATTATTTAAAAGTACAAAATTATTCCTGCTAAGATATCATTTTTTTTAAGGTATCTTTTTTATAATATTGTAGATCACTGCTCAGGTACTGGAGTTTAAAATCTTTTTTTTTTTTTTTTGAGTAAAATAATCATAATGGGAAAGTTTGTGATTGAGGGTGGTTGCTTTCATGATACGATCTCATTTAAGTCCATTTACTCGAGGAAGATGATTTAAATTGATTTGATCAAGAAGTAGGAAGGGTATTGAAAGCAGCCAAATGTGCTTTGATCTACAAGACAGCTGGAATCTTCGGGAAAAATGAAATGCTTTTAAAGATGATGAACAGCCTGATGCTGTTTGCACCAGATCAACATTAAACATCCATCACTAAATATGCAGATGTGTGGTGTGTGTGTGTGTGTGTGTGTGATGTGTGTGTGTCTGTGTGCAAGTAAGCACAAGGATATGTGCGTGTGTAGACACACCACACATTCACACTCATGCACACACATCAACCTCTGTGATCCCACCGCAAAGGCTAGGGTGACAAAATTAAGAATTTCTAAAAGGGATAAATTTTACTTGGATTGCTTCCTAAAAACATCAGCACTGATCAAAAGTGTCAGACACAGAAGAAGGTCACTGAGCTTCCTGAGAGCCTGCTTGGCTCTGAACCAAAAAGCCTGGGCTAGGTGGAGGAAAAAGAACATGCAAGGCAACAATTTTATTCAGTGAACTTGAAGTTACTTCTTCATTTGGATTTCAATATTGAAACTGCTAAAAATGTCACGGGTAGTTGCTGCGACTCCCAAACTTAAGATAGCTTTGGTCTGTTTTCTAATTGTTGGTTATTTGATACTGGTTTACTAAAGTGTTACATTTCAGGGTGTGGTTACACACTACCCACCAGGGAAATGGGTGGTTCCCCCCAACTCCCTCCAAACCCCCATTGTTCTCATAAGTTTGAGAAGCCATTTGGGCAGCTTTCTCTTTTCTTTTCTCTTCCTCCCTCCCTCCCTTCTTTCCTCCTTTCCTTTCCTTTCCTTTCCTTTCCTTTCCTTTCCTTTCCTTTCCTTTTCCTTTCCTATCCTTTCCTTTCCTTTCCTTTCCTTTCCTTTCCTTTCCTTTCCTTTCTTTCTTTCTTTCTTTCTTTCTTTCTTTCTTTCTTTATTTCTTTCTTTCTTTCTTCTTTCATTTCCTTCCTTCCTTCCTTCTTTCCTTTCTTTCTTTCTTTCTTTCTTTTCTTTTCTTTCTTTCTTTTCTTTCTTTCTTTTCTTTCCTTCTTTCTTCTTCTTTCTTCCATATCATATATTTTTCTCTTTTTTCCACCTACTATAGCACTAAGCACAGCTACCTCCATTCCTAACATTTATTTTTTGTTGTTGTTGTTACTGATGTCATCATTGTTGGATAGGACAGAGACAAATGGAGAGAGGAGGGGAAGAAAGAGAGGGGGAAAGAAAGATAGACACCAGCAGACCTGCTTCATCTCCTGTGAAGTGACTCCCCTGAAGGTGGGGAGCCGGGGCTCAAACCGGGAATCCTTCCAAAGGTACTTGTGCTTTTGCCCCACATGCACTTAACACCCGCTATGCTACCACCTGGCTCCCCATTGCTAGCATTTTTTTTCTGAAGGATGAGGTATCTTTTTGTAAAAAAAAAATGCAGAGTAGTTCTGTACTGAACGTGTGTCTCTTTATTAAAGGCAAATGTATTTTATTTTTATTAAAGAGAAGAGCAATAACTCCACTGTGTGTGGTTGCCAGGGATGAAAACTAGGCACTTGGTACATTGTTGCTCCTCTATTCTCTTTGGCTTATGTTTCCTCCTTAACTGCTACCTTTTTGTTTGTTTGTTCCTTGGTGGGAAACACAGATGAGAAAGACTCAGTCCTTCCATTTGACTTGCTCATCAGCTGGCAGGAAATAAAAACATGTCAGCAACAGTGGTTTCCTAGCAGCACTTACACAGAGAGGAAGCTGCTTCTTCTCCTTCTCCTCCTTCTCCTTCTTCCCCTTCTCCTCTTTCTCCTCCTTCTCCTCCCCCTCCTCCTCCCCCCTCCTCCTCCTCCTTCTCCTCCTCCCCCTCCTCCTCCTCCTTCTCCTCCCCCTCCTCCTCCTCCCCTTTCTCCCCTCCTTCTTCTCCTTCTCCTTCTTCTCCTTCTTCTCCGTCTCCTTCTCCTTCTTCTCCTTCTTCTCCTCCTCCTCCTCCTCCATCTCCTCCTCCTCCTCCTCCATCTCCTTCTTCCCCCCCCCTCCTCCCCCCTCCTCCTCCTCCTCCTTCTCCCCCTCCTCCTCCTCCTCCTTCTCCTCCTCCTCCTCCCTCCTCCTCCTCCTCCTTCTTCTTTTCATTGTTGGGCTTTCTTGAGTATGTGCAGTCTCACTGCTCTGGATTACCCCTTTCAGACAAAGCTAGAAGGGCTACAATATCAAAGCTTCCTCCAGTGCTGTAGTACTCTCCTGTGGTCTGGTAGGGGTTCCCTTTTGGTTAGCTATATCCTCGGCCTGATACTTTATTTATAAATAATGTGCTTCAGCTCTCTGAGTTTGGTGATATGTGTACTTGAACTTATTTCTTATATATAGTATGAGGCCGTAATTGCCCTTAAGTGGGAGGAAATTTGCTTGTTACATAGCACAGAATGGAAGTTGGGGGTATGGTTGTCAGCATAAACTTTTGAGTGTGTCTATTCCTAGGACACATATAATTTTGGACCTGAACTGGGACTCTGCTTTATGGTCCCCTGAATGCAGGGTACATTCAAGATATGTGTCAAACTGCTTATTCTTAGGTCTTAAAATAATTCTTTTTTATTATTGCTTATGGTAATGGAGGACCTCACAAAGGAGTTGCTAATTATTCTAGAGATAATTCACTAAGAGTCATGATGAAATTCTAGAGGGACAGAGAGCATAGGTGATTTCCACAGGAAGAAACAAAGCATATGGTGTTTAGAGTTGATTTCTGGGTTATTATTATTTGCTGTGTGGATGTCCCCTCAAGCCAGTGCCACTTTCCACAGAGTTATACGGTACTTCTAGGTGCTTTCCCCAAGGCTCTGCCACTTTCCACAGAGTTATACTAACTCTCAGGTGCTTTTCCCAACCAATCCTGTCCCCATATATCACTTCTGGTTGTTTCCCTATAAAGCCCTCCTACTTATAGCCCTCTAGCTCTCCCTTGCCAGGTTTTTATGGTTTTTAAGGTGATGAAGGGGTGGTGCAGTAGTGGGGAAAGGCCATTTTTGCCTGGCTCCACGTGGCCTGAACCACCCATCTGACCCAACAATAAAGGATTGTGTTCCCTTTCTGTTCCGTACCTCTCTCTCTGCTGGGTCCCACCGCCACAAGTGACAATTATTATTATTTATATTTATTTATTCCATTTTGCTGCCCTTGTTGTTTTATTGTTGTAGTTGTTGGATAGGACAGAGAGAAATGAAGAGGGGAAGACAGAGAGGGGGAGAGAAAGATAGACACCTGCAGACTTGCTTGACTGCCTGTGAAGTGACTCCCCTGCAGGTGGGGAGCCGGGGGCTCAAATCCAGATCCTTATGCCGGTCCTTGTGCTTTGTGCCATGTGCGCTTAATGCACTGCACTACCGCCCGACTCCCTGATTTCTGTTTTTAGTATAGTCTCAGGGAATGGCATGAGTGATACGGTTGAGTGTCCTCCCCATCTCAGTTTTATTTTAATTCTACATACAGAGAGAGAGGCCAGGGGTGGGGGTGGAGGAAGAGGAAAGATAGCCCAGCACCCCTCCACCATCCAAGAAACTGCCTTTGGTGCTGTCCATGGTGCTCCCATGTAGCATCTGGGATTGACAAACAGTCGTCTTCCTGCTTCTGTGTAGCCCACAAATTGATGGGTTTTAGATGTTTAAGTGTTTGAAAGTCAATTAAATCAGAAGACTGATGTATGTTATATGAATTTCTGTAGAATTTAACTCTGTGCTTGCAGATAGTTCCTGGCAGTTTCTAACTGGCAGAAAACACAGTTTGAAAAACTCGATTATATACTATCTAGTTCTTAATGGAAAAGATTGCTGGCCCTGTGTTCATTAATCACTATATTATTATTATTATTATGTTAAGGCAGAAAGAAATTGAAAGCAGAAGGGAGATAGAGAAGGAGAGAATCAGAGAGGCACCTGCAGTCCTACATCACTCATGAAGCTTTCCCCCTGTAGGTAGGGACCAGGGGCTTGAACCTGGGTTCTTATCCACTATAATGAGTGTGTTTAACCAGGTGCCCCATCACCTGGCCCCTGTATTTTGTTTGTTTGTTTGTTTTCCTTTTTGTTGCCCTTGTTTTTTTATTGTTGTTGTTGCTATTATTGTTGCTGTTGTTGATGTCATCGTTGTCAGATAGGACAGAGAGAAACTGAGAGAGGAGGGGAAGACAGAGAGGAGGAGAGGAAGATATACATCTACAGACCTGCTTCACCACCTGTGAAACTACTCCCCTGCAGGTGGGAAGCCAGGGGCTTGAACCAGGATCCTTATGACAGTCCTTGCACTTTGTGACACATGCAGCTGGTCAAGCGGTTAACCCACTGTGCTATGCTGATTCCCTGGCCCCTGTATTTTTTAATCTTAAAGTTATTGATACTATACTGCCAATAAAATTAAACAACCTGTCATATATCTGTGACTATACACATATACATATATATTATATATTCACTATATTCTTAGATATTGCATTTAGCAGGTGAAACATTGCCATTTGATAGTTCTTAGCAGTAACACAATGTCTCTAGTGTGTGTGTGCCCAATTTCAGAATAAATGGCTTCACTTTGATTTTAGGTGCTTTGTAATCCTATATACTGCTTGTTGTTGTAGGCGATGGTGTGAATTGTATTTGGGCTAACTTTCTAATTGCTTATAATCTCCAAAGCCTGAAAGTCAGAAATAGTGAATGGAATCTGTTCAGACATTGCCTTCCTCTCTTTTGCTTTCCTCAGTGAATATGTTAGCATTTCTTTCTCCAACATACCACTGTACATTAAGATCTAATAGTTATAGGCTCTATTACTTATAGAGAAATCAACAGTTAGGAGAAGGAATTAAAATGTTCTGATAAGAGGTTGCCTTCCTTTCTGTGGCAATAACACAATACCCTCACACCATACCCTCGTGGAAACATTAAAAGTCCAGCTTATTTGAATTTGCTCCCAAATTCATCCTGGGTGGCAATTCTTTTTGTTTGTAGTTTTGATTCATCATCATGCTTATGAGTTCTTTTATTGCTCTCTCTTCTCAGTAGCTTCCGGGCAACCAATCATCAGGCTTGATACCGAGTTTCTTTATAAGCCAGTACCATCCAGATGTCTGTACCTCCTGTTTTTGCTTTTAGATACATTTCAAAGAACCATGTTGCTATAAAAAAAAAAATCATTGCACTCGTTTGTGCAGTAAGTTTTAAAGGATTCTCAGTAAGTCAGTCAGACTTCTGCTTAGTTACAGAAATACCCACTGTCCTTTCTGGTAAACTTGAGTGGATATTTTAAAAATGGTTGTAGCTTTGAACTGACTTCAAGGAAGATGGTAAACAGAATCGTTAGCCCACCCTGCCATGGGTAGACGTATAGTGGAAGAATATCACATGTCTCTTACAGTATGTCAGCTTTATAAGTCAGATAAGGAGAAACAGAATTGGGTGCAAGCCAAGCTATTTATAATGATACTTAGCTTTTCTAGGTAAATTCACCTATAAAAGGTAAATAAAAGCACCACTTTATTCTTAGCTGTGTCCAGTATATGTCTGTGCCTCATTCTGGAATTACTGAATCAAATTTTTGCAAGGAGGGGAAGACCCCTGGATGACTTTTATTCTAACTTCTGCTTTAAAACCATGAAGAGACAAATATTTTTAGATAGCAGATGATTAAAAAGAGAGAGAAGGCCTTATAATAACACCCAGTTGATTTGATAATTATGTAGTGTTTTATTTTATTTTATTTTTATTTAAGAAAGGATTAATTAACAAAACCATAGGGTAGGAGGGGTACAATTCCACACAATTCCCACCACCCAATCTCCATTTCCCACCCCCTCCCCTGATAGCTTTCCCATTCTCTATCCCTCTGGGAGCATGGACCCAGGGTCAAGGTGGGTTGCAGAAGGTAGAAGGTCTGGCTTCTGTAATTGCTTCCCCGCTGAACATGGGCGTTGACTGGTCGGTCCATACTCCCAGTCTGCCTCTCTCTTTCCCTAGTAGGGTGGGTATCTGGGGTAGCTGAGCTCCAGGACACATTGGTGGGGTCTTCAGTCTAGGGAAGCCTGGCCGGCATCCTGATAACATCTGGAACCTGGTGACTGAAAAGAGAGTTAACATACAAAGCCAAACAAATTGTTGAGCAGTCATGGACCCAAAGCTTGGAATAGAGGAGAGGAAGTGTTAGGGGGGTACTCACTGCAAACTCTAGTGCACTTCTGCTTTCAGGCATATATTTTTCAGTAGTTTATGGATATGTGTGAACATATGCTCTCTCTCACAGAAACTGGTGTATATCTAGGTTTTGGGACTTTGTTAGAAAGTGAACCACCTGAGATGAAATTAAAGTATACTATGAAAGGAAAGGTCTCACCTGAGTAATGAAGTCGAAGGGTTGTCATTCCACACGTGAAGTCTCTGGACACAGTCTGAAGTGAAGCATGTTGAGGTGGCAATCGTTGTGTTGGTTAGGTTGTGATCGGCAGATGCAATATTATTTGATATGGATTGGGAGAGGCATACGGGAAAGTGGGCCCTATGTAGTGCTTTTTTGCTTTTTTCCTGCCACTAGGGTTATTACTGGGGCCAGTGCCTGCCAGGTGAATCCACCACTCCCAGTTGATGTCTGTTTGTCTTTCTCTATGTCATATATATATTTAAAATAGGTTCAAATGCTAAATGTAAAATTTATTATCTGTGTGATTCAGGACAAGCTTGGTTTCATATTTTTTAATATTTATTTATTTATTCCCTTTTGTTGCCCTTGTTATTTTATTGTTGTAGTTATTATTTTTGTTGTCATTGTTGTTGGATAGAACAGAGAGAAATGGAGAGAGGAGGGTAAGGTAGAGAGGGGGAGAGAAAGATAGACACCTGCAGACCTGTTTCACCGCCTGTGAAGCGACTCCTCTGCAGGTGGGGAGCTGGGGACTCAAACCAGGATCCTTATGCTGGTCCTTGAGCTTTGTGCCACATGCGCTTAACCAGCTGCGCTACCGCCTGACTCCCGGATTCATAATTTTTAAGCTGCTATATAAATCTATGTATTTTACAGGGCTGTTCTGATATAGAGATATAATATATAGACAGAGTATATAAGGAATATAGGATATTTTACACACACATACACAGAGGGGAGGAGTATGTACAGATATTGAAACTTACTACCTCCATGTGGAGGCTTGAACCCAGGTCCTTGTGCATGGTAACATAGTTTACCAAGTATACCACTATCTGGCGCCCAAATAAGTGGTGTTTAGAGTTCTAACACATGTTCTGATATTTTAATGTGAAACATCAGATAAGAACTAGAACTTGGTTTTCCATAGTAATTGCATGAAGTTCTGTTTTTGTTTTATTTTCTTATTAACACACACATACACACACACACACACACACACACTTCTATTTCTGTTCTTAGAATTCTCTAGGGCAAAGTTATATATCAGTACTTCACTGTCAAGGCTTTTGTTGCTTCAATATCTACACTTTAGTTTTTATTTTAATTCAACAATAGTTATGCAAACCCCTTCTATCTATCAGATACATATCAGGGATTGAGGATGCTGGAAAAAGAGCAAACAATTCAGAACTTTTACTAGTTGAGACATATATTAGGTCATAAATATTTCAGTAGGCATTCTGTGGTCTGGAAATAGGCAGCCTGTTTTGACTGGTGATTTGCATATTTCTCAGTACTAATAGAGATGAACTGTAAGATCTCCCTATGTAATATTTATGTGCAAACATATAATATGCATACTACCTACACAAGTATAATTTTTTTGTATTTGTGGGTAAATTTGGATTCTAAAATGCCCTTTATTCCATTTTCCCTAAGACTGTTTTTACTTGCTAAGGAAGGATACTTTACTCGAGTTCCCTGCATCTCTTATTTATTTCTGGTGGAGCCAGCTCCTTGTGCCTCATGTTTGCATAGTTTCACCTTATTGGAACATATATATATGTTCCAATATAATATTTTTGATCACCAGTCGCTCTGGGATAACTCCTTGGGGGCTGGTCTTGAACTTGGGTTATGTTAAGTAACCAAGCAATGCAATATCTAAATAAGCTATTTTGTTGGCTCTCCGGGCCCCTTTTGTTTTATCATTCAAAAAGACTTGGGGGGAGGGGGAGAGAGACACAGAGAGATAAATACCAAGTCCACAGTGTAAACACTTCCACTTTTTTCCTACCACCAAAAGCATAATAGACTCAAATTGGGGTTGCATGCATACAGCGAGAACACCTTTCACGGTGAGCTATCTGTACGACTCTATTCTTTGGACTTAAGTCATTAAATGTGAAAGTTATTGGGGGGGATATTTTTCAGAACTGTGCTTAAGATCAGAAATCATAAAATTCACCACTCCAAGAAAGAGAACCATGGCATTGTCACAACAGTTTCACCCCCTATACCCCTCATGGGGGTAACTGTTTATTTTATAGAGCCTTCAATGTTATAACATTTACTTTTCCATGGAACTTTTTCATACTAATACTTGGTTTGGGGTCACTTTTTCTGAGGAAAATTTCAGCATGTGAGTTTTCTCGGAAAATTGGGTGCAGAATAGACTCTAGACTATGAATGGTCAACCACTATGGAGGAGCAATTGAGGAGAAAGTAATGATCGTTTCCTTCCACAGAATGGGCTATTGTAAGGCTCCCATATTCTCAACTCACCACCTGAAAGCCCAGGACAGTAAAGGAGTCCTGGAGGTCCATAAACATGAGCCTTGCAGTGGATAGAGCTGCAGAAAATTAGACTTCTAATATTTTTATTTTTATTTATTTGTCTATTTATTTATTTATTTCTATTTGGGAGTGTTAATGGTTTACAGTGTAGTTGTTGAGACATGGGTAAAATTTCACATCTCCCCATAATAGGTGTTTGCAAAACACTGAGATAAGCTAGAAAGAGAAAGATGAATATAGAATGATCTCACTCATGGACATGATTTAAGAAACAAGAAGAGAAAGGGGAAACGCAAAGTAAAACCTAGATGGGTTTGATGAGAGAAAGAGAGAGAGATTGGGGGTGGGGGCTTGGAGGTCCTTGTAGAATTTTCATCTTAACATGCACCCCTAAATAGTATGACACAATTATATCACTTAAGACTGTCCTATTATGGCCACTGTTAAAAAGACTTTGCAATCTTCTCCATTGACTTCCAAATACTAATCTAAAGGCCTGCCTTTGTCCAAGCCATGGACAGCAACTAAGTGGTTCATATTAACTCAAAAGTACTCTTAACTCCTAGGAGGGCTGGGCTGTAACAAGGTCAAGTGTATACATGACCATATGCAAAGACTCAGGTTCAAACCCCCAGTCCCTTCTTGCAAGGGGAATGCTTCACAAATGGTGGAATAGTGCTGCTGGTCTTCTCTCTCTCTCTCTCTTTCTCTCTCTCTCCCTCTTTCTTTCTCTCTTTCTTCCCTTTTTTCTCTCTCTCCCCCCTTTCTTTCTCTCTCTCTTTCCCAACCCTTGATTTCTCTCTGTCTCTATGAATAAATAAACAATGATAGTAAGTAATAAAAAATAAAAATTCACCCCCATTGTCTCTGGGTCTGGAAAGCCTTGTAGATTCTGACTGGCTCTGTTATTCACTATTTTTGAATACTGATGGCATATTCTGGTGAAATCCTCACTGTACTTATGGACATCCTTAAAGGGAAGCACTCTACTTTGCTGACTTTTTAATTGCCATTTTAATCTTCCTCATGATTCTCTTTACAGGACCTTGATTTTGAAACCAAAACAAGTTACACGCTGCGAATAGAGGCTGCCAACAAAGATGCTGACCCACGGTTTCTGAGCTTGGGGCCCTTCAGTGACACAACGACGGTGAAGATAATTGTGGAAGACGTGGATGAGCCCCCTGTTTTCTCCTCCCCATTGTACCCCATGGAAGTATCAGAGGCAACCCAGGTGGGGAATATTATTGGCACAGTCGCCGCCCATGACCCGGATTCTTCCAACAGCCCTGTTAGGTAACAGCGCCTTGCTCTCCTTTTCTAGAACTTTCCACTGGATTGGTTCTATTCTCAACTCAGGTATTCTGAGTATTGTGGCACATAAGAAAGAGAAAGTTAGGGACCAGTGGTGGTGCACCTGGTTGAACGCATGTGTTACAGTGTGCAAGGTTCCAGGTTCAAGCCCTCAGTCCTCATCTGCAGGGGGAAAGCTTCAGGAGTGGTGAAACAGTGGTACAGGTATCTCTCTGCCTCTGTTTCTCTCTCTCTATCTTCCCATTCCTCTCAATTTCTGATGGTCTCTACCCAATAAATAAAGGCAGTAAAACATTTTAAAAAATGGAAGATTGATTTTTAGCTGTATGTATCTTTTCTCCCTCTATATTATTTTGGTGATATAATAATGATTTACAAGATTTTAAGATTGTAGTCCCACACCATATGAGAGTTCTGTAACCTCTCCCAATGGTAGACACCTGAGTTCCCTGAAGGTCTTACAAAATTTTGGTCTCTGTTTTTTGAAAGTTCATGTATTTTAGTTACTTATTTTCTACTTACCAGAAAAACCATCTGTTAGGTGTCTTTCACTTCTTACTTTATTAAGTATAATCACCTCTAGTTCCATTGATTTTGTCTAGAAGGACTCATATCCTCTTTTTAAAAAAATTTAAAAAAATATTTATTTATTCCCTTTTGTTGTTTTATTGTTGTAGTAATTGTTGTTGTTATTGATGTTGTTGTTGGATAGGACAAAGAGAAATCGAGAAAGGAGGGGAAGACAGAGAGGGGGAGAGAAAGATAGACACCTACAGACCTGCTTCACCGCCTGTGAAGCGACTCCCCTGCATGTGGGGAGCCAGGGGCTCAAATGGGGATCCTTGTGCCAGTCCTCGCCACCTGTCCTTAACCTGCTACCGCCTGACTCCCAATATCCTCTTTTTTTAATTGCTGAGTAATACTCTGTTGAATATCTGTCTCACAACTTCTTTATCCAGTACAGATAAGCAATTGATGTGAGCAACAAATTAACTGAAATATTTTGCCTTCAATTGACCACAGAGCTGCCTGTGATAATTATTATAAACCACATTCCTTAAGAAGCTTCTCTCTTAACTTTCTATTCTACAAATTGAAAGGTCAGGTCTATTTCTAATGTTCTGAGGAAGCTCTAGACTATTTAGTGCAGATATTGGGTCAATTTACAGTTCTGTCAGTGTAGAAGGGTCCCTTCTCTGTGTTCTCCTCAGCACTTGTGATTTCTGTCCTTTCTAATGTCTGATTTTTCCCGCCAGTATGAAGTGATATCTTACTGTTGCCTTTATTTGTATTGATCTGAGAATCAGGAATAGAATATTTTTATCCAGTTGTGTGTGAATGGATATTTAGGCTGATCATATGTCTTGACTATTATGGATAGTGATGCTGTGAACATTCAGGCTCATATATATATTTTTTCAAGCGAGTAAGCTCATGCTCTGGGCACTGCCAAGCCTATGGTATTTTGATTTTTAGTATTTTAAGAAATATTCATACTATTTCCAGAGTCAGTATTCTTTTGCATTATTTTCTAATCTCTCTAAGCTGCAAATAGAGAAAGATTACCATCTAATGACATTTTACTGTGAGTGTATTAATATATATATATATTTATATATATACTTTTCTACAATCAAATTCTTGATTTATAGTGAATTCTTTTATTCTTGAAACATTATGCTATCTTTTATTCTACAATGCCATAACCATTGTCCATAGCTAGTACTTTTTTTTCTGCATTTATCAGATATTTCTATTTTCTAGTTTCTTGTGATATCTTAAGTTCTTTGATGAGTTGTTACACATTCCTGTGTACTATCTAGAAAAACACATCACTTCCCAGTGCTGCCACTTGCCAGGCAACCTAGCAGATAAACATTTAGTCTCTAAATTTTTCATATAATCCAGTAAGAAGAATAACAGTCCTTGTTTCTTCTTTATTCTGTTTTTTTTTTTTTCGGATGGGTAAGTCAGAAAAATAAAATAATTGATGCTTTTAGAATTTGAACTTAAGTTTTAGACAGATTGTCATTGTACTATGCTAGTAGGTACTCCATTGGTTTTTTAAAAACCACTTAAAAAAATCCTATATTTATTTATTTATTTTCCTTTCTCTTGCCCTTGTTGTTTTTTATTGTTGTTGTAGTTATTATTGTTGTTACTGATGCTGTTGTTGTTAGATAGGACAAAGAGAAATGGAGAGAGGAGGGGAAGACAGAGAAGGGGAGAGAAAGACAGACACTTGGCAGACCTGCTTCACTGCCTGTGAAGTGACTCCCCTGCGGGTGGGGAGCCGGGGGGGGGGGGGGCTTGAACCAGGATCCTTAATCAGCCCTTGCTCTTTGCACCATGTGCACTTAACCCGCTGCGCTATCGCCCGACTTCCTAAAAACCACTTTTAATGGTCACTAAAGTCAAAGAAAGCAGATAGTTTACAAGCAGTTTTACTTGTCCTTTATATGTTCACTATGCGTCATTCTATAGAAATTGTGACTCATTTATTTAATGGGTATAAACATGCATTTTTATTGGACACATACATAGCTATCCAAATAGTAGCCCCCATCCCACACGAACATGGATGTAGCGATAGCCTCTTCTCCCTGTCTGTTCTTGACCTTCCCCAGCATTTTTTTCTTCTGCCTGTTTCACTAAAGTGGCAGCCCCAAACTAGGTCTAAATAATTGTATTTACATCCCTGTAATCTGGAAGCTGTTATAATTGCTTTTATGTAACTGCCTTCTGATTAAATGGAAACTGGAATATCTACTAGATCTTTGGAATCTTACCATGTTGACCAAATAGATAGCAGCAATATTTGAAAACCTTATAGTACTAACCCACCTCCCAATGATTAGCCAGAACAGAGCATGCCTTCTTTCTTCCTTTATTCCTTTCTCTCTTTCTTTCTTTTTTTAACTTTTATTTATTTCCTGAGAGAGTGTCCAGAGCATCATTCTGGCATATGTGATGCCAGAGGTTGAACTCAAGCCTCATGCATATAAATCTAGTTCTCCACTTCTGATCAGCTCCTGGGCCACTACCTGCCTTGTTTATGGATTGCTGCCTCCATTAAAATTTGCTCACCATCTAAATAACTTGCCTGTCTTAAATGTACACTTAGCTACCCACCCCAGAGAAATAGAAATCACAAGTCAAAGTTCTAAAGTAGACGATACTTGAGATTAATTACAATAAATGATTTTTTTTCAGCAGGTAATTCAGAGGTGGCATGTTTTTTGGCTTTTGATTTTTTAAAAATTATTTGCTTGGCATTTCATATAAATATTGACACCAAGTAGCAGACATTGAACTTTATGGAAACTAAAAAGGATGTTTGTGACTTGCAGGTTAGGGTTTTGTTTTTTTTTTCCCCTGAATGGTAGATACCTCCTTTCTGTGTTTCTCATCAGTGAATCCGTAAGAATTATACAAGCAGAGTCTGGTGGTCTGCTCATTGCTCAAGTCAGCACCGGTGGTCTGATAATGAGTCCACATGTGTTTCTTAAGAATCTGATCTGTGCAAGACTGAGAGAGTATACTGACAGCAAAACAAAGATAAATAAAACATCTCTGACCTCAAGGAATCAGGTTAAAGAAATCACATTGCATACATAAAACAGTCCATGGGGTGGAAGTACAGAGCTGTAACATGATAAATTGTGGGATAAATAATAACCAACCCCCTTGGTTTCAAGAACCCCGAGACTTCATTTGCAAAAAAAGAGTGAGCATAAACAGGGCATTGAGGGGGTGGCCGGATTTGGACAAGCCAAGAAAGCATTATGCAAAATCTCTTTATGTTTTATTTAGCTATATCCTGAGAGTCTGCTGCAACACTTTGAAATCAGCAAATGTATTTCTGTAGGTTGGACAGCAAACCCAGTGTCCCTATGCTTCTTCTTCTTCTAGCATTTGCCCTTCTTCCATAGCCAGTCAACAGCGTCAGGTTGAAAGCTATCAGGAGCTGCTTGTTGCTGGCTTTGAAAGTGACTGGGATCCATGTGGATTCAGTTGGCTAGGAAGGATCGTCAGTTTCCCCAATGAATGGGTACTCACGGGATGCACCACGAGAAGGTCGATCCAATGCATCCCATCCCTATGCTGAAAATGGCCAGTGAGTTGAAACACGACATTATTACCAATAAGATCAGATGTGAAGAAGGATGAATAAAAAATAATGGGGATCATTTTCAGTATTTCTCCCAACTAACAAACAGACTTGTGTTTGCATGTATGTTCAAGGAAGCTAGGATAATAGAATTAACCTGCAGGCTTTTTTGACACCCTTGCTCATTGTATGTCCTCAGATAAAAGGTGATAAAGTGCTATCAGATATCACATTATGTAGCGTGACTGGTCTGAACACATATGGAATGCTTGAATAATTCAGTGTGTATTTTTAAGTAGCTTGTGTGCATGCATATATTTGTACATATTATTTTTTTAATCTAAATCATCTGTGTCTTGCTTGCTGAATTAAAGGCAAAGTTGAATCATCAGCCTTAGGAACTGAGAGGAGTTAGAATCTGTCTCATGAAGTACAAGAAAGAGCAGACAGCCTCTCTAACATACAACAGTAGAGTGAAGGTTTACATTGGCGGGGAGATTTTTTTTTTTTTATCTGTCCTAGAGAATTTGGATATTTTTTTATTCTATCACCATGATTGTTGGGCTTGCCAGCATCAGAAACAGGGCTTGAGCACTAAGTTGAAAAGTTTAGTTTTGAAGTCATTTGTTTCTTACTCTGTCCTCAGAAAGCCAGCACTGTCCTATGTTTTCTTATGAATAAACACCCCCCCCCCCATCACAGAGCTCTAGGAGTTTAGCAAGGCCTCTAACATAACTTGAATGTTTTTTTGCAGCAATCTATACAGGTGACTATGTAAACATTTCTTTCTTTCTTTTCATCATCTTCTTCTTCTTCCCCCCCCCCCCCCAGGGTTATTGCTAGAGTTCCATGCGGGCACTACCAATCCACTGCTCCACTTTTTCCCCCCAATTTTTTGGATAGGACAGAGAGAAATTGAGAGAGGAAGGAGAGAGAGAGGGAGAGAGAAAGATAGACACCTGCAGACCTACTTCACTAGTTGTGAAGCTACCCTGCCCCTAACACTGCAGCTGGGGCCCCGGGGGCTTAAACCAGGATCCTTATGCTGGTCCTTGTGCTTCCTTCTATGTGCATTTAACCCTCTGTGCTGCCTCCTGGCCCCCTGCACACATTCCCTAAGAGACTGAGATTTCAATTCAAGCAGTTCAGCTGTTTGTATTGATGAGAAGGATCCATGCTTATTTATTACATTATCTTTTGCCATTTGTGAAGGAGCAGTGGTACATTGGTGTTAATTTAATCAACTCACCTGAACGTGCATTGTGTGAGCATTGGCTTGCCTGTCAATAGCTGGGCAATAAGAATGCCGCTTGTAAGTGTGAAAAGCAGTGTAATTGATCTGCATAGCTTTCAAACAGTGGTGATTCATTCTAGATCCAATGTGCAGAACCCAGATTAAGATGCTGGCCCTGTGCTCTTGTGACTTAGCTGTGTGGCTCCACACACTTTATTTGTTATCAATAGTCTCCTTTTTTTTTTTTTTTTTTAGATAGGGACAGAGAGGTAGAGAGACCACAGCATTGCAGCTTCCTACAATGCTGTGGGGGCTGGGCTTGAACCTGGGCTGTGTACCTAGCAAAGCAGCATGCCAGCCAAGTGAGCTATTTCGCCAGCCCCTTACACACATGTAGAAGCTGTCACTGCCGTCAGCAGAAATGAGAGCTCATGATGTTAACCATTTTCATTTTGCAGTCTTAAGAATTTCTCAGGAGTTGGGCGGTAGCATAGCGGGTTAAGCGCAGGTGGCACAAAGTGCAAAGATCGGCTTAAGGATCCTAGTTCAAGTCCCTGGCTCCCCACCTGCAGGGGTGTCACTTCACAGGCTGTGAAACAGGCCTGCAGGTGTCTATCTTTCTCTCCCCCTCTCTGTCTTCCCCTCCTCTCTCCATTTCTCTCTATCCTATCCAACAACAGTAACATCAATAACTACAACAATAAAACAACAAGGGCAACAAAAGGGAATAAATAAATATTTAAAAAAATAATAATAAAAAGAAAAAAAAGTTTCTCGTGGCAAATGAGAAGGCCAGGCTAGTATAATGGATTAGAGGCAGGATCATAGCTGTCTGTCATTCATGTGACAAAAACCAGGAATAAAACAGACTTTGTTTTATCCAAACAGGCAGTTCTGTTTGGATCCCCCTGGATGCCCACATTAAGAGCTTATTGTGTGTTTTCTGAAAAAAAAAGAAAGAAATAAAGAAAAAACATGACTCCTGATGGAATGGAAACACCTGATGCTTCAATGCAGAGAGGTTCTCTGTAGGGAGAGGTAGGATTGATTATACAGTAATTGGAAGGGAGGATGTTGTATTCCAGGTTTGGTCTCGAGTGTGCTACCTGCTACCTCTATGTGGACAAATTTCCCTTTACTACTCAAGCCAATTGGACCTAATTATAAGATGATTTTATTGGAAGAGGTCCACACTACAATAGCACCACCAGGTAATTCAATTAGCATGAAAGGGAGGAGAAAGAGAAGGAAGATAAGGTGTGGAGATTGGCTCAGAAGACTGGCTTGAGAATAGCGACAGGTGGTGGCTGCAAGCCTCCACCTCTTGGAGTCTCTGTTCATAGGAGGTGGGCACAGGACCTCTTCTCTTGGTAAGGGTGCTTGCCAGAGAAGGCAGCGTGCAGGAGGCAGTTCTGTTTGGATCCCACTGGATGCCTACATTAAGAGCTTATTTCAAAGCTGTCTTGTTCAGGATCACATGTAGCTTGAATTTAGGCTGACTCATTCACACCTGTTCTTGGGGTTTTAATAATTCTGTGCTTTTGATAATGGCTAAGTCACCCTTTCTTGCCCCTTTGCATGAGTGGGGTGTATTCTGAACTACTTCCACATTCTTGCCAAATGAGGTGCTTCTCTGACCCTCTCCCCCCATTTTGTATCAAGCATTGGCTCATAATATTTGGCCTGCCAAGATAATTAGGATGCCCACTGTATAACAGAGGGCCAGTACTAGGAACGCCATCTAACTGGGGCTACACACGATAGTGTCATTACTCAATTAATACACTAGTTGGACTGTCTTACGGTTTTAGGTGAGCAGTGAGGAAAATTGAAAGAAAGCTAAAGCATGGCACCAAAGATGGCTTCAAAGACATGCTTCGGCATCCTGCCTCCGTCAGCCACCCACTGTGAGGCTGTCTAGTCTAAGTCTGAACAAGTCCAATAACCCTACCTGCTTGCTTGCCTTCCTTAGAAATTGTGTTTGGCCAGTAGCAACCAGGCTGAACACTAATGACTTTCTAATGGGAAGTCTGGAGCGCAGCATTCGAGGACTGACAATTTGGCAGTGGAATGCCATCAAATGCCTTGGCATCTTTCATCAGGCACTCATCACCCTCTATTTACAAGATGGCTTTTGGATCGCTTTCCATTGTGTTCAGGTCCCAGGTGAAATAAAAGAAAGCGCCAATCAAATGCCAGTGGAATTAGTAGCTCTCTCCTCGCCTATTTTTATAACACTTTTGTTTTCTTTAGCTGACATGGAAAAGGTTTCATATTTTAGAAAGAAGTCAGAGTATCTCTCCAGCACACTCAGTGGCAAGGATCAAACCTGGGAGCTTTAGGCAGGCTGGTCTTGCACGCCACCAACCAGTGTGTCTCCCCAGTCATTCTTTTATCCTTTACACAGTTATTCAGTGATGTCAAATCCAACAGCTTTCTTGCCCATCATATTTGCTAAAGTGTTGGGAGAAACCTAACACATCTACAAAAAAGAGGCTTAACATAGTGTTTTATTTTATTTTTTAATTTATGGCTGCTTCTTATCAGAAATCAGCTCTCTCAATAGGAATAAAGGGCAAATAGATGGTAGAAAGGTTTGTCAATATAAAGTTACATCACTGTGGGAGAATTACTGGTGGCTAGGTGGTAATGCACATGGTTGAGTTCACATTTTACAATGTGCAAGGACGCATGTTCTAGCCCTGGTTCCCCACCTGTGGGGAGAAAGCTTTGCAGGTATCTCTATCTTCCCTTTCCCTCTTGATTTCTGACTATCTATATCCAACAAATAAATAAAGACAATTAAGAAAATTAAAATAAAAAAGAATAATATAAATGGATTTTTTAAAAGATGTTCTCATGAGAATAAAGTGAACTGGTAGTCAAACTCAAGACTTCACTCACGGAAACCCTGTGCTCTATCAGTGAGTCACATCTCCCACAGTTGTAAACTTGTATCTTATTTTTTGTTTGTTCTAGGTGCTTCTAGTAGAACTTGACTCTTTGAGTAGAAATAAAAGACACATAGGCAGTAGTACATGCCAGTACTAGTTGGTTACACATACATCATTATATATATTTGACACCTGCAGACCTGCTTCATGGCTTGTGAAACAACCCCCCTGCAGGTGGGGAGCCAGGGGCTAGAACCGGGATCCTTATGTCAGTCCCTGCGCTTAACCCACTGACATACATCATTCTAGACAACCTTTCTCCACATAGAACAAGACAGAGAGTGAAAAAGACACCACAGTACGGGTACTTCCTCATGCTCATGGTGAAGCAGATGCTCTATAAACTAGATATTAAATACTAAACTTATTCTAATAACAGAGAGATTGTCTGGGGGAATCTTGATGAATCTGCTCTTAGATATGGAGTTAGATTTGAAGCTGTGTAGGTATTTGTAATAGATTTACAATCTCAGGAGTGGGGGCTTGAGGATTGGAGCTTTCTTCATAGCAACCAGCAAGGGCAAAGGCTCCAGCTGCCTTTGTTGCAAAACCACAGGAGTTGATTGATCTCTCTAAGAGAACACTAAAAGGGGCCAAGTGTTTCGGGCTCTCATTTATATAATTGGCATGGAATTTTAGTTCCTGGTTAGACAAACACACTTCCACCCCCTCTGGCCCTTCCGATTCAGACAACCCCACCTCTATCTGTCTCTAGGACTTGCTCTTCATGCACTCCTGAATTTTTTTAAATGGCTTCTCGCCTCTAAGATCCCCACTCAAAAGCTATAGACATTTAACACCTTTCTTTCTTTTAAAAAATGTTTGTTGGAAGGTGCAAAGGGCAAAGACCTGCGTAAGGATCCCGGTTCGTGCCAGCCTAGCTTTGCGGGCGGGAGAGAGACGACCATGGACTCATGGCTGAGCAGGACGCAGTTCAGTCTTTATTGAGGCGGAATGCAGTGTGATCTAGCTATCTCTAATCACAATCTTGTCCTATATATCTCCTGAGGCAGAAGTGTCAGGTCAAAAGAGGATGTACATAGGATAGGGGGTGGGGAGAAGGAAAAAGAGTGTGAACCAGGGCCCTCACTCCCCACCTGCGGGGGCGGGGGGTTGCTTCACAGGCTGTAAAGCAGGTCTGAAGGTGTCTGTCTTTCTCTTCCCTTCTCTCTTCCCCTTCTCTTTCCATTTCTCTCTGTCCAATCTAATAATGATGACATCAACAACAACAACATTAATAACTACAACAACAATAAAAAACAAGGGCAACTAAAGGGAAAATAAATAAATATTAAAAATGCTTGTTTATTTAATAGGAGAGAGAAATTCTGAAGGAAGGGGAGATCTAGTGGGAAAGAAAAAGAAAGACACCTGAGGCATCTTTTCCCTGCTGGTGGTGAAGGAGGCACTGTGGGGTGGCGGGGAGGGGGTGAGTCTTTTAAAAATTTTTTTTTTATTTATTCCCTTTTGTTGCCCTTGTTGTTTTATTGTTGTAGTTATTATTGTTGTTGTCGTTGTTGGATAGGACAGAGAGAAATGGAGAGAGGAGGGGAAGACAGAGAGGAGGAAAGATAGACACCTGCAGACCTGCTTCACCGCCTGTGAAGCGGCTCCCCTGCAGGTGGGGAGCCGGGTTTCGACCCTGGATCCTTATGCCGGTCCTTGTGCTTTGCGCCACCTGCGTTTAACCTGCTGCGCTACAGCCCGACTCCCAGGGGGTGAGTCTTTTACCCAGGTAAGGAGTGCGCTTAACCAGATGTGGCACTGCCGGACACTTTTCACTCTTTAAGGGAACCACATTTTCTTTTTTTTTTTTTATGTGGCAAGGCATTTTCTTTCTTTCTTTCTTTCTTTCTTTCTTTCTTTCTTTCTTTCTTTCTTTCTTTCTTTTTTCCCCTTTTTTATTGTTGTAGTTATTACTGATGTCGTCAACAGTCAACCCGCTGTGCTACCACCTGACTTCCAGTAAGGCGTTTTCTTGGGCAACTTCATGTATTAGTTATGTTTCATACAAAACTTCAGGTTTTTTTTTTTTTGCATGTTTAGAGAGAATTTTTTTAAAAAATACAGACCTTCTCTCTTTAACTGTATGAACTCATGCCCTTACAGTTAAGAAACACAGTAGCCACCAGAACATTCTGAGCACTTTGTCCACTGCTTGGTCTAGAGGTTGCTGTGATCTTTCTTCTCCTTTCATGGCAATGTCCCCACACCTGTCCGACTTCTCCCAGCATAGTCTAGAGTATAACAATTTTCTGGTTTGCTTCTAAATGCTTATTATAGGTTGCTATTTAAAAAATATATTTTGTTTATGGACTCTACTTCCTGAAATATTGCCACATACAGGTGCTCAAGAATAATTGCTGAATCACAGATAGATAAAAATACGATGTAAGTAAGAATATCAGAGGGATTCATAAAATTGTCAAATATATATATATATATATACACACACACAGGGGCTGGGCAGTAGCACAGCCAGTTAAGTGTATATGGTGCAAAGCACAAGGACTGGTGTAAGGATCCCATTCAAACCCCCAGCTTTCCACCTGCAGGGGGGTCACTTCAAAAGTGGTGAAGCAGATCTGAGATGTCTATCTTTCTCACTTCCTCTCTGTCTCCCCCCTTCTTTCTCAATTTCTCTCTGTCCTATCCAACAGTAACAACAGCTATAACAACAATAACAACTACAACAAGGGCAACAAAATGGGAAAAAATGGCCTCTAGGAGCAATGGCGTTGTGGTACTGGCACTGAGCCCCAGCAATAACACTGTAGGAAAAATATATATACATATATTTGTATCTTTTGGTGAGATATAACTGACAAAAGGACCCAAGTTGGGAGTAAGAATGTTTGCAGACAGCTATCATGGGAAGATTGGAAATAGGACCCATGTCAGCAACTGTCCTGTACGCCACTAACTACCAGTAATATAATTATAATTATTAAAATATGTATAATTTATACATTGAAGCTAGGAGTCTGTGATTTAGGTGATAAATACTTGATTGGTAGAAACCAGGACATTGTTCCTTCTCAAAATACTCAGGTGCCTACGTGGCACAAGGCTTCCGTAAAGGTTTGGGATTTTTTTTTTTAAAGGTCACCAGAAGCTAGAGACATTGAGCATATTAAATGAGTTCTCAAATTTAGTAGCTCCTCTTCTAATGTTACCATGAGATTATTGATCATAAAGATACAGGTTTTAGTCATTAGCTTGCCCTGTGGGGAATTACATGAACTCACTGGCAGCAAGTTTGAGGATCATAAAACTCTAGAAGTCTCTTTATCTGAATAGGCAAATATTGTCATGATTTGAACAATTAATAATTTGGGCCGCTATGTTCCATCGCTGGGGAGCCAGAGACAACCCGAACTGCCCCTGCGGCTACAGACAGACTATGACCCACATAGTCAACGACTGCCACTTCTCCAGATTCAAAGGAGGTCTCGAAACTTTACATCAGGCTCAACCTGATGCTGTTGACTGGCTACGGAAGAAGGGCAAACGCTAGAAGAAGAAGAAGTATTGATTCAATTGATGTATGTGCACCAACAGTATTGATTTATCAATCTACTGTGAAACAATATCAATTTTTCTGTTACCATTGGGTGTACCAAAGCGCACATGTTGACTGCTACATTCATGTGCATGCATATGTCTACATAAACACATATGGACACTCAGGTCAGTATGTGAACATGCACATAGATATATATAATGTGTATGTATATATATATATATATATATATATATATATATATATTACCATCATATATATATTCGTATATATATGATGGTAATGTGGGATGGCTTTATTGATACAACATTTCAGAGAAGAAAATCCAGGTTTTCTACTTAATTTAAATTAAAACCCATTAACATTAAATAGGATTCTTCTTTTTCTGTTGTGTGAAAAGTTGATTGTAGAATACAGAAATGGATGTATCACAATAAAATTAAGATACTCTGACATGAGGCTAAAGTGGATGGTTGCTTGGATAGCTTGTACATGAGTATGAATGTGATTTCTGAGACAGTAGCTGTAAGAACAGGACAAAAGGGAACCAATTTTTTTCTTTACTTTTAGTTTGAGCAGTCAAACTAAACCTCGTGGTCAGTTTTGGCAATGAGTGAGTGAGTGAGTGAGTGAGTGAGTGATTGAGTGAGCGAGTGAGCGAGCGAGTAGCAGGAACCAGCTAGGGACTCTGACAGAGTTATTTACAGCATCAGTCTGGACAGGCTACATTTCAGCTCATGTCCTATATCATAATTCATCATAAGGGTGTCATTCACTATGTCTTTTTAGTCAAGGCGATTTTATATAAATTTGGGAGTAACCAAAAAACACAAGAGGCTCTTACCATGGAGCTGTGTGAGTGGCCAAGAAACCTAGGAGAGTGCCCATAAGAAGGGTATGGGGAATTCATTGAGGAGATTAAACCAGAACCAGCCAAGGAGACTGAAGGAGAACAGATGGCAAAGCTAGACAGAAATGACAAAATATGGAATATGGGATGTTTTTCAAGGCAAAAGGAACTCTTTTTTTTCTTTCTAATTGCTGTTAATTTGGATAGTAAGTTAAGGACAGAGGCATAAGCAATGAGGTTGACAATTTGGCCACCAACACATAATCTGACATAAGTGAAGGTGGTTTTTTTTTTATGTTGTTGTTGTTATTTTTCATAGAAAGCACATTTACTTTTAATTCAAAGATGTTTGTATAGGAGGAAGTGTAACCCTCTCTAAAGAAACACATTTTGGAGGCCAGAGTAGCTGGAATGAGCAGAGACAGTGGGGCCCTTTGGTTTTGAAATGAATAAAGCCACTTAGCAATGAGGGGGAAAATGAAATTAAGGAGAGAATCATGTGGCAAACTCAAATAACATTTTCCTCTTATATCACATGTATCAGGGAGCACAGTGGTGAAAACAAGGGGACCATATTTCCATTGCCATTCTCAAGCTGCTGACATTGAATTTTCTATGTCTTTCAAAGCCTGAAGCTGCTTTGTCAAGTGTATCAACAAACTTAATTCAAATTCTGACAAGTTTCTATCAGTAACCAAATACGGAGTGATCGCACCGATTCATTTTAATGTATTTGTAGCCAGATCTTTCCTCTCTCCCCATCATTATTACTGGCATGATGATTAGTAGCTGACTCAACTACACTCATGATCCAGTATACATGTGGGCCTCCCACTTTCCTGATGACCTCCATGCCAACGATCTGTTCCTCTTCTGCAGTCCAATCACAGATCCTCATGAACTTTCCCTGAGCTTGTTGTCACTTCTCATTTCTGCATATTTAACTTACTGCTTGGAATCAGCTATGCATCTCTCACTCTCTGACCAACTCTTCCCACTGCAGCAGTTCTGTATCTTGACAAAGGCTTCTTGAGCTGTGACTGCTACCATCATCTTTGTGGTGTCTACTTTCTTCCTCTATTTACCAAAGGTTAAAGCCCAGGCTTTGATTATCCACCCTACTGTGAAGAAGTCCCTGCTTTCTCAACACCTCTCTCCTTCTATTGTCTGTGGTGCTGAATATAATTCTCTGGTTTGTAGGGATCTTCGAGCACGTGGTGGGGAATGGCACAAGACAAACACATAAGATGATGGCATTCATGATAAATGAATGACCACAAACCACAGAGGTCAATCCATAATGTTAAGATTTTCCAGGGAGTCAGGCGGTAGTGCAGTGGGTTAAGCACACGTGGCGTGAAGCCACAAGGACCCTGGCATAAGGATCCCAGTTTAAGCCCCCTTCTCACCACCTGCAGGGGAGTCGCTTCACAGGCAGTGAAGCAGGTCTGCAGGACCTTTCTCTCCCCTTCTCTGTCTTCCCCTCCTCTCTCCATTTCTCTCTGTCCTATCTAACAATGATGACATCAGTAACAACAACAATAATAACTACAACAACCATAAAAAACAAGGACAACAAAAAGGAAAATAAATAAATATAAAAATATATTCCATCATTCTTTCCTTGATGTATGAGTGTGTATATGTATTTTGTCTCTTAAAAAACTCTTAAAATAAATTTATTAATCCTCAGCTATTGTTCCTCTGAAGTGAAACATGTGTAGACATCTTGTCATTCTGTACTCATGGCTTTGTTATTTGTTTAGAATATTTCTTTAACAAAAAAAAGATTAATTTTCTCTGCTTTTCTTCAGTTCGCGTCTCTATTCCTTAGCTGATAATCTCTCACTCTACCTAGAAACTAGAAGCCATTGAAAAATAATCTTCTCTAATGAGTTGTGATTCCACCTTTCCGTGTTTCCTGCATTTTATAATAAAGCCAGCTAGAAGTAGATGATTCTGTTTAATAATAAAAGTAGATGGTTCTCTTTAATAATAGAATTAGATGATAGTGTTGAATAATGAACTTGAAGAACCACTATGGGAACTTAAGGTACTTGCTTAATCTGAATTGGGAATGTGTGTGTGTGCTTGTCTACATAATCATTATGAAATGAGTTACCTTGCTCTACCCAACTAGAAATAATGTGAGAGGAATCTCCAGATATCACTGATGAGGGGAGAGTGACTTTTGTGTATATAATAATATCAGGGAGTAAGATTACATAGAGACCAGGAATTTTTCTCCAACAGTTATATGTAGGATATTTCATGAAAAGTTTTTGCACATTACTATGGTAATTCAGCAGAGGGGTAAATTGCACTGTTGGTGGAACACAGGACTTGCATGTATGATGTTGCCAGTTCAGTTCATGTGTCAATTGCCACATGCCTTAGAGTGGTTCTTTTTTTTTCATTATTGGATAAACGATCCAGCACCTTTTTTTTTTATTCCCTTTTATTGCCCGTGTTGTTTGCCCGTGTTGTTATTGTTAATGTCGTTGTTGTAGGATAGGACAGAGAGAAATGGAGAGAGGAGGGGAAGACAGAGAGGGGAAGAGAAAGACAGACACCTGCAGACCTGCTTCACCACCTGTGAAGTAACTCCCCTGAAGGTGGGGATCCGGGGGCTCGATCCAGGATGCTTACTCCAGTCCTTACTCCAATCCTTGCACTTTGCACCATGTGCGCTTAACCCGCTGCGCTACCACCCAACTCCCCAGAGTGGTTCTTTATTTACTTCTTATGTAAAACTTGATTGTCCTGGTCAATACCCTTGAATGAAAGATACAATGACATCCCCTTGCCAAAAAAAAAAAATACTATCAAAAGAAAAACTCTAAGTATATAAAAATGGAAAGATAATTTAGAAGAACCAATAACTGAGCTAGTAAATCTATTGTAAAAAGAGTTCAAAAGCCAAAATAGTACCAATGATAATTAATAAATGGCACATCCAAAACTACTATTAAAATAACTGAAAAGTGGTATGTGTTTTGCATGATAGAGATTTTTTTGTTATTTTTTTTCATAATCCAGCTGCCCCACAACTCTACCATTAGTAAGTTTTACACCAAACATATATTTATTTATCTATTTATTTATTTATTTATTTATTTATTTTTAATTTAAGAAAGGATAAATTAACAAAACCATAGGGTAGGAGGGGTACAACTCCACACAAACATATATTTATAATATGCCAGGTAATGGAGTCAGCAGGACTTGGTGGATGGCTATAGGATGAATGAAATAAACACAGCAAATTATAATACAACATAAAGTTTTTAATGTTCAATTAGGTATTCAATTGACAGAAACACGGACTTGGAGAGATACTTCAATATTGATGCCAACAGTGGAGTGATTACAACTGCCAAATCTTTGGATCGAGAGACCAATGCTGTTCATAATATCACAGTCCTTGCAATGGAGAGCCGTAAGTTGTAAGGCTTAAATTAAATGAAGATCAGGCTTAAATTAAATGGTGGTGCACCTGGTTTGAGCGCACATGTTACAATGCGCAAGGACCCAGGTTCGAGTCCCTGATCCCCACCTGAAGGGGAAAACTTCACAAGCAGTGAAGTTGTGCTTAGATGTTTCTCTGTCTCTCTTCCTTTCTATCCCCCCTCTCTCTGGATTTCTGGCTATCTCTATCCAATAAATACATAAAGATAATGAAAAAAAACTATAAAAATTAAATGAAGATCGAAGACATTCAGGTGGAGAGTGGATTGTCATGTGACCATAGTTCTAACTTTAGTATAATAGGTACTTATTTGAATAGAACTAAAACTAAGAAATCCTTAAATTCAGGTTTTATATTCACTAGAGGTGTATACTAGCACATAATTAATGAAAAGAGACAACTACCAACTAATGAACTTGAATTTTCTTCAGAGGGCTTCTCTTTCTTCTGTGGATCTTCTCTCACATGCTGCATTTGTGTTGATACGGAGTTGATCAAATAGCTTACACAAAAACAGTAAAATCATGACCTGGGCAGTTGATACAGTGGGTAAGGCATTGGGCTCCTGAACCTGAGTTTCTGAGTTTGATTCCTAGCATGGCATGTGACTGTGTGATTCTCTCGGTTTCTCTCTCTCCTCTCATTTGCTCTTTCTCTCAAAAAAAAAAATCTTAAAAACTCGGGAGTCTGGCAGTAGTGCAGCGGGTTAAGTGCTCGTGGCACAAAGCGCAAGGACCTGAGTAAGAATCTGACTCCTCACCTGCAGGGGAGTCTCTTCACAGGCGGTGAAGCAGGTCTGCAGGTGTCTGTCTTTCTCTCCCTCTCTCTGTCTTCCCCTCCTCTCTCCATTTCTCTCCTTCCTATCCAACAACAGTGACATCAATTATAACTACCACAATAAACCAACAAGGGCAACAAAAGGGAATAAATAAATAAAATTTTTTAAAAACTCAAAACATGTCACTTTAAAATATTACTAAATTCAACTCAAACCTAGATAACTTACTATGTATATTCTGATATTGTACTTCTTAAGACTCTGATAAGAAAAATAATAGAAATTACATAAGTATGCATTTTAGCAATATGTATGTAGGTACACATATAACCTATCTGTATAGGCATGTATTGGAGTTCTAGCGTCAGAGTACATTTAAATTGAAATTTTAGTGTTGTATTTGGTGGTGATAGTGTACACTTTGCCTCTCAGAGACTAAAAATATGCATATTCTATACCTGCCCGTCTGAGGTTTGGATCAGAGTATCTGTAGCTATCTTTAAAATCTACAATATTATGATGCTGCCTTTTGAGGCTTCCTCATTTTCTCATTAGAATTGTGCTTTGGATAGGCAAACAATTCTAGCTGATTCTAATTGTTTTTAATATAAGGTTTCTCAGTAAAATCACTGGGTGATAACAGCTGCAGTCATAAGCATGAATGCTAAGATGGTTTCCTCTCGTTTAGAGAATCCTTCTCAAGTAGGACGGGGCTATGTGGCCATCACCATATTGGACATCAATGACAATGCCCCTGAGTTTGCCATGGACTATGAAACCACCTTGTGTGAGAACGCCCAGCCTGGGCAGGTAAGAGACCGGTGCACACGCCATATTCCCAGTGTTATTTCTTTTAAAAATTATCCAGCAGCATTTGCCTTTGAAATTCTTCCAGCTTTAAGATAAAATATAATCAAGCATGTTTCAGCAAAAACCTACACTTTGATGTGTTGTATAACTAATATTAAAGCATCTTTGAAATGCTGGTTTAATTGGTATGAGGAATCTTCCTTGGGAAGAAAAGGTAGACATTGTAAAGGCCTTGGTAAGGGCTTAGACTCCTTTCAGAAGAACTAGAGTGTATTAAGCTTAACTGGACTGTTTCCCATATCACCCAGCAGCTTAAGTACCTTGAACTTCTAAGACCGAGTAGAGTTTCATCTCAGTGCAGCTTGTTCTACTCCTCCATGTTGCTCAGAGTCTTGTGATGCTGTCTGGGACGGCTTAATCAGCTGATACATACAGCTTATTGCTGAAGTTCATAGAGTCCATTCACACAGAAATTCTGAAAAGGACAAGACTTGCTTTCCAGGGTCCTTTTGAGATTGAGGTCATGCGAGTACAACCAGTCCCTCCCCACACCTCTTGCAGGAAGATAACATTTATTAGAAGGCGTAAAATAGCATTGCCTTGTGGTTAAAAAAAAAAAAAAACTAGCAGAGCACAACAATATGCCTTCACCCTCTCCATCCTCTACTCCCAGGTCATCCAGAAAATCAGTGCTGTTGATAAAGATGAACCATCCAACGGACACCAGTTTTATTTCAGCTTAACTACAGATGCAACAAATAACCACAACTTCTCTCTGAAAGATAACAAAGGTAAGGCATCCTTACTGTCACTCATGGAGACAACCTGTACAGACTCCCTAAGCAAGGAATTCTCACTCAGAAATGCTTTTCTGGATGCTTTTCCATACCAGAAAGGACATTAATTAAGAGGCAATGAGCTCCTCAAGTAATTTTTATCTATGGATTTGTTGTCAGGAAGAAGAAGCTGCTACTTAAATCACTTTAGGCCTTAAAGCCAAGTAAGTGTGTGTGTGTGTGTGTGTGTGTGTGTGTGTGTGTGTGTGTGTGTGTGTGTGTGTCTGGGAGAGAGGGGCCATATTATTTTCTATCTTTTCTTTTCTTGTGACTATCTTTCCTATTGGTACACCAAGCTGTTTATCCAGGTTCTCTAATTTGTTCAGTGCCGGATATATAAATGCCTTAGTAAGTACTGTGCTACCTAGATATATTCTCAGGCATTTGGAAAACAATTGTTCTTTCTACATATCAACCTAAGTCAGCATTGACATACTACTTCCAGTTTGAAGATCAGTTATTTTTTTGTATTAACATAAGAATAAGTCACCCATGCAAATTCTAAAAATATATTCTCCATGAAAATATAAAATGAAAACAGGAGAATTCCCTGTACCCCAACCCATTTTTCTGTTTGAGAAGTAAACACTATTATTAATCAGTTTCTTATCACTATTCTTATCTGTTTAAAGGTCATCATAGAAGCTTTATTGCAAGTCCCTCAGAATAGATTTCGGTTTTGCTTCAATTTATCTATTTGAACATATACACATACATAATTATTGGAATGTTTAAGAGAAGTCTGTTTTCAAATTCATAGATTCACTTTGGTCTTCACTGAAAGTATTTACTTAGCAGAGGAGAACCTGTGCAATCCATATGAGGAGAGGACTGTGTTCCCTCAGCACCATGGGAAATGTGTGAGCTTTCATTCAGGCTGAAGGGACAAATTGGGTGGCAGGAAAACAATGCAGAAATAGACTCGCTAGTCAAATACTGGCTTATCTGAAAAGACTTGCTCTCAGAAGATGGATATTCTAAATGTTTTTGCCTGAAGCCACCTCCATCTGTAAAGCAGAAAATCCAACTTTGGCCTCAAAATGTCAATTTCAAAATAATAATTTTTCCTGATTCCATTCTCTAGTTAATGAGAACACTATCTTGTCCCTTTAGTAATATAAAAGACAAAATACCTTCTAGCCTAGTAATCCCAAACTCTCTGACTTAATCATAGTTCAAAAGGACAATTTTCAACACTTGGAATCATCCACCTTAGATGGGGAGAGGGGGGTTCTGACCTTTCTGAGGAAGGTATGGATATCCCCCACCCCCGTGTCCCATCATCCACTGGTGGTATATTTACTGTACAGTACAGACAGTGAGATAACGTGCATTTACAGAATAGCCACACTGATGCACAACTGAAAGATCGTCCTTAGTTAAGCTCATTACTCCTTGTCCTTACCTTAAAGGAAAAGATGAGAGAATGGGGAAAACATCAGTTGGTGCTGGCTTTACTCTCAGGAATCACATGTTGAACATGACACGTTTTGTCAATCTGTGAACATTAGGCTCTATCCTCACATTGTGGGTGTATTTGCATGTGCTCTTCAATTTAGGGTGTGCATATGTTTTTTATTTGCTATCTGTGTGTTCAATTATAAACGCAGAATTCTGAGAAATTTTTGTGTGCCCAACTCTAGATGTGCCTAAATTTTGGGTGAGTTAGAGGTAAAGACTATAGTGTACATACGCATGTTATAAAGAAGGTAACTTGACAAAGTATCATTTGATGACTCTGTTGACAAATGTCTCTTGGACTGGGAAGACACCATAGAGGTTAAACAACAGATGTTCATACCACCCACCATAAGCCAGAGCTAAGCAGTGCTCTGGACTTTCTTCTTTCTGTGTGTCTTTCTCTGTATCTCTCTTATACTCAGTACATAACATTTAAAAAAGAAAGAAAGAGAAAAGATATATTTACATGAAAGCCTACCAGATGGAACCTAAACATCATTCTGTGTTATTCTTGCCTCATCCACAGTTGCAGGCAGTTTCCAACCTCGTGTCTGTTTGCTGTTTGGGACTGAACAGGAGGTTTTAGCTTGCTCTTCCATTACAACATTGCTTTTAATGCTTTTATGACAACAGGAGATAAATAGCTTTTTGACAGCTTCAGAAGAAGATGTCTATAAATGCATACCGAAGGACACCATAATCACAATGTTCTTTTATATTACTGTGAATTGCTGTGAATTCAAAGAGTCACATACATTCCTTCTTCACATTTCTTTAACTAGAACACTAAGACAAGTCAACTGGCTAAATTGCTAAAAGATACAATATTGATTTCTGATAGAGAAATCAGATATATGATATGAACATATTTCTCACTGTTGAGTTGAATAAATATATATAATTTGTTATATGAAATGGACTATTGGATGTAAATTAAACACAAAGAACCTATTTTATTACTAACATAGGTTTCTGTTCACAGAGGCTTAGGAGTGACATGTGCCACTGTGAACTATAAAAAAAAAAACAACAGTATTTTTCTCAAATATCTGTACAAAGGATATTTAAATAAAGCACAGTCGCAAAATTTCCTTGTGTATATAGTGGGATTAGAACTTAAAGTTGGATTGGAAACTTTATTTGTGATAACACAAAAATATTTATAGCTACAAAGATGTTAAACTGTTCATTTTTACTATCCTCTCTGAAAATGTATGAGTTGAAGTGTTAGATCAGTAGAAGAAGGTGTACAATTTTTAGAATGTTGCACTTTACCTAAAAATCGATACACAGCCATTTTCAGACTCAGTCTTTTTTTTCCTCCAGTAATATCAAAATGAAGGAACATTTTAAACAATGATTCTCGTCAAAGGAGTTTGAACAGAATGACTTACATTGGGAAGTTTGGGAGGACTGCTTCCATCAGAAGTCTTGAGTTAGATGCCTAATTTATTTATTATTTTATTTTTATCTTATTTTTGCTCCTAGACAACACTGCCTCTATTCTCACCAGGAGGACTGGCTTCAGGAGGCAGGATCAATCCGTCTACTACCTTCCCGTCTTCATTGTGGACAGTGGCTCTCCCTCCCTCAGCAGCACCAACACCTTGACCATCCGTGTGTGTGACTGTGATGCCGACGGGGTAGCCCAGACATGCAATGCCGAAGCCTATGTCTTACCGGCAGGTCTGAGCACCGGTGCTCTCATCGCCATCCTGGCTTGCGTGCTGACATTGTTGGGTAGGTAGCACTTCCAGCATTTGATGGAAAACACTCAGGACCAACACATGGTGCCACATTTCTTTTGTGTCCCCCCCCCTCTTTTTTTTTTCCTCTAGGATTATCTCTCTGAAGGCATATGCAAATGTTCCTCCAAGTAATACTTTTATACACTGAGCAACCCAAGATCATTGACTACAACTTCCCTTTGGTATATCTTAAATATAACTCAGGAAAAAAAAAACACTCATCAGTTTCATTTTTAAAAACAGTAGTGAAGATAAACGACTTCTGCTTAATATTGAATTTTCCAGCACTTTTTAAAAACCATACTCCAGTTGTTTGCTTTAGAATAAAGAGACGTTATATTAAACTAGAAGAAAAATTTTTTTTTTCTATGTTGTTCAGACAATATGCTTCCTTGAGGAATTATTGTTTTTTTGTTACCAGCTTTTCAGAAGAAATTTAAGGTATACTTTATAGTTATTTGTAAATTTTCAAAGATTGCAATTCCAGAGATGCAAAAGTTATTATTTCCCAGGAAGAATGAATGTATTCAATTGTACTTTTCCGTGATTACTTTATAATTTGGCTAAATTAGATTTGTGGAATTGCAGTTTTATAAATGATTATGCAGCATGCTTTCAAAAACTGGGAGACATCCAACATGGGTATTGGGTAATGGGCTTGCTTATTGCTTACCTAAAGTCTCTGCACAGTGTCACTTTTTCAAAAGTGCAAAGGCAATGCACTTGTAATTTTACATCTCCAAAGGCACTGTGTGTGTTTTCTTGGGGCTTGATGTAATTTGCAACCCATTTAAATGCAGAATTTACCAATGAAGTCATCCTTGGATGTTTACAGATAGAATTTGTGGATTTACCTAAACCTGGCTTCTAGAACTGTGTTCAACATTCATTAATTCTTCATCAGGGAAACCTTCATTCTCCTATGGCTAGCTTCATAAACAACCTAAAACAAAAGAAAAGTAAGAAAAAAAAAGGACTCAGGGCCAGGTGGTGGCGCAGAGGGTTAAGCACAGGTGGTGCAAAGTGCAAGGACCAGCATAAAGATCCCTGTTCCAGCCCCCAGTTCCCCACCTGCAGGAAGGTTGCTTCACAAGATGTGAAGCAGGTGTATCTTTTTCTCCCCCTCCTCTGTCTTCTCCTCTCTCGATTTCTCTCTGTCCTATCCAAGAACAACAGCAACAGCTGTGACAACAGTAAAAACTACAACAAGCGCAACAACAAGGGCAACAAAATGGAAAAAAATGGCCTCCAGGAGCAGAGGATTCGTAGTGCAGGCACCGAGCCCCAGTGATAACCCTGGAGGCAAAAAAAAAAAAAATGAAGAAAAAGAAAGGACTCAATAAGTTAGGAAAATTGAGATATTCATGTTCCTGACATTGAGTGAGCATTTATAAATTTGAGGTGTTAATCAAGAAGTAGAACCTCCCAACCTGTTAACTAAGCTAAGTACTAGTTATTCAAACACCAGAGATGATGTCATAAAAATTGCACTTACTATTTTCAGTAGCTTTACCTAAGTAAGTCTGGAGTGGAATTTCCCTTATACTTTGTTATACAGATGACAAAGATTTTCAGAAATGTTTCAGAAATGGCAGGGCTTTCTCAGTTAAGGCCTGATAAGATAATAAATGAATATGACATTTTGTTTGTTTTTGTCATAGCCTTGCCTTCACTACTCTAAATATGACTAGTGAGTAGAGAGAAAGAGAGATGAAAATGTAGAGACAGAATGGAAGAGAGCTCTACACCAAAGTGTCCTTCAGTGTTGAGGTTTCTGGGCTCTGACCTGCGTTGTACATATGATAAAGCACTGCACTATACAACTAATCTATTTTGATAGCCCAGGAATATAGTCAATTTTGTAAAAGATGTAACCAGTGTAAACTACATTCATTGCTATAACAGGCTCTGGAACATAATAATCAAAATATCAATTATCTAGTTTCTAGTAGCTGAATAAGAAGATAAAAGATCTCCCTTTATATTTAAAATGACAGTGTCTTTATACAAAAACATAACCTTTGGGTGAGGCGGGGTCGGGGGGGCTAGTGCATGTGAATGACTTATTTTGAACTTACCTTGGACCACTTGTCAGAAAAATTAGAATGGTTCTACTTAAGAAGAATAAGCTCAATTTAACATATCACACACTTAACTCATTTTTGATTTTAAAAACCTGCTAGTGAGACCATCTTGTTTTTAGGAAATACGTTCACCTGTGACTTTGGGATTCCTTACAATTTAAGTTGCTTAATGATACTAATTAGATAAGAGTCATTACCTAGCTGTTACTGAAAATAAGTAAAATGGAGTTTCATTGTGTTTCATCCTTGCATATAGGGTGTGTGTGTGTCTGTGTGTGTGTGTGTTCCTGTCTCAGGGTGAGATTACAGATTTGGGGGATTTGTCAAAATTTAGGTAAGTTTAACTTTTCTTTCAGTTATATTATTTTTTATAAGCAGACAACCAGTTAGGAATATCTTTTCACATTGAAGATCAGGTTTTTGTGATTGATATATATATATATATATATATATATATATATATATATATATATATAAATAATTTCTAAATCCAACAAAATGAACAAAATGTAAGTCAAACAGAGCCTTCGTGTACTGAAATACAAGTTGGAACGAGAAACCTTTTTTTATAACTTTTGTTTTATTTTATTTGATAAAACAGAGAGAATATGAGAGAGAAAGAGATTGAGAGAGAGACCTGCAGCCCTGCTCCACCACTCCTGAAGCTTTCCCCGTGCAGGTGGGGACCAGGCACTTGAACCTGGGTCCTTGTTCATAGTAATATGTGCATTTAACCAGATGGCCCCAGAACTGGAAACTTCTGACCATAACTGTTCACTTCCCAGTCATCACTATGTTCAAATGCTAGCAATTCCATTCCAAAGTGGGCCTACATGTCTTGTTTTCTTTCTTTTGAAGGAGACATGCAGGACTTTAAAATTTTTTTTTTTTAATCTGGCCTCTGTCTTCTCTGTTATAGACTCTGGAGTTTCCCAAGATAGGTACCATAAGCTAGTAAGATTGAACACTCAGAGGAAGTGCAGATGGACTACAGTCTGGCATGGAATTTGACTCTCTTGCACAAATGACTCATTCTTTGCAACAGCTTAGAAAGTGCCATATATCTTATTTCTAACCACTAGGCATAAGGACTTGTAATGCAACCCTTTTCAGGCTTCTGAACAAATATTGCTAGAAAATAAACCATGTCAAAGAGTGAGAATGTTATATGGGAAACTGGGGAATGTTATGCATGTACAAACTATTATACTTACTGTTGAATGGAAAACATTAATTCCCCAATTAAAAAAAAAAAGAGTGAGAATGGAAAGAGTACGTGAGAATCAGCTCAATTTAAGGGTAAAACTTACAGAAATTTTAGGACATTTGGCTTCCTAAAGAACCTTACTTTTCTCCACGCCAAGTGTGCTTTCAGTGATGTGGCAGGCAAAAGCTACTTGTAACTCCACAAGAGACGATTCAGGAAATTTCCCTTCATGTTAATGTTGGAAAATAATATTATAGAAATCACTTCCAGTCCAAATATCTTCACTTTACTTGGGAACAATGAAGGACAGTTAGGTTTAAGGATTTTCAGTTCATATAACTTGTAAGTGACCATGTTAGGATCTAGTGATTTAGTGAGATTTTCAAGTTATCATGAAAATGTGTCAAGTAAATGTCTTCATTCTTCTTGGGAAATTAGAATGTTTTTACATTGCTGGAATTAAAGTCTTTTGAAATTTGCAAAGAACTGTAAGTTCACCTGAAAGAAATCATAGTGTTGGGACCAGGTGGTGGTATACCTGGTTGAGTGCATATGTTACAGTGCTCAAGGACCCGGGTTCGATCCTCCGGTTCCCATCTGCAGGGGGAAAGCTTTGCAAGTGGTGAAGCAGGGCTGCAGGTGTCTCTCTGTCTCTCTGCCTCTCTCTCTCCCCCTTCCCTTTCGATTTCTGACTGTCTATCCAATAAATAAAGATAATAAAAAAATCAAAAAATATTAAAAAAAAAAGAAATCATGATGTTTTGATTAAGCCACAAAGCAAAGGATGTCTTCTAAAGAAGGAAAAAAACGTGCCTAATATAGTCCTTTTTCAGAATTTCAAATTCATGTTATTTTTTGTTAGATTTGTCAGGCTTTACTTGTATTTGCATTCTTTTAATTTTATGGGTAGATCTGAGTTACCATTTTCACTTATTACTATTTTTTTAAGTTAATAGGAATGGATATTAATGCCATTCCTGCCATTTTGTCCCTATCCCCACTTTCCTATAGTGGAGCTGAAAATCTACCCTCCCCTTCCCCCCCAGTGTTTCTTACTTCGGTGCAACACTCCAAATTCAGTCAAATTTGGCTTTGCATATTCTTAGCTGTTCTTCTTTCTCAATTTCTGTTTATGAGTGGGGTCATCCCATATTTGTCTTTCCGACTGATCTCATTTTACATAATTCCTTTTTCATGTTCATTTCTTGACCTCACTCTAAGTTTTCATACCTACACACTATAATTGAAAGAGATGTCCCAGACATTTGGACATAGGATTTCCTTTATTTTCACAGAGTATAGTTAGCAGTGAAACGTATTTAAAATGTGTTATAAAGTAATAGTGTCTCAATTATTTTTCATGTATAATTATTTAGTCATCACAATGCAAGACATATTCCAGCATTCTCATGTTTATGTTGTCCCAATACCGATGCATTTTTATAATAGTCTAACCCATAATTGCTGATACATACAGTTTTTTTCTTTTTCCAAAGCACTGCACAGCTCTGACTGGTGGTGTAGAGCCTCAGGCATGAACCATTAATGCTGTTTTCCCTACCCTATTTAGTTGTTTTCAACCATGCTGAATGGACTTTAAAAAATAGTCTGACAAAATGAAAAAATGAATGACTGGTATGTAACTATTCCTTTGGTGAATTTAAGAACTAATCAGAAAATATCTGAGTTTTTTTTTTAAGGCTTCACTAAATATTGCACATCTGCTCAGAAGATATTGCAGATAAATCTTTTTTTTGTTAGTCTGCACATACAATACAAACTGTTATTTATTTATTTTCCTTTTGTTGCCTTTGGGTTTTTTTTTTATTGTTGCTGTAGTTATTGTTATTGTTGTTGGATAGGACAGAGAGAAATGGAGAGAGGAGGGGAAGACAGAGAGGGGGGAGAGAAAGATAGATACCTGCAGACCTGCTTCACTGCCTGTGAAGTGACTCCCCTGCAGGTGAGGAACCGGGGGCTCGAACTGGGATCCTTACACAGGTCCTTGCACTTAGCGCCACCCGCACTTAACCCACTGCACTACCGCCCGACCCCAACACAACTGCTTTCTTACATACTACATCTTTCACTGAATTTATTGCATTGCCTTAATTTTTCTCCATCTATTTTTATTGGGGAGGTAACAGTTTACAGTCTAGTCTTTAACATGTAGACACAGCCTCTCATCTCTCCTTTGTTGGCGTTTAGGAGACATACCAGGATCCCAGTGTCTGTTTATCTTGTCCCTTCCCTTACTTCCCCAAAGTACTTTGCTGTGGTGAAATACACCACACCCAGTCCAAATTTCACCTTATGTTTTCTCTTACTCTTTTTTCCACCTATAAGTGAAATCTTTTAGTATTGGTTTTCCTCTTTCTGCTTCATGTCACTCAACATGATGCCTTTGAGCTCTGACCATGATATTGCAAAAGAGATGGCCTCATCATTTTTAATAGCTGGAGCTTCAAGTAGTTGAAGTGCTATCACAGTCTCTTCTTTCCAGTGCTCAGATTTTCAGATACAGTTGGGACCACACTGGCCCTGCTGCAGGTTAAATGAAGACTTGTGGAAGCCGCTGCTCACCGTGTGAAATTTCACTTGGCCTGTGCCAGTATGGGCAAGTCAGCTTTAGCTGTCATGCACCTTCTCCATTTTCTTTCTGACCTGCTGCATCCTATCCTGTTATCTCCTCTCCTACTGCTGTGATTCTGTTCAACAGGAAAATATTGCTTTTGTGAGTACTAAGTAAAAAACAAGCTAGATTGCTATAAAAATAGTAATATATAAAAGAGCCTCATTATAATCATTAATGATTAAGCACATTTGACCCAGCAGTCCCAGGGACAGCAAAAGGGCAGACTACAGTGGCATATTAAGGTAGTGGGTGTGTTTTCCTTTCAAACAAGTGCAGGTATCTTAGAAATAAATTGCATGTAATGAGCTCATAAGAAGAGCTACTCTTGTGCTGTATAGGCATCATCTAATTGAATTCTCAAAACACAGTCCCTCAGCAGGTATGGTGAAACCTACTTTTTTTTTTTTTTCACTATGGAAAACTAGAACTTAAAAGGAACTACACAGAGCTACAGGGAGTAAGACCTAAGGCCCAACTAGTGACAAGGCTGCCTTCTAGAAATCAGTTAAAAGGTGTTTTCAGGAAGTCGGGCAGTAGTGCAGTGTGTTAAGTGCACATGGCGCAAAGATCTAGGACCAGCATAAGGATCCCGGTTTGAGTCCCCGGCTCCCCACCTGCAGGGGAGTCTCTTCACAGGCAGTAAAGCAGGTCTGCAGGTGTCTATCTTTCTCTCCCCCTCTCTGTCTTCCTCCATTCCTTTCTCTCCCCCTCTCCTCTCTCCATTCCTCTCTGTCCTATCCAGCAATGATGACAGCAATAACAACAACTACAATAATAAAACAAGGGCAACAAAAGGGAATAACTAAATTTTTTTTTTTTAAAAAAAAAGAGATGTTTTCAGTATGAAAACTGAGTGACTCTGGGAAGTGCCTACTTACCTGTGGTTATCTCAGGCTCTGTTACTGCCAAATTAGAGGCAACAGTAGTGTTGATCTGCTTTCCACAGTGACTGCCATCACTTCTTTGGAAGGTATTTGAGAAAGTGAGAATTAACCAATTACTCACAACTTTGAGAAAATACATCTAGAATTACATTTGTTAAATTTGAGATTATACTTCAACACAGGCCAAATACCATATATTAATTGGCTTTGTGCCTAAAACATTCATTATATTTAGGTCATTTTTCCCCTTCTCTTTCTTACTCAGAAATACAAAACTGACTTGCATCTCTAATGGAGACTTGCATCTTTGCATCTTTAATGATACCTTTTTAGTTGAAAGTAAAGATGAATTGAGGTTGTAATTAATCTCTTCCCTTGTTTCCAGACATAGAAAACAAACTCTCCTTTTTGTGGATAATTTACTAATTTCTGGTTCCGCTTTCTCACAGTTCATCTAGAAAGATATTATTTGTTGTTTTGTTGGGGTGCTGGCCTTAGAAGTATAAATATGATTAATAAATGGTGAAAAGGTTTCCAACATTTCTCCCTCTTTCCTTGATTTGAACCTGACTGATGTGAGTGATACTGCTGTGCCCACTTCTGTCTGTTCCATCTGCCAAGTCAATACACACCTAAGTATTTTTACTTTTACTGTGTTGCTTCTGGTATTTCTTCCTTTTTCTCCATTGATGTTGCACCTGGTTTTATCCAGAGTCCAACTTTCCCCTCCTGAATTGAATAATTGTTTAGTTTCTTATCAGTTCCAATTCATCAGGTCCACTGACAGAATAAACTCTTTAAAAGTCTAATGTGTTTAGACATACCCAAGTTTAAAATAGTATTTCCACAACTCCTAACAGTTTAGGCCCCATCATAGATTTACTATAATTTAATTGCTTCCTGCTAGTTGAAACTTCTCTCCTTTTCTTCCTACTTGAGTTGGTCTTCCTCAAATCAATTGTGCTTTGTCTTCCCTCCTCTTAATATATGTTCATTGGTTCTTCTGCTTAGGATGTGTGACCCTGAATCAGCAAATGATTCTGAATGTAGATCAGGTGCTAGTCATGGGCCCAAGAACACCACGTATACAATGGTCTTGCAGTCGCATGATGATGACCTGTCTGCTTCACTACTTTGTCTCCTTGTCTACCTCTTCCAGTAGACACCTGATTATGGAGGTAGGAATTGGACATTAGTTTATCATTATGTGCATAACACCTCATAGAATGCTGATTGACAAGTAGAAGGCACACCAACATAGAACTTTTAGAATCTATCAAGAGGAAGTAAATACTGTAGTAGAAATTTTAAGGACACATTTCTAATGTTCTGTTTAGATTTTAGTTAAAAGAGTGTCATTGGTAGCTAATTTACTTTAATCAAACACCTGAATTTTGTTAATCACAATCCATCTTCAAAAATGTTTTGTGACTGTTAGAATGGATCCATAAGTACAAATTAAAGATGTGAACTTCTGTCTTTGGTGATCTGCACATCTCTGATTCCACAGCACATATATCCAGATAAAATGAAGAGCTGACTTCTACTCTTCCTACATCTTGGTTTAGAAGTTGCTTCCAAGGACACAGGTATTAGTAAAACAGGTATTAGTTTTTTTTTTCAACCCATTTTTTAAATTTGTGATTAATAGTGGTTATAAGATTTTAAGATTACAGGGTTGAGTTGCACACCAGGCAAACCACCACATTTCTGTGCACTCCCTTACTTCTGTGTTAATAAACACCATAGTTCTCAGTTTGTTTATTTCTGGGTGGGTGTTTTGTTTGAGGTTTTGCTATGGTTGTTGTTTGAGTTACTGTTTTATTTGTTTGGCAAGTGGTCTAGGTGCCTATATTTCACATCTGAGTTGCCCTCTACCTCTTCACTTATTTCTCTCAGCTTAACCACTTCCAGCTCCATCTATTTTGTCCCAAAGGACGCAACATTCTCTTTTGGACTGCAGAATGTGTTTCATGGAGTACTTCTCATCGTGTCCTTATCCGGTCATCTGTCAGTAGGCATTTAGGCTGCTTTCACCCTTTGACTAGTGTGAATAATGCATCGATGAGTGCAGGGTTGCATATGTCCCTTCAATTTGTTTTCATTGGGGGGGGTAGGTAGTGGTGTACCTCGTTAAGTATACATGTTGTAGTGTGCAAGGACACTGGTTCAAGCCCCTGGCCCCCGCCTGCAGGGGGAAAGCTTGATGAATGGTGAAGCAGGGTTGCAGATGTCTCTCTGTCTATCCTTGCCCTCTCAATGAATAAATACCTTTAAAAATTTTGGTTTTCATGTTTCTTGGATAAATCCAAACAGTCTTGGATAAATCCAAACAGTTCTTCACTTGAAACATTTTAGGAGCATCCAGTGAACTCACAAAATCCAAATATATCCTGTAGACCACAGATAAGGTATACTCTGACATCTGCTCTTCTTGCAGAGGTGTCTAGCTGCTGTCTGACTCCAAACTCACCCAGTCACAGGAACCACAGTGCCTCTCTTCCCATTAATTTCATACCTAAAACCCTAGTCCTAAAGCATGCTATGACTCCAGGGCAAACTGTGATGCTGTGATGTCTTTCCATCTGACTAAAAGTCAGTCCGGGAGCTGTGAAATTCTCACTAGCAGTCATTCCCTTTGTTCTACTTCTGAGCCACCTGCCCAGCCCATCATGGCCTCTTTGTTTTGATGAGACTATATGGCAAGCACTCTGGTGAAAATATGGGTGTGGAGTGAAGCACTGAGAAGACTAAGGATATTTCTTTGGCATGACTGTTTCTAATGGGAAGCCCTTGGAATTCAGGCTTAAAAGAAAACTAATGAAACATAATTAGTGTCAAATAGAATGGATATAACAGATTTTGCCTAATTTCATGCAAGTGAACAGGATCAAAGAACAGTGAAAAAATAGAGAGTGGTTGAAAAGAAAAGTTCTCATTTTAGTGAACCTATGTGGATGTTGTGCAAGCAGATTTTCACTTGAAATAGGTCATTTTATGACCTTTATAAATAGAAGTAGATTACGTATGATGCAGTCATTTTTTTCTATCTCTTTCTTTCTAGTGTGTTGTTTGATAATCAAGTTTTAGGGTAGAGTAGAATACTTATAAAACCATATTAATTAGAACTCTTCTAGTATTTCCAAGGCTTTGTTTATATCAATTGTGCAAAAGAAATATCTTGTGGATTAACGTGTGAACTGTGCAGCCAACTGGTGGCACACCTGATTGAGGGCACACATTACAGTGCATAAGAACCTGGGTTCAAGCCCCCTGCCCTCACCTGCAAGAAAGAAACATTGTAAGTGGTAAAGCAGTATTGCAGGTTCATCTCTCTCTCCCCCCTTTCCCTCTCCCTCTTTCTCTTTCTTTCTCTCTCTCTCCTCTTTTTTTCATATGCTTGTACTTGCTCACTCCCCTTCTCTCTGTCCCTATCCATAATAAATAAAATACATATTTAAAAAAAGTGAACTGTATGTATACCTTAAAATTATCAGTAACCTTTCTTAGCCAAATGAAATAGCAGCTTAAAATGCTAATATTTATATAAAGTTGGACAAGCAAATTGCACTATCCTTTAATCAAAATAATTATATGCAGCTTAAAATTATTTAACATCATATGAATATTTTTAACTTAAAGCTTATGTCAGTCTTGAAAACCCGCAGCTCAAATGATAAATAGCTACATTTAAGATAGGCATGGTTTAGATAACTTCTTTTGTGACTAGTAAGAAGTACTGATTTTTTTCGTAGAGAAAATCTGTTTTTTGGTACAAGTTGACTTACCCTTCTAATTCTTGAATCAATATTATTTCTTCTTTAACCATAACTATAAGCATCTTGCTCAGGACATAGGCCCTCATGTATATTTTTAGCATGATATACTGCTATGTAATTATTGCCTTATGTAATCCTTTTTGTATATAAAATATTGAGCTGCTTAGTGGCTAAAGATAACTATGCAGTCACAGTGCTTTCGTAATTTGCATATCTTTATTAAGTGCATGTTACTATTAAGTTTGGTGCTTTGTGCTTTAGATCCATCTGCAAAGAATAAAATCACTTCCTTTAAAGCGCTAGCAATTTTAGAAAGAAAAGATATCAAACTAAATGAAATTCAGGTTTAATCTTTTGGTGGTCATCACTGAACATTGGAGTAAACATAACTTCTTAAAGGTTTTATGGAGTTGATATTGTTTTACTCATTACCCTGTCCCATTCTTGGGGTTTCAGGTGTGTGCCGTATACAGCTCTTTATTCTGCATTAATATCTGTATATACGACATTCCATTCTCCATTCAGTTCACCCCCTTTACTAAGTTTCCCTACTGCTTTTCTCTTCTGGTAATTACTAATTCTGTATTTTATGTTTTTTAAATTAATATCCATCGCCACCATCCATCAAATCCCTTTCACTCTTTGTCCCATCCCCCAAAACATCTCTTTGGTCATGAAACATATTCCTTGCGTTCTCCTCTGTATATGACACAGTTTCAGATCTGAAACTCAATTCTTCTTTAAAATGTATTTATTTATTTAACAAAGACAGAGAGAAATTGAGAGGGGAAGGAGAGGTAGAGAGAGAGAGAGACAAACACCTGAAGCCCTACTTCACTGATGAAGCTTTCCCCCTGTAGGTAGGGACCAGGGACTCAAACCCAGGTCCTTGCACATTGTAAGTGGTGTGTGTTTAACCACGTGTGCCACCACCTGGCCCCTTAAACTCAACTCTTCAACCCACCTTAATTCAGTTTTCTATGTTTTTAGATAGTGGCCCAGCTCCGATCTCTGTAGCACATGGATGTCCAGTCTTCTCAACACCATTTATTGAAGATATTTTCTCTGATCCATCATATTCATTTGAATCCTTTCTTGTAAACTAGTTGTCTGCATTCATGCATTTTTATGTCTTTTTGTTGTTTTTTAATTTTTTTAAAATTATCTTTGTTTATCGGATAGAAACAGAAATCAAGAGGGAATGGGGAAGGAAGAGAGCCAGAGAGACTTCTGCATCACTGCTTCACTCGCAAAGCTTCCTACCTGCAGGTGGGGACCAGGGACTCAAACCCAGGTCCTTGCACATTATGACATGTGTGCTCAACCAGGTGTGCCACCACCTGGCCCCTCTTTCTTTCTTTCTTTCTTTCTTTCTTTCTTTCTTTCTTTCTTTCTTTCTTTCTCTCTCTCTCTCTCTCTCTCTTTCTTTCTTCCTTTCTCCTCCTCCTCCCCCTCCCCCCTCCCCCTCCCCCTCCCCCTCCTCCCCCTCTTTGGTGCAGAGGGAACCTGGGACTTAGAAGCCTCAGGAATGAGAATCTCTTTGCATAGCATTATGCTACTTACCTCCACCCTCAAGTTTTATTTCTTAGATTTTTTCCAACCTTATTCCATTTATCTCTGTGTCTGTTCTTATTCTAGTACCCTGCAATTTAATTACTGTCACTTTTAATATGGTTTGAAGTTAGGGAACATGATACCTCCATTTTAGTTCTCTAATGTTTAGAATTTTATTTTTACCATTCAGGGTCTTTATTAGTTCTGAATAAATTTCGTGTTGCTTTCTTCATTTTCTGTGAAGAATGCCAGTGAGATTTTAATGATGAGGACAGCAGTTATACATAATGCTTTCATAATACTGTCCTTTTAGCAGTGATAACTCTTTAATAGTACCTTACAGTTTTCAATGGACAGTTTTGTTTTTTCATCTTCTTATATTTTGTTAGATTTATTTCTGGGTATTTAGATGCAATTATAAATGAGGTTGTTACTTGAATATGGCAATGCAGTATAATTTTGTATATTAATTTTGTAGCTTATCACTTTACTATTTACCCCCCCCCCCATTATCAGAGCAATGCTCAGCTCTGGCTTACAGTGGTTATAGAGATTAAACCTTGGGCCTTGGGACCTCAGGTAAAAAAGTGTTTTGTATCACTATTGTGCAATCTTCCTTGCCCTAAATTGATTATTTCTAATAGATCGTCAATAATGTTTTTGGAAATTTATTTGTATACTATATCATCTGAAAACACTGATGGCTTTTCTTCTTCCTTTCCAAATTAAAGATGTTTTCCTTTTCAACAGCTTCATTGGAATATAGTGTAGCTTCGTGTTCACTTGATTTGGCTAGAGTTGCCAATACTACAGTGGATAATAGTAATGAAAGTTCAACTTGTCACCAATGACTATAATGTGAGCTGAGGCTATTTCTTTTATTTTTTTTCTTAATTTATTTTTATTTAAGAAAGGATAAATTAACAAAACCATAGGATAGGAGGGGTACAACTCCATGAAATTCCCACCATCCAATCTCCATATCTCATCCCCTCCCCTGATAGCTTTCCCATTCTCTATCCCTCTGGGAGTATGGACCCAGGGTCATTGAGGGTTGCAGAAGGTAGAAGGTCTGGCTTCTGTAATTGCTTCCCTGCTGAACATGGACGTTGACTGGTCGGTCCATACTCCCAATCTGTCTCTCTCTTTCCCTAGTAGGGTGGGTCTCTGGGGAAGCGGAGCTCCAGGACATGCCTGGCCGGGCATCCTGATGGCATCTGGAACCTGGTGGCTGAAAAGAGATTTAACATACAAAGCCAAACAAATTGTTGAGCAATCATGGACCCAAAGCTTGGAATAGTGGAGAAGAAGTGTTGGGGGTGGTACTCACTGTAAACTCTAGTGTACTTCTGCTTTCAGGTGTATATTTTGCACTTGTTTATGGATACGTGTGAACATATGCTCTCACAGAACCTGGTGTATATCTAGGTTTTGGGACTTTGTTAGAAAGTGATCCACCTGGGATGGAATTAGAGAATAGTATGTAAGGAAAGGTCTCACCCAAGTAATGAAGCTGAAGGGTTGTCATTCCACACGTGAAGTCTCTGGACAGTCTGAGCTGAAGCATGTTGAGGTGGCAATCATTGCATTGATTAGGTTGCGATTGGCTGATGAAAGAGATGGGGATTCCGGAAGATGGCGGAATGAGAAGCTGCTAGTGGCTTGAGCTCTGACCACATCTACTGGAAACTGTAGGATTTTTTGCCTCTAGTAGGACAGTCAATAAGGGGTCCTAGCGATGACACCAAGGAGGTGACTATAACTCAATTTGAGTTAGAAAATAGAGTAAAAAGAAAGGGGAAAAAATATTTTTTTAATTATTATTCCCGAAGCGCATCCCCTCCCCCTCTCCTTCTATAACCAGTCCCTGGGGGCCAGACATCTGCTCCTAGCAGGCTCCCCTGCTGAGCTTCTTTCTTTAGCAAGATTCCTATCCCACCAGGGGGTGTCATTCATTCTAATTCTATTCCCTTCTGAAATCTTTGGCCTTTTTCTTTCTAAGTAGCCAATCAGCTGCCTCTGCTCAGGGGGCCTGAGGCAATCTGGAGCCATCCAAGCTGAAGACAGGACAGGTTTTTTACTCTGTTCTATTTTATTATCAATACAAGATAAACGCATATCCCTTCCCCCCCTCCTTCAGGTTGACCAGAATTAACTCTTAGTGTATTTTCCAGAGCTGAGGCTATTTTACAGAAGACCTTTTATCAGTTTAAAGTCAGTTTCTATATCCATTTTTGTTAATGATTTTTATCATAAGTGGATAGTGAATCCTACTCTGTCTTTATAAAGATGTACCATAATATTTGTTCTTTTTTTTTTTTTTTTGCCCCCAGGGTTATCACTGGGGCTTGGTGCCTTCACCAGGAACCACCACTCTTAGAGGCCATTTTCTCCCATTTTATTGCTCTTGTTGTTGTTATTGTTATTTTTGCCATTTATGTTGCTGTTGTTGGATAAAACAGAGAGAAATTGAGAGGGATGGGGAGACACAGAGGGGGAGAGAAAGATAGACACCTTCCAGACCTGCTTCACCACTTGTGAAGCGACCCCTCTGCAGATGGGGAGCCGGAGGCTCGAACCAGGATCCTTAGGCCAGTCCTTGCGCTTATTGGCATGTGGGCTTAACCCACTGCGCTACTGCCCTACCCCCTATATTTGTCCTTTCTGTTGAATCACTTTGTGTCTTGGAAGAAGTCCCACTTGACCACGGCTTGTGCATCTAATGTTTCATTATCAGTATCTGCCTCAGTTCAGTTGCTTCTGGCCCATTGCTGTCCTATGGAATTTTGTTGTTCCACTCCTGCACAATTGTCAGCTACTTTCTGTGTTCAAAACAAGTAGTCTCTGCTTTCACCTTCAAGAAAATATTTCACTGTACCTAGAAAGTTTTTCAGCTTGAGTTTAAACAGAAAATCCTATCTAGATTTTTCTGGGGAGGGTGGGAAAATACTATCTATATGGTAATTTGCATATCTGAGTGAATGTATTTGCTTTAAATGTGTTTGTTAGTGATGATAATAATGATTTACAAGGTTGTAAAATTACATGGGTTTACTTCCAGTACCCAACACCAAAGTACTGTGACACCCCGACTCTCTCTCTCTCTCTCATCCTTACAACCACCATAAATCTCACAATATCTTAGAGACAGTTTGTTTTTTTTTTGGCAAGTTCCTGTGTTTCAACTACCTGTATTTCACATTCAAGTGAAACCATCCAATAGTTGTCGTTCACTTCCTTCCTAAGCATAAGCACTTCTAGTTCCATCCATTATTTTTAAAATTTATTTTCCCTTTTTTGTTGCCCTTTTTTAAAATTGTTGTTGTTGATGTCGTAGTTGTTGGATAGGACAAAGAGAAATGGAGAGAGGAGGGGTAGATAGAGAGGGGGAGAGAAAGATAGACACCGGTAGACCTGCTTCATCTCCTGTGAAGTGATTTCCCTGCAGGTGGGGAGCCAGGGCTTGAACCAAGATCCTTAAGCTGGCCCTTGCTCTTTGCGCCACATGCACTTAAACTGTTGCACTACCTCCGGACCCCCAGTTCCATCCATTTTATCAGAAGGACATAGTAGCATCTTTTGAAATCACCCAGTAGTATTCTGTAGAATATATGTCCCATAACTTCTCCATTCCTTTGTCTATTATTGGGCACTGAGGCTTCTTCTACTCCTTGACAATATGTATAAAATAGCTATGGACATAGGGATGTATATGTCCCTTTACATTAGAGTTTTCATTTTCTTTGGATATATGCCTAAGAGTTCTATTTCAGGGAGTCGGGCAGTAGTGCAGTGGGTTAAGCACAAAGTGCAGGACCGGCGTAAGAATCCTGGTTCAAGCCCCTGGCTCCTCACCTGCAGGGGAGTCGCTTCATAAGTGGTGAAGTAGGTCTGCAAGTGTGTGTCTATCTTTTTCTCTCCCCTTCTCTGTCTTCCCCTCCTCTCTCCATTTCTCTCTGTCCTATCTAACAACAATGACATCAACAACAACAACAATAATTACAACAACAATAAAAAGACGAGGGCAACAACAGGGAAAATAAATAAATTTTAAAAAAGAGTTGTATTGCAGAATCACAGATCCATTTTTTGTTTGTTTAAGGACTCTCTTCACTGTTTCTGAAGAGCACTTTTTTTTCCACATCCTCGCCAGCTCTTACCATTTCCTGTTTAGTTGACGTAGGCAACTCTCACAGATGTGAGATGGTATGTCAGTGTGGTTTTTAATTTTCATTTCTTCAATGATAAATGAAGTGGAGCATTTCTCACAAGTCTGTGGGCCATATGCATATATTTTTTATAAAAATTGTCTTTACACAAAGCTTTTAATGCCCAATACTTAGTTGGGTCAGTTGTTGTTGTTACCGTATGATGTCTTCATTGGTGTTTTATATCAATCTCTTGTCAGGGGTGTGATGTGCAAAGATCTTCTCCCAGTTCCTGGGTTGTCTTTTTATCCTTCTGGAATTTTCTTTGAAAGTGTAGAAGTTGTTCAGCTTGATGTAGTCCCCTTTATTTTATCATGTTGTATTTTTCATTGCCCATAGGGTGAGTGTACAAAGCCATCTTGATGGTAAGGTTCTACACTGTTTCAGTTTAATGCCCCAGATCTTTGATCCGATTTGAGTTCATTTTGGTGTATGGTGTTAAGCACGGCTTCTCTATGTGGCTGTCTATGTCTCCCAGCCCCACTGGCTGAGAGGCTTTCTCTTCCCCATTTAGTGGTTCTGGAACCTCTGTCATCCGTTAGGTCTCCATATATGTGGGGGTTTATTTCTGAACTCTCTGTTCTGTTCTGCTGGTCTGACTGCCCATTTTTGTTCTAGCATCACACGGTCTTAATTATTATTGCATTGTACTATAAACTGAAATTGGGGGGCATTTAAACGCCATTTTCTCTCTTTCTCAGGATACTTTGACTAGCCATAGATTTTTGTGATTCCTTGTGATTTTTTTTTTCTTGCAGAAGTTGTTTGATTTCCTTGAAAAATGTCATTAGCATTTGGATGAAGATTGTGTTGTATCTATAGATCATTTTTTGGAAGGATGTCCATTTTGATAGTATGCATTCTTCTAATTCATGAACAAGAATTTTTCCTCTATTGCTTCATATCATATAATTCTTTTAACAGCATCCTATAGTTCCCACTGTAAAGATTCTTTCCCTCCTTTGCTAGATTCACTCCAAGAAAATATAGCTTTTTAATTGGAACTGGGATTTTTTCCTTCATGTCTTCTTTCTCTTACTCATCATTTGTGTATGAAAAGTCACAGATTTAAGTATATTGATTTTGTATCTTACTACTTTACTGAATTTATTCATGATTGCTCATAGTTTTTTGTAAAGTGTTGAGGATAGTGTAGATATATTGTCATGTCATCTGCAAATAATGATATTTTAAATAATTTATTTAAAATTCAGATGCTTTTAACCACTCTTTATTATGTGATTATACTTGCAAGACTTCCAGGAAAATATTGAACAATATTTAAAAGAGTATACATCATTGTCTAGTTCCAGTTAGGGGAAAATATTTTAGTTTTTCTCCATTGGATTTGTCATATAGGGCCTTTATAATTTGAGAAAGTTTCTTTCTATCCCCTATTTCTTAAGTGTCTTCATGATAAATGGATGTTGACTCTTGTGAAATGCCTTTTCAGCATCTAGTGAAATAGTCATGTGGTTTTCATCTTTGTTGTTGTTGTTGTTGTTAATATGCTCTATTTTGTTAATTGATCTATTTAACCAACCTTGCATCTCTGGTATGAATTCTACCTGATCTTGGCAGATTATTATCTTCATGTGTTGTTGTAGGATACAATTTGCCAAGATTTTATTGAAGAAGTCTGTGTCAGTGTTCACCATGGGTATTGGTCTATAGTTTTCTTTTCTCTCTCTCTCTCTCTTTTTTTGTTTTTTGGTAAAGTACTTTCTTGATTTACATATCAGGGTGATGTTGATTTAACAGAATGTGTTTAAGAGGAGGCTGTGTAGTGGCACTTCTGGTAAAATGTACACATCACAGTGTGAAAGGCCCCAATTTTCACCTGTAGGGGGGAAGTTTCACAAGTGGTAAATGGTGCTACAGAATTCTCTCTCTCTCTCTCTCTCTCTCTCTAGTTTGTGCCAGAATTATGAATCAACAAGTTCCTTTTTACTCTTTTCATTCTATAAAACAGAGAGAAATTGAAGGGGAGGGATAGAGAAAGGGAGAGAAAAACAGACACTGCAGATATGCATCACACTTGTGACTCTGTAGGTGGGAAGTGGTGGCTGGTACCCACGTCCTTGAGCATATCCTTATGCATAGTACTATGTGTACTTACCCTGGTGCCCAACTCCAGGTATGCCTCCATCTCTCCCTTCTTTCTCAGTTGCTCTGTTTCTGTCCAAAATAAATGAATAAATAAATAGTGAAAGAAATATTATGTGCTTAGATGTTTTGTACACTTTAATGTTCTGGAACAGTTTGAGGAGATGAATGTTGGTTCTTGAATTGTCAGTGATTTCATTAATATGATTGTCTGGATCTGAATGTTTATCCCTGGGAAGCTTTTTAATTACTGCTTCAGTGTCCACACTAGCAATTGGCCTATTTGGCTGTCCACATCCTTTGGTATGAGACTTTGCAAACAGTATGACTCTACGAATGTGTCTATTTCATCTAAGTTACCTCATCTATTTGCACAGAGAGATTCATAATGTTCTTATATGGTCCTTTGAACCTCTGCATCATCAGTTATAATTCCATTTCTCTCATTTCTGACTATTTACAAGCTTTATTCCCTTTTCCTCTTGGTGAAGCTAGCCAGTAGTTTATCTATTTTATTTATCCTTTTAAAGAACCAGCTCTTGGTTTCATTAATCTTTTTAATTGTGTTTTTGGTATCTATTTCATTAAGTTTTGCTCAGATTTAATTATTTCCCTCCTCCTGTTGACTGATCTCTTTTTGGGTCAATCGTGATAGTAGATACTTTATTTGAGATTTCTCCTCTTTGTTAATGTGGGCTTGTATTTCCAGGAATATTCCTCTTAGAACTGCTTTTACCAAATCCCAGAAGGTCTGTTAACTGGTCTCTTGATTTTTTTCATTGTTCTCCAATCATTTTTAATCTTTCTTTTTGTTTTTGGTAAGTTTCTACATTGAGGGAGGATTTATTTCTTTTTTGTGGTTGATTTTCAACCTTCTGACTTCTTGATCTAAAAAGACACTTTTTATAATTTTAATCGTCATATATTCATTAAAAATTCTTAGTGGGGGTCGGGTGGTAGTGCAGCGGGTTAAGCGCAGGTGGCAAGGTGGCGCGAAGAGCAAGGGCTGGCATAAGGATCCTGGTTCGAGCCCCTGGCTCCCCACCTGCAAGGGAGTCACTTCACAGGCAGTGAAGCAGGTCTGCAGGTGTCTTTCTCTCCCCCTCTCTGTCTTCCCCTCCTCTCTCTATTTCTCTCTGTCCTATCCAACAACAACATCAGTAACAACAGCAATATTAACTACAACAACAATAAAACAACAAAGGACAACAAAATGGGGGGGAAGCCAATTTAAAAAAAAAGAATTCTTAGTGTCTCAACATATGATTGATCCTTAAGAATGTTCCATGTACACTTGAAAAAAATGTGTATTTATTTCTTTAAAAAATATATTTAGTAATTTATTCCCTTTTGTTGCCCTTGTTTTTTACTGTTGTAGTTATTATTGTTGTCGTCTTTGCTGAATAGGACAGAGAGAAATAGAGAGAGGAGGGGAAGACAGAGAGGGAGAGAGAAAATAGACACCTGCAGACCTGCTTCACCACTTGTGAATCGACTCACCTGCAGGCGGGGAGCCAGGGGATCCTTATGCTGGTTCTTGCTCTTTGCACCACCTGCGCTTAACCCATTGTGCTGCTGCCTGACTCCCTATTTCTTTCTTTCTTTTTTTAAATGTATTTATTGGGGCCAGGTGGTGGCTCATTTGGTTGGGTACACGTTACAGTGCTCAAGGTCCTGGATTTGAACCCACAGACCCCACCTGCAGGGGGAAACCTTCAGGAGTGGTGAAGCAGGGCTGCAGGTGTCTCTCTGTCTCTCTCCTTCTCTATCATCCCTTTCCTTCTCAATTTCTGTCTATCTATATACAATAAATAAAAACAGTTTTAAAAAATTAAATTTTTATTTATTTATTGAATAGAGCCAGAGAAGTAACTAGGGAGGAAGCAGATAGAGAGAGAAAGAGAAAGCGAGCTGTCTCTTGCTGCAGAAATTTTACTATCATTCTGTTGATGTCCGTATCTCACCTGAGATCAGTTAGTGCTTTCTTTATGTACTGGATACACCCATGTTGGGAGCATATGTATTCATACTGATTATATCCTCTTGTTGGATGAAACTTTTGACGATTATTTAGAGTTCATCTCTACCACTCACTACCTTATTTGTAAGGGAGCATATTTTATTTGATTGCACAATAGCTGTTCCAGGTTTTTTGTTTGTTTTCTGTATTAAAGACTTGAAAGATCTTGCTCTGACTTGCCACTGTGAGTCTCTGTCTTTCCTTCAGATGTTTGCTTCCTAGAGACATTCTTTAAATGGATCTTGCATTTTAGTCCACTCATTTACTCTATGTTTGTTTATTTATTTCACTGCCAGGGTTATCCTGAGGCTCAGTGCCTACATGAAGAACCCACTGTGCCTGGTGGTCCTTTATTATTATTATTTTTAGAGAAATTGAGGAAGTAGGCAATATGCACCAGGTTGAGTACATGCGTTACCATGAGCAAGGACCTGGGTTTGAACTCAGTCCCCGCCTGCAGGGGGAAGTGTCACAAGTGGTGACATATCTCTCGTTCTCTTTCATTCTCCCCTCTCAATTTATCTGTCTCTATGGCTAAATGAACAAAACTTAATCACTGATTAAAAAATGTGAAAGATCTTTTTTTTTTTTTTCTCTTTCAGAGCTATTAGTGGTAATCTGAAAATTGTCTTCAAAACATGACTCTTCCTTTTATATGATGGTGATCCTGAATTCAGCAAATCTCTAACAGGATAAAAAGCAGAGAAAAGATTCTTTTTTCCCCCAACATTTAGATGACAAAATTGAACTACTTAGAGAAATATTAATGTGGTGTGGAAAAAAAAATGTGAAAGAGAGAAGTTAAAAGGGGAGGAGGATATAGAATGAGAAACAGAATCCTCCAGTCCTGTTTCACCACATGAAGTCTCCTCACTGAAAGTGAAGACAAGGGGGTCAAACACTGTTCTTTGCACATAGTGATGTTTGCCTCTACGGGTTATCCACCTCCTGAACCTCACTGTGTCTTTTGATAGGGGAATTTTGGTCATTCACATTGAGGGTGGTTGCTTTAATCTATGTGGTTTACTTAGAGCCATTCTGGTTTTTGTTTTGAAGATGTTTTGTACTTTTGTTGTTTTCATTTGCTTCTACTTGTTGCTTTGTATGGATGGTTTCCTACGATAGTTTTCCTAATGACCTCATTTGTAATGTCTATGAATGTCTCCGTATTCTGATTTGTGGTTACTTTGAATGTCGTGTCTGCTTTGCTATTGCGTTGCTGCAAAAAGTCATGATGCATTTTGCATAGAAAAAGTACATCATGACTTTCCACCAAGTGATGATATCTACAATAGTGTTTTTTAGGCTAGTTGTATCTAATATCATTGGGTTATACTATTGGCTCTGTTCATTAATGCCTTCCTTTTCCTATCTTATTGTTCTTTCCTGTTTAGTTCTGTTAAACAGCTGGCCACCTCAATCATAATGTGTGTTCCTCTGTTTCTCCTTTTCTTATGTGACTCCTTTCAGTATTTTTTTCTTTTTCTTTTCTTTTTTTTTTTTTTTTTGCAAGCCTTCACTGATGGTGACAAATTCCTTTAGCTCCCTTGGGTTGAAGAACTTTATTTCCCCATCATATCTGAAGGATAACTTTGCAGGAGAGGAGTATTTATGGCTGACAAAGTGTCTCTTAGTACTTTATTTATTTATTTGTGTGTGTTATTTCCTATTTGTTGCCCTTGTTTTTGTTTTTGTTTTTAATTTTTGTTGTAGTTATTATTGTTGTTGTTATTGATGTCGTCCTTGCTGGATAGGACAGAGAGAAATGGAGAAAGGAGGCGGAAGACAGAGAGAGGGAGAGAAAGACACCTGCAGACCTGCTTCACCACTTGTGAAGTGACTCCCCTGCAGGTGGGGACCCAGGGGCTGGAACCAGGATCCTCACTCTGGTCCTTGCACTTTGCACCATGTGCGATTAACCCACTGCACTACCGCCCTATTCCCTCTCTTAGTACTTTAAATGTGTTGTTTTACTCTCTTTTTGCTGCTACATTTTGTGATGGGAATCTGATGAGAGCCTGATAACTTTACCTTCACTTTTGTCTTTTCCCTAGCAGCCAGAGTTTTCTCTGATCCTGAGTTTTGATAACTTTAGGATTACATATTTTTTTATCTAGGACATTTCTGGTTCATAAATATGTTGGATTTTTTGTTGTTGTTGTTGTTTGTTTGTTTGTGCTCAGCTAATTGACTGTCTCTGTTCTGAACATTGACAACATTTTGGGAAGATCCCTGCTATAACCTCTTTAAATACAGTCTCTGCTTCATTCTCCTTCTCGTCTTCCTTTGGCCATCCTATAACTCTCACATTTGTCATTCTAGTGGAGTCTACTATTTCAGAGAGAGTAGCTTCATTTTTTCCTGAACTGTTCTTCTTCAGTATCTTTGAACTCACAGTGTGTTTTTTTGTAACATCTAACTCTATTTTCTCCTCTCTCAAATATAGTCTACATCCTAGTATGCCATTTGAATCTAGTATTAATTTATTTCTTCTTAATTTTTAATTTTTTAGTCTTATGTATGTATGCATGTATGTATCTATGCATATGTTTTACCAGAGCACTGTCCATCTCTGACTTATGGTGGTGTGGGATCAACCTGGGAATTTGGAGCTTTAAGCATCAAAGTCTTTTTGTATAACCATTATGCTACCTATCCCTTCCTGCTGATAGTCATTTCTTTCTCTTAAACTGAGACTCTTGAATTGTCCCAACAAAAATATTTCTAATTTCTTTCTCTGATACACTTTACATTCATTTATATTCCTGGCATTCTTCTATAGTCATTCTTTCTATGGACTTGGTCTTAATATCTGGAGTTTACAAAGATTTTTCCTATGTGCTCATTTAGCATGGTTGTCATTGTTGATCCAGCAGGTTATGCTGTGACTACAGTGCTATATTCCACTTGTTTATATTTGGCAGTGGGGAGTGGGGAGTGGGGAGAAATATTGCCAGAGCAGTAATTTGACTGTTGCCGGCCTCTTGTGGGGGGACCTCTCCTGAGAACAGGCCTTCTGATGGGCCCACTCTGTTGTGTACCATAAACGGGTGTCAAAAGGATACACTTCAGGGCAGCAGCGGTGAACACGACAGGACTCTCTTAGTGTCCGTTGTTAGTAATGCGACAAAAAGATGACCCAGAGACTGTGTTGATTAACATCTGTTTATTGAATAGCAAAGCAGGGTTTTTAAGGGTCACAGGAGGAAGTAACATGTCTATACCATACATGGTAGGGAGGCAAAGGGTCAGAGTTTCTCTAGTGAGTGATCTAAGGAATGAGGAAATTGTTAAGGGTTGACAACAGGTCAGGGTTTGATTAGTGACTGCTGAGTGAGGGGTTTAATTGGTTGAAGGAATGAGGAAATAGGGTTATCAATAAGCAGAAGACAGAGAGGGGTCCTGAGGGCAAAGAGAAGATGGATCGTTTATTATCAAAGGAACAGAAAGGGTAGAGAACTAGGGAGAGGAATGGCAGTTACTGTTTGGCAGAGCAGAACAATGATTTATGGGTCATATACGATCAAAGGAGCTGAACTTCTAGTAACTTCTGAGTAAACAAACTATCTGGTTTGGAAAGGAGGAAGTGGGCTGTGTGTCAGGGGGTGCAGGGTCTTTGTGTGATGGGAAGGGGCAGATCCTGGTGGTCATTTCCCTCCTTGCTCGACCGTCAGTAGAGAGAGAAGCTAACAGGATGGTCAGGCATCCAGGCACCCATCTTTCAATGGGAGGTCCCACACCAAGCTCAACCATAGCCTCACAATTTAGCTACAGACTGTATTGCTACGTGAGAGGCATGGAGGCTGCACGCAGACTTCTGTGACATAATTGTGTAGAACCTGGCTTCTTTGTTGTCATGTGCTTTGCTTTGCTTTTCCTGCATCCTTGAAGGAGCACAGCATAGTTTCATCAGGCACAATTTCCTGTGAGTCTCTGTCAGAACAGCAGCACAGGCCTTCACTGTCAGTGCTCAGTCAAGTCCATTCCCTGCCACAGTGATGAATCCTTTTGAGCAGCTGGGTAGCTGGTTCCTCAGAGTTCAGATATAAAAAGACCAGAGATTTTCAGCTCTGCTGTGGTCTTGTGCTCTACTGCATAGCCATCAAGGTGGCACCAGTGGCGACAAGTGCCAAACTTTAACTTAAACTTTCAGGAGTTCTGACACATGCAAGTATAGGAATTTCAAAGCAGAGAATTCCAGATGATTATGAGGTATTGAATTCATCAGCTTAGAGATCAATCATAATTTTTCTTACAGAAAAACTTCGTGACTTTAAAATATCATCTTTTATAATATAGACATTAGATGACAGGAAATTATTGGAGACATGGACTTCTTAGTAGTTCCTAGGAACCAATAATTTTATGGCTAATTTCTATGAAGGTGGTTAGGAAAATGGGACTGAAATAAAATGAAATGATTCTGTAAAGAAAATATTCCTGTGTATGTACTGGGGCAAGTGTCTGTCACAGAGCACAGCGAAGTTTAGGAAAAAACGAGTCCTAGGGGCCAGGTGGTGAGTGCATATGTTAAATGTGCAGGACTCAGGTTTGAACCCCCGGTCCCCACCTGCAGGGGGAAGGCTTCATGAAGTAGCACTGCAGGTGTCTCTCTTTATCTCCCCCTCTGTCTCCTCTCAATTTCTGGCTGTCTCTATCCAATAGATAATAAAAACTTTAGAAAGAAAAAGTTTATACTATTAGTTTATAATATGGTGTGTGGTCTACACTGTCATATTTCTCTTAATCTTTTCTTATAATTTTCTCCCTTTGGGGAGAACAGTGCTGCTTTGCTAGCCTTTTTTAAAAATGTTTTTATCTTTATTTATTTATTGTATAGAGACAGCCAGAAATCAAGAGGGGAGGGGGAGATAAAGAAGGAGAGAGAGAGACACCTACAGACCTGCTTCACCACTCATTCTTCTTCTAGCGTTTGCCCTTCTTCCGTAGCCAGTCAACAGCATCAGGTTGAGCCTGATGTAAAGTTTCGAGACCTCCTTTGAATCTGGAGAGGTGGCAGTCGTTGACTATGTGGGTCACCACTCATGAAGCCCCCCCCCCACACACACCAGTGTAGTGGAGACTTGAACCTGGTAAGGTATGCACTGAACTAGCTACCCTACAGCCCAGCCCCTCTTTTTATTCATAATCTAATCATAATGATTGTTCAAAAATTAAATCTCTTCCCATAATGCATTCCTTAAAGCACTCTGCCTTGGGGTTCAGACAGTTCACTTGCTTGAATGTGTCTTGCCATGCACATAATCCAACTTCAAGCCCCACTTGGGGAGGTGGGAGGGTGGAGGGAAGCTCCACTGTGTCTCTCTTCCTCTCTGTGCCTGTATAAGTGAAAAAAAGTTGGTCTGGAGGTAGTGAAATTGTGTACCCCAGCTGTGCCAAAAATAATAGAGCAAGCTGTGTTTCTGGGTTCTGCAGGGTCTTGACATCTTCCCTCTCCTCTTGGCTCTCAGATTCTGTCCATTTTATTTGCTTCCATATAATGTCCCTACCTGTATCCCTGATCCTTAGTCCTCTGCACTCAAATCTTCTTAATCTGACTGTTTCCCCTAGAATATTTTACTAGGTAGTCAAACTTTACAGCTTTGAAATATTTGAATTCTACTTTCAAACTTCAGTTGCATTGTCAATTCAGATGTGCCCCATTTAATCTCCCAAGTTCTCTGAGGAAATGCAATTTGTGTCGACCTCTCTGTGCACTATTTTATGGCACGACCTAATGTATATGGTAAGTAGGAAGCATATGATATGTGGCTTTGTTAACAACCAACACAAGTGAAGACCCTAGTGTCTACACGACTAGACCTACTTCCCCTGTGTCTCCTCTCAGAAATATAGTCTATGTGACAGAAAAGACATATGATAAAGCATATTACCTTGTGCTTACTTAGGCAGAAAATATTCTTTTTACTACAGAGATTATCTCCACAGTCACTGAAGGGCAGTTAATACTTGTTCTACGTAAAGGTTAAAATTTATTTTTTATACGTGCTCAAGTAGTCGGAAATTAATATTCTCCCAAGTCATCCAAATGTTAAATTGTCTAACCTTCTAAAACACTTCACATTTTTTCTCAGCTCTTCAAGGTAAGCTTGAGGGCATAGGCTCTCAGTACATGGTTGGGTTTGCTTCTAACTCCCACAGAAGTGCTCTAGAATGTCACTTGACCCAATACGAGGGTTCCATGTCAAAAAAAGCAAGCTTTTGGTAATGAGAAATTACATTTCAATAGAATATATGAAAGAAGGTGGACTGGCAAGAGAGTTCACCTGATGGGATGCCTTGTTTACCATACACACAAGCCAGCTTTGAAATGGGTCCCGTTGCACTGGGCAAAGCTTCACTGTTGTGTCTGTCTCCCTCTCTGCTTCTCTTTCTACCTGAAATAGTCTCCATGCAGTGGTGACGTCCTAGCAGTGGCAAAACCAGAACTAGTTGTTTAATGTAACATATCTAGGATGAGATTTGTTTTAAGCATATTAGGTAAAATTGAGAACTTTGAAAAGTCTTGCTTAGATTAAAAGCACATCTAGTTGCCTCTGTTCCTGTGATGTCTACTCATTTTTTTTTTTAAGTTATTTAATCGTTCCTATTCTTATCCTTCTGGAAGTATGAAACCAAGGTCATTATGGGATGCAGAAGGTGGAAGGTCTGGCCTCTGTAATTGCTTCTCTGCTTGACATGGGCATTGACAGGTCAATCCATACTCCCAGCCTGTCTCTCTCTTTCCCTAGTGGGGCGGGCCTCCGGAGAGACGGGGCTTCAGGATACATTGGTGAGATCCTCTGCCTGAGGAATTCAGGTTGGCATCATGGTAGCATCTGCAGCTTGGTGTGTGAGAAAGCATTAAGATATAAAGAAGAGGGAGTCGGGCTGTAGTGCAGCGGGTTAAGCACAGGTGGTGCCAAGCGCAAGGACTGGCATAAGGATCCAGGTTCAAGCCCCGCACCCCCACCTGCTGGAGGGTCACTTCACAAGCGGCGAAGCAGGTCTGCAGGTGTCTACCTTTCCCTCCCCCTCTCTGTCTTCCCCTCTTCTCTCCATTTCTCTCTGTTCTATACAACAATGGTGACAATAATAATAACTACAACAAGAAAACAATGAGGGCAACAAAAAGGGAATAAATAAATAAATATAAAAAAGATATAAAGAAGAACAAATTGCTTAATTATTTGGAACCTAAAGGTATGAATATAGCAGGTGAGATTTTAGGTCTCCATTTTGGGAAAAAGTTAATAGGTTTTTATTTTAGGTATATTCCAGGGCCCCATGATTACTAATTTTTGCCTGAGCCCAACAGCTAACATGCAGGTAGGCCAAAGATATTACCTGGGGAGCTAGTGTCAGGGTTGAAAATAGGGCTAGAAAGCTGGATCAGGGAAGAGAGTAGCTCCCACATCTGGGGAAATTATTTAAATGGCTTTAATTGTCAGCCCCACTGATATGATCTGGGGCCTTTGTAACCTCTAAATCCCTATAAGTCTGAGCTCACATTCTGTGGTCATAGATAGGAAGGTTCTAGGCTGCACCCATTGCCAGACTCATCTTCCTCAAGCGGTAGAGGATTTGGGCCCAACCTCCCTTCGGAAAATAGGACAGTCCCTACCATTGTGATCCACACTGAGGGTGAGACCCCGTAGGGGCCCACATCAGAGGCCATTATATTGTTCCTGATGGAGATGACCTGTTTCTTTTTAATAGTCAGTTGGGCATTTTTCTGTCTTGTGTTTTCTCTCCAGTATGTGTCATTAATTTCTCATTCTGCTTCCCACCCATGCCGTGGAACCATCTCTAGTAGCTGTGTCAGCACTCTGTCTCACTCTGACCCCTAGAGAAGAAATCTCATTAGCTTTCACTTTCTTTCTATCACAACTAATTTTATTTGAGGAGAGAATTGTCAAAATGCCTTAGAAACTAAAGTTGTGCCTGAGTCTAAAGTAATCCTGTTCGATTTATTTGTCTTAAAGTCTACTGATAAGTCTTTCTCTGAACTTAACAGTTGTCTGTTGGTTACTTTCTGTGGAGTTACTCACCTCCTCATGCTGTGTACAAGGTAGAGCGGCTCTACAGACAGATGCAGGATGATTTCACTGTATTACACTGGCCAAGGAAGGGAGTAGAGTTCTTTTGTCTAAAGCAAAAATTAAGTGAGAGAAAAAAAAAACTGTACCCCATGAAGCTGCTATCTGGGTCATATATACTTCCTGTGACAGACCTTCATGTATTACCTTAGCTAACTCTGTGTGTGTGCTCTCTTTCTCTCTGACTTTATCATGAGCACACATACTTTTATCATATATGTGACACACCTTCTATCATGCTGCCTTCTATATTTTTCCTTGGTCTGAGTACGAAAACAAGCTTATCCCTTGGTATATTAATGTTTTTTGTTCTGGGGGGAGGGTATTTGCTTATTTTTGGTTTTCGCCACCAGGGTTATCACTAGGGCTCAGTGCCTGCATGCTGAATCCACTACTTCTATTGACTATGTTTTCTTTTTATTATTTATTACGATAGAGACACAGAAAAATGGTCTAAGAGAGGAAAAGAGAGACATCTACAGCCTGCACCACAGCTCCTGAAGCTTCCCCTTTGCAGGGGGAGACCAGGGACTTGCACTTTGGCCCTGACACTGGGTGACTTGTGTGCTTTACTGACTGTATCGCTGCCAAGCTCCTGTTCATGGAAAAGTGAATTAGTGGTTTTCATAGGCCACACGACACAACAGAGCCCCTATGGTACACCGACTAATGTCTAGTATTCTGTCACTCTCAATGTTTCTCAGTGGTTTCCCTCTTTGCCCACCCTATGAACACTAATGTTTATTTTACTTTGACTTCCTTGCACAAGGCCACATAACTGATACATAGAAAGATTGTGCTTTGATCCAAGACTCTTTTCAGACCAAACCTACAGAATAGTTTTCAAGACTATTCATTCATACACGAGTGCTACAAAAGAAAGGTTTTTTTTTTTTTTTTTTCTTAGAACAGTCTGAAAATATAATGGCTTTGGAGTGCTAGAAATCTTGATTCTCAGAATAGAAAGGACAAGAGTTAGGGCTCTATAAGTACATACAAGAGCAGGATGGTGATTAGCAAATTACTATGGAAACAGAATGATAAATGAATGATGTGCAGACAAGAGCTTTTGGAACTACATATCTGCCATTTTAGTGAAACCAACTGCGAACATTTAAAGATAATAAATGGAGGTAAGGAGAAGACCAGAAAATCTCAGAAGTGTATCTCACCTAAGAAAATATTTAACATTGTTTCTTATTTGGATAGAAACATAGAGAAATCAATAAAGGGAGCTAAAAGGGGGAGGGGAGGGAAGGAGGTAAAGAGAGAGAAAGGGAGAAAGAACACTGTAGCAGCACTTCACCATCTCTGAAACTTTTCCTGCAGGTGGAGACCAAGGACTTGAACATATGTCCTTGGATGTTTTAACATGTGTGCTCTACCAGGTGCACCACTGCCCAGCCCCATATTTCATTTTGTAAAACCTCATTCCTTAAGTAAAGATTATTACTCAGTAACTGAGGCAGGATCAAATGGATGAGGAAAGGGAAATAACCATAGATCAAGTTTTTTTTAAATTAATTTATTTATTCCCTTTTTTGTTGTTGCCCTTGTTTTATTGTTGCAGTTATTATTGTTGTCTGTCTTCGTTGTTGGATAGGACAAAGAGAAATGGAGAGAGGAGGGAAAGACAGAGAGGGGGAGAGAGAGATAGACACCTGCAGACCTACTTCACGGCTTGTGAAGCGACTCCCCTGCAGGTGGGGAGTCAAGGGCTCGAACCCGGATCCTTACACCATATAGAACAAGTTTTATCTACTATGACCCAAGGGTCTTTAATAAAAATGGGTTCATCAGTCACCTGTTGGTAATGATGGAAAAGCATATCACCGGCAAAAACTTAGAAGGCATATGATTTTCACTGTCAATACTTTCTTTAATATCAAATAACTGGGTGAGGCCGGGTGAATGCACCCATTAAAGTGTGCACCCATTAAAGAGCCCTCCTCCCACATGTCTCCATCTGCAAAGAGAAGCTTCAGGATCAGTGATGCTGGCCTGTAGGTATGTCTTTTTCTATTTCCCTCTTTCTTTCCCCCTCCCCGTTGAATCGCTCTTTGTCTCTATCCAAAATAAACAAATAACACTTATAAAACCAGTCAATAATCTGAGCCCTCAGTCCCCACATACAGGGGGAAAGCTTTGCGAGTGGTGAAGCAGTGCTGCAGGTCTCTCTCTCTCCCTCTCTCTCTCTCTCTCTCTCTCTCTCTCTCCCCTCCCCTACCCTCTCGATTGCTGGCTGTTATCTATCCAATAAATAAAGATAAAAAAAACAATAAATAAAATTAAAACATCAAATGAGTGGTTCAATTTTTCCTTTATTTCAAGCTGATCAAGAAGATGGGCACTGCTTCACCTGGGTTATCGTGTTGAATCACTCTGAACTACCCATGTTTGTATAACTACCCATGTTTGTATAACATTTAATTTTCAAGTACATCAGGGCTACCCTAAAACCTTATAAACTACTTACATATTAACATTTCAAACTGTTTTGTAAAATAGTCAGAGAAAATAAGTCCCAACCTATGGGACCTAGCTATTGTCGGCGGCATGGGGGTGTGGGGGGGAGGCCAGTGAAAACAAAATGGGGATAATATCTTTGTATATAAAAAATAGGTACAGAAAATTCAAGGGGATATAAACTTTGATGTGCTCTCAGTTCATAGAGCTTATGTCATCTGTAGTCTGAAAGAGTGGAATGTTTTTGTTAGTGTAGAATTGTTAAAAATAATTAACTGCGGCCAGATGATAGCACACCATGTTAAACAGGCATAGTACTAAGTGCAAAGACTCATACATGGATCTGAGTTTGAGCCCTGGTCTCCTCACCTGTATAGCTGGGGAGCTTCATTAGCAGAGAAGCAGATCTTGAGTGTCTCTCTCTTTTTTTTCTCTCTCAATTTCTCTGTGTTCTATGCAATAGAATGGAAAAACTGGGCCACCAGGAACAGTGGACTCATAATGCTGGCATCGAGTCCCAGCAATAACTCTGGAGGCAAATAAATAAATAAATAGATAAATAAATACAGCTAAGACAATTTACTTAAATCCAATCATTAGTCACTACAGCTGTTCCTTGCCTTCTGATGCAACCACGAGCCTTATCATTTAATTTTTTCATTTTTGTCTAAGAAGGGAACTTCCTAATGTTGAAGTGATGATTGATTGGTTCAGTCAATCTTTAGGTAACAGTGTAAACTCTACACCTTGTAGTCTCTCTAGACATAACACATGGAAACCAATTTTAGTATTTCATACAGAAAATGTTGTGATTATGATAAACTTTTCATCTTTGTGTGTGGTCTAACAGGCTTGGTTTCACTTAGCAGCAGAGCTTCTTCAAAAATGTCAAACAAAGGCTGATGTTTATCTCCTTCTGAAATTACACTTGTTTGAAAAGATCCCAAACATTTCCAGCAATTAAAGGACTTAAAAATCATCTCTATTGGCTTTGAAATTATTACTTTTCCCTGTACTCTTCCTTCTATTTAAATACTTTGTGTAAATACTTTGGAAGGAGTGAAGAAGGAAATAACAACTCTACACAGGTGTATAAGAGGGTTTAATGTTGAGAGCACCTTATTTAATTTTATTTTTTAAAGAATATGAATATACATAGCAGGAAGCAAGTCAAAACAGTGTGTAGCTCTGGCAAATGGTAGTGCCGCTAGGAATTGAACTTTGGGATGTAGGCATGTAAGTTGGGCCTCTAAAAGGCTGAAATATCTCTCTGGTCCTAGAGCAGTGTTTTAAAGTAACTTTTAGCAATGTGATCACATCTACCGCTATGAAATCCAATGTAACTAAAGGGCAAAAATGTCTGAGTCACTGCCTAGGATCTCAGCTTCCCAGGATGAAGGAGCGTTGCTACCTTCTTAGTTGGTGAAGAGATACAATAAAGATTTCACTAGTGCACCCCAAAGGAACTAGCATTTGGCTATATCTAATTATATTTTCCCCAGTGTCTTTCATCCAGCCTATGGACAAGGAGCTGGCTATTATTATCAGATATATGACATCAACTGAAAAATAGTCTTCACTGTGAAGCATTTCATAAAGAGATTTGCCATTGAGATTATCCAGAGCAAACTGAGAATTCAAACCTCGAGAGAGCATCCAATTTTGTTGAATGCTATCCTCACAGTTCTGAAGCTTTGGTCTTAGTTATCTACAATAGGTACAAGTAGAATATATGCTCACAAAGAGATACATCATTTTGCTAGCAGAGATAAAAGGAGACAGCCTAGTTACATGTAAGAGGAAGAATATCACAGGGTATCAAAATATGGTCTCTTACTCTGCAGAGTCAGATGTCATCTATTTGCAGAAATAGCACAAGGACTGAGGCTTATTAAGGTTTCTTGCCATCTTAGAGCATACTTCTGCAGACATGAGGCCGGTGGTTTATCTCTGGTTTGCTTTATCAAGAAACTCACAATATGACACATTCTTGGTAAAAACTATTTGGCTATTGATCTCACAGACCATAGGCCTCTGAAGTGACTGGCCCAGCAGTGTCCCAGAGCAGGGACCTCTCAGATGATCACTGGACAATAGAATTGTTTCTTCAATACACACACACGCACACGCACACGCACGCACACACACAGGCTGATTTAGTTTAAGCTTCTTTCCTAGTTCACACCACTAATCTGTGAAAAGACTTACACTTATATCCAAGACCTTGTCAACTACCAAAGATAAGAGTTTGCAAGGTCTGTGCAAGAATATTATCATAGGAAAGGGCCTTGCACTTTGGAACTTTATGTCATTGACTTTGAAAACCAGAAGGTCACTGGCTGGCTTGCTGACACTCTCCCTTCACTGTCTCCCTGTCTCAGTGCTCATCCTTCTCATCATCACCATGAGGAGAAGGAAGAAAGAGCCCCTCATTTTCGACGAGGAGCGTGACATCAGAGAGAACATTGTGCGCTATGACGATGAGGGTGGAGGAGAAGAAGACACTGAGGCCTTCGACATGGCTGCACTGAGGAACCTCAATGTCATCCGTGACACCAAGGCCCGCAGGGACGTGACCCCTGAGATGCAGTTCCTCAGCAGGCCAGCCTTCAAGAGCCTCCCAGACAATGTTATCTTCCGGGAGTTCATCTGGGAGCGACTGAAGGAGGCTGATGTGGACCCCGGGGCTCCTCCCTATGACTCCCTGCAGACCTATGCCTTCGAGGGCAATGGCTCAGTGGCTGAGTCCCTGAGCTCTCTAGAGTCCATCAGCTCGAACTCGGACCAGAATTATGACTACCTGAGTGATTGGGGACCCCGCTTCAAAAGGCTGGCAGACATGTACGGGACTGGCCAGGAGAGCTTATACTCATGACCCTTCCTGTAGCCCCATGCACTGAGGAACAAAACACAGGAAAAATATAGAAAAGAAAGAAAGGAAAAGAAAAGACAACACATCCACCACAAAAGACAAGAACTCCACTGGCTAGAGAAATTCTGGTTGTAAATACTTCTCTCTTTCTAATAGTTTCTGCCTTGAGGGAAAAATAGTATAACCTTCTTTCAGTGTGACCAAGGGACTGCACTGACCACAAACTCTGGGTTTGGAAGACTTTTTTGGTAAACAGAGATGTTCTGTGGTTTGTGAATAGATAGCAACTCTCAATACCTGCAGAGGCACCTAAGCTATGTAAGTAAGGAGTGCCCAAGTGTATGTTATCTGTGAGTCTAGGATGCCCTGTATTTCCCTTTGTGGTATTTCTTACTTCTGGGGAGAGGTGAATCAACTTGCCATAGGGAGGAAAAAATACCTGGGACTTTGTGCATATCCTCAAAGCCAAACAAAACAAGACTTGGGATCCTTTTAATTTACAGTAAGGTTCTCAGCTTGCTAGACACTAGAATACAACAGAATTTCTATTGCTGTTGGTTAGCAAATACATTTTATTTAGCAATATATAAATCCTTAGAAAGCCCTGCCCCTAAGGTGCCCCTTGGCAATCCAAGCAACTATGGTTTAAGGCAACCTCAACCATTCTTTAGCCAATAAGTCAGAAAGTGTCCCCAGTAAGGAAAAAAAAAATCCTTTAAGTTTGCAGTCATTTTGAGATGTTTGTGTAGGTATGGAAAAAAAAAGTTGCTGTCTATTCATTGTTGTTGATTTTGTTTTGTTTTTAAATGATCTCTTCTGATTTGTACAGAAGAATATCATTTCTTTTTTATTTGAGACACGGTGATATATTTATTTTGGAGCTCCAATCTCCACTAAATCCAGGTCCATCTCACTGCCTCACAGTCTTAAGCTCCTGCAGAATATACTGATTGCCTTCCAGTTGGAGCTACAGGAAGGAAATTAAACATGGAGATAAGAAAAAAGTGGTCAAGCAATGGAATGCTGTTTCAGTTTATATCTAAGAGAGAACACAGCTTCAGGGACATGGATAAGCTGTTCTTCTGGGCCATAAAAATGTACAAAATGTTGGAATACAGTATTTGTTTCAGGAAGATATTTGAAAGAATTGAGATTCCTTTGATGCAAGATATCTTTTTCAAGGACACAAGTTCTACACACTTCAAAGACTGTGGAGAATTTGTTTTCCCCAATCTCTTTTTTGCTGTAGGCATTTTAAGTAAATGCCTGGTTATTTTTCTATATCTTAATGTACTAATGCTATCAATTTACCACCCCATCTTTAAAATCTGAAGCAGACATGTTCCTTAAGAATTATCTAAGTCATGTGTAACTTCTGTGCTGGTTCAGCTGTGCCAAAGTGAAGGGGGCAGTTTTAAGCGATCACGTGTTTAAGTTTGAGATGGGCTTCTTATAGAGAATTTTTATAAGTAGAATAATATTTCTACCTGCCATTTTTTCCTAGATTTAATGCTAATTTAATGTGCATTTAATGTAATTCAAATGATAATGGGTGATTTTTTTTTTCCTTTGTGTCTCCTTTAAAAGTAGCTTATTGTTGGGTTCCTAATAAATTTATACATAGTATTTGGGAAATTGTATTCTAAAAGTGCTTCTTATTGAAAGGCAAACATTGGATCCAGGATAGAAAATATTTTAATTACTCTAGGAGAAACTGTAGGAGTCTATAAACATGCAGCCCACCTTTAGAAATGAACCCTGTGAAAGTGGCCTTCAGCTTCATCAAAATAAATAATAAACTCAATTATCTGAACACAGCCCATTCATTTGAATCAATCTTTATGTGTAAACATTGTCTCTCGTGACTGCAGATGTTTCTTTCAGTATTGATATAAACATTTCATATATAAATACGAAAAACCGATTTTGTAACAGTAAAAGATGCTGTTCATGACTATGAATCACATCTGTAAGTTTTTCAAATAATAAACAAAACAAAGTGGAAAAAAAAAAACACAACTAGTACTTTTACCCAGTTCGATAAAATCAGAGGATGGTGCAGGAATTATAGGTGTTAAATCAGTAAGGTGCTGAGAAAACAGTTTTTTAATCATCATCTTGTTGTCTTTGAGAAGATAAAATAGTTTAGTGCATTTGGAGTTTGGATGATGGTGTCAAAACTGCTGACTGTTGCACACATCACTAAGAGCAGAGCAGACGGGGGGATGGTAAATGTATTTTAGATGGGAAGCATTGCATCATTCGCCTGGCTTTCTCGCCTTTTATAGTATATGCATATTTTCTGAGTTTTTATTTAAGATTTTTTTCCATGTGTGTCAGCCATAGATTGGGAAGAGAGAGGTTTAAATCTCAATAAATATTTGGAATTCTGTAATATACTCAGTTACTATTTTATGTATGGAAGATTATATTAGCACATGATAGAGATTGATTTGGTGATATATTTTGTGTGCTGAGATGGCTAGGGAAATGGTTCCAGTATATAGTGAATGTAGAGAAAACACTCTTAGCTTCATTGCAATGGTGATAAACATGTTTTAGCTTTAATTTTTCCTTTAAAGTTAAAGGCTATGTGTACTTATTGGATAGAATGCTTAAGAGAGAGAGGCTATGATCCAAATTTGGAGACTCAGAAACTCCAAAGTTGCCTGAGAAATTTCAATAAAAACTAGTTAGTAGATCCTTAAACAAACAAGCAAACAACAACAACAACAAAACAGACAAATGCTTATTACATGTTCATTACTATCCAGTTATATTTTGCAAACTGCTTGAACCAGTTCCCGAGATCCAATGACACATACCCGTCCAATCCCAGTGGAGGATAATATTTAGGTAGCTCCATGTCTACTATGGTGGTAACATTTAAACCACCATGGATATCAGAAAATGCTCAACCTCCCTACTCTCTCCCAAAGAGCTAATTTACCAACTTAAATTACTTTATAAATGTTAACCTCTCAAGTGTAATCATGGTACAAATAGAATATAAGAATGGAATTTATGGAGCCAGGAGGTGGTTACATCTTACCCCACTTGTAGGGGGAAGCTTCATAAGTGGTAGGGTAGTGTTGCAGGTGCCTGTCTTTCTTTTTCTATCCTATTTTATCTCTCTTTCTCCCTTTGTTTTTATTTAAAGGGGGGGGGGGCTTAAATACCCTTGAAATGGTAAAGTTGAAGTACAAGCAACAAGCTGAAGCAATAACCCTGGTGGCAAAAACAGAAAAATAATTAATGCTGTATCTTCAATATAAAGGCATGCTGTAGTGATTTTTTTCTTACTGACTTCTTGGAAGTGCAAGTCTGAAGGCAAGCAATCACCAAATAATTTCAAGTACAGACAATAGTTCACATTTATCTATATAAGAGCTCCTTTGGAAGTGTAATGTACAGCAAATAATGGATATTTTAAACAGCCCCTTAAATTTTTTTTTAGTCATTCTTACTGTCTCTTTCAGAGAAATACATGAGCATTATTCTGAACAATAATAATAAAATATCTCTAAGTTGGCAGAAAGAATATGGAAACCCAATCTTATCAAGAGAACTGATTTTTACAGAATGAACCTAAATTATTAATGCAGATCATCAGATTAGACTGTAAACTAAGTAGAAGACACGTTTCAGGATCCACTGTAGATTCAAACAAAACGATCGGATTTGTGGAGATCCTGGGTACATCTTTCCATAGGCCAAGTCAATATCACAGAGCAGCGACTTAAAAAGAAACCAATGACCCTTTTCCTTTTTGACATCACTCTCTGCTGAGAAGGACCAAAGTTGTAGTTAGGTAACTACCACACACAGGCTGCAAGTAGTCACATTTCACCAAGGACAGCTGCCTTTTCACTCTGCCCTCAGAGATGTTCCAAATCTCAACTTCATGCAGTTACATTTACTACACACGGTGATGAATAGACTTCAGGAATTAATCTCCCACAAGTGGTGGAGTTGATACAAGGTAGGAGTGATATTTGTGTTATGACCCATGTGCCTGAAGTAACTTTGAGGCAAATAGGCTAGGCACTTATACTCAAGTATAAAAATCTAAAGAGTTTACAGTAAATTCAGTTAAGTATATCGCAAGAGGCAAAAAAAAAAATAATAATCTCGGCTAAATATATTAAAGTTTTTTAGGCATGAGCTGTAAATATTAATCTTCAAATTTCCAATTATAATTTGACATCTATTGACTCACAAGCTGTTTTAATTACCCTAATTGTTTTTAAATCACTACTTAAAGGTTTATTTACAGTGGATTTAATGAAAGTTGATTAAAAGAAAGTTGCAACTTATTCTTTTAACTCTTCCTGGACAACTAGTAGACAAAGACATTTGGCTTCTGTTAGGTGATGTTGTTGATCAGATTATAAGTGCATACACAGTTGTTTATAAACGACTAATAAATGTGTTTTTTGTGTGTGACAGTATGTGAAAGTTTAGCAAGAATATCTAATATAACAGTACTAGCTGGCTTATAATTATAAGCAAACCGGCAAGATTGCAATAATAGCTTTTACATTTTGATTGTAACTGAAATTGGAGGAATGGGCTAAGTTCTTTAAAAATGAAAACTGGGGTGATCCAGGAGGTGGTACAGTAGGTAAAGCATTGGACTCTCAAGCACGAGGTCCTGAGTTCAATCCCTGGCAGCACATGTACAGGCTGTAGCACAGCAGGTTAAGCCCCCAAGCGCAAGGACCAGCGTAAGGATCCCTGGTTAGAACCCCTGGCTCTCCACCTGCATCAGGGTCGCTTCACAGGCGATGAAGCAGGTCTAGAATTCTCTCTTCCTCTTTGTCTTCCCTACCTCTCTCGAGTTCTCTCTGTCCTATCCAAAAATGATGACAGTAATAACAACAACAACAATAATAACAGTGATAAACAAGGTCAACAAAAAGGGGGGAAAGCCTCCAGGAGGAGCACTGGATTCGTAGTGCAGGCACCAAGCTCCAGTGATAACCCTGGAGACAAAGAAAAAGAAAGAAAGAAAGAAAGAAAGAAAGAAAGAAAGAAAGAAAGAAAGAAAGAAAGGAAGGAAGAAAGAAAGAAAGAAAGAAAGAATGGAAGGAAGGAAGGAAGGAAGGGAAAGAAAGAGAGAGGGAGAGGAAGGAAGGAGGGAAAGGAGGGAAGGGGGAGGGGAGGGGGAGGGGGAGGGGAAGGGAGAGGGAGGGGGAAGGGGAAGGGAGGGGGAAGGGGAAGGGAAGGGGAAGGGAAGGGAAAAGGGAAGGGGAGGGGAGGGGAAGGGAAAAGGGAAGGGATGGGGAAGGGGAAGGGATGGGGAAGGGGAAGGGGAAGGGATGGGGAAGGGGAAGGGAGGGGAAGGGAAGGGAAAAGGGAAGGGGAGGGAAGGGAAGGGAGCGCAGCGGGTTTGCAGGTGTCTGTCTTTCTCTCCCCCTCTGTCTTCCCTTCTTCTCTCCATTTCTCCCTGTCCTATCCAACAACGAACGACATCAACAATAACAGTAATAACCGCAAGGCTACAACAACAAGGGCAACAAAAGGGGGGGATGGCCTCCAGGAGCAGTGGATTTGTGGTGCAGGCACGGAGCCCCAGCAATAACCCTGGAGGCAAAAAAAAAAAGGAAAGAAGGAAAGAAGGAAGGAAGGAAGGAAGGAAGGAAGGAAGGAAGGAAGGAAGGAAAAAGAAAAAGAAAATTGAGGCTGATTTGGCAGGCACTGTAAAGTATATTTCCATGGATAATTTTTCAAGCAAAAGCAAGACATCCAGTGTCTATAACATTCTGACTCTTTGTCATTGTAATGCTAACTTGTGCTGGCGCAGAGCTTAATTGAAAAAGAATTCTGTACCACTACCATGTATATGTGAGTGTGTGTATGTGCACGCATGTGAGTTTGCGTGTACATGCATGTGAGTTTATGTGTGTGTGGGAGGGTTAGGTGCACTGGGGATTGTACCTAAAGTAAATGGACTAAAATAGTTCAATGTTACCTTGTCAGTGCCAATGCCAGGGTATTATTGTCACTTGGCAACTGCCTCTAGGCAATAAGACTGGAAAATCAGATACTGGAATATTTTATTTGCCAAAAAAAATTAATTCAGTGCAAAGCAGAAGGACTTTTGTGCTAAGGGGAGAGCATTTGGCCAAATTATCTAGATGACAACCTCATTTTATTTTTATGGTGCAGATGTGATCTCACTGTTAACACAGGATGTGAGTGTGAATTATTTATTATGAAATGTCACTGGGCATTGGCCTTTAGAGTATCAGTTTGCTGCACTAGGAAACACCCCCGGCCTGAGGTTGTAAATTTTGGGTCAGAAGCCATTCCCAGCACATTTTGTTGTGCCCTGAATGCCACTTATGTGTTTGAATCTTTATGTCTTCATGATTAAAATTGAGTTAATTACTATCCTGCCTCTTTGAGAGGCTTGTGAGATGATTAAGTGGAAGTGCTGTGTAAACTCTAAAACCCTGTGAAAAATGTAAGACTTTATTATGGAAAATGATAGAAATCATGTATTAAAGTTGATTATTGTTATATGGTAAACACAGATAATTTCTGGTTTTGAAACTATGCATTAAGAGAGAAAACATGCCATTAGTAGCCTGAGCTGGGGGAAATGTTCAAAGAGACAATTGGCGTAATTAATGGTAACCACTGCTCAAAAATAGTCTTGAAAGGCCACAGTCTAGCTCAAGCTAACTCACTAATAAGACTTCAGATGTGAGCATGAGAAAGGCATTTGAAATTAAAAAATAATTCTTCCCCACACAATGAGGATGACTGAGTAGAAGATAATCCAACCCTCATTAAAGATCACAGAGAAGATAATTAAAAAAAAAAAAAAAAAAACAGTGATCAAGTTGTTAGATGGTCTTGCAGATATTGAGAGGAGATAACATGAGGTTTTGGAGGATATAATCATGTTGCCATTCATGTCTAGTGCGTGGATAATTAATTTCTCTAGTTCCGATAATCGTAGTATAGTAATACTATCTCAGTCTAAAAATGACTATGCTCTCTTGGTAACTCAAAAGCATTTACATAACTCACTTGGCATTTTAGGAAAGAAGAAACGAGTGGAGATTGAAAATAGTATACATAGAGCACTACTGTTCTATCAGCAATGGTCTGTTCATAAGATGAATCATAACAAATCCCTTCTATGTGAGCTATTGTTTTTATAGGGACTTGAAGCCCAAGCAAACACAAATACATCATTATGTAACTATTATAAATTAATGGGAGACATAACAGACACACACACACACACACACACACACACACACACACATAATTAGTTCCTGCATTTTTATTGTATCAATTAAATGCTCATGGTTTAAATTTTTATAATTAATAGTAATAATATGATTTGTACTCTGATGCCTCATGTTGTGTCTTTATAAATATGGTTCTTGATATCAAAATCTAAAGTATTCAGAAAGTTAAATATGCCCAACTCTTCAAAAATAATTCAGCAGATTTGATAACAATACACCAATTACATTTCATGTGTAATAATTATTTTACATGTGAGGAAATTAAAAGAAAAGGAGTATGAACTCACTATATAATATTTTTCATTGATTTACTTTTATTTTTTATTTTTATTGATAGATTAATGGTTTACAGTAAATATAGTTATTATACATATATAAAATTCCTCAGTTTTCTGCAAAACACTCTCATGCCCAATCTAGTTCCTGCCTCACCATCATGCACCAGGACCAGAATACTCCCTGCCCCACCCCAGACTCCTTTACTTTGGTGCGATACACAAAACCCAGTCCATGTTTTACTTTGTGTCTTGCCTCCATGTTCTTATTTCTCAGCTTCTTTCCTCTAGTGAGATCATCCTATATCTATCCTCTGTCTAACTTTTCTCACTTAACACGATTCCTTCAAGCTCCATCCAGGATGAGGAAAAGAAGTTAATTCATCATTTTTGATAGCTGAGTAGTATTCCATTGTGCATATATAACACAATTTACTCAGTCACTCATATCTTGTTGGACACCTGAGTTGCTCCCAGATTTTGGCTGTTACAAATTGTGCTGCTATGAACATGGGTATACACAGATCTTGCATTTGGTTTCTTAGGATATGTCCCCAGGAGATGAATTGCAGGGTTATATGGTAGGTCCATTTCTAGCCTTCAGAGAGTTCTCCAGACTGTTCTCCACAGGGGATGGGCCAATGTACATTCCCACCAGCAGTGCAGGAGGGTTCCTTTTCCCCCACAGCCTCTCCAGCATTTGTTGTTGCTATTGTTTCTGATGTATTGCATTTCTCTGAAATGACTTGGAGCTTTTTTTTTTTTTTTTTTTTTCATATATCTGTTGGACTTGTTAGACCTTTTCTTTGGTGAATATTCTGTTCATAGCCTGTCTTCACTTTTGGATGTGGACATTTATTTTCTTGTTGCTGAGTTTGATGAGCTTGTTATATACTTTGGTTATTAACCTTTTTGTCTGATGTGTGCCATGTAAAGATCTTTACCCATTCTGTAAAGTGTCTCTTTGGACGGTTTTTTCTTTTGGGGTACAGAAGCATTTCAATTTGGTGTAGGCCATTTTTAATTTTTGTCTTTTTCTTCCTTCTAATTGCACTTGAGTCACTGAAGGTGCCTATAAAATTTAGATAAGAGCTGCCAACGCCCATGTCCAGTGGAGAAGCAATTACAGAAGCCAGACCTTCCACCTTCTGCACCCCATAATGATTGTGGGTCTGTACTCCCAGAGGGATAAGGACTAGGAAAGCTTTCAAGGGAAGGGGTGGTGAAAATTGTGTGGAGTTGTATTTTTTGTCCTATGGTCTTGGTAGTATTTTTATTTTATAAAAAATTAGATGGAAAATAGTTCTGCCAATATTTTCCTTTAAGTATTTGATAGCTTCTGGTCTGACATCAAGTCCTTGATTCATTTAGAATTTATTTTTTGTTTGTGGTGAAATGTAGTGAGTGATTCAGTTTCATTCTTCTGCATATTTCAACCCAATTTTCCGAGCATAATTTGTTGAAAATACTCTTGTTTCTCCATTTACTAGTTTATCCTTTTTCAAAAATTACATGTTTATAGGTGTGGAGACTTATTTCTGGTCTCTCAATTCTATTCCACTTGTCAATATGTCTACTTTTGTTCTAGTACTAGCCGCTTTTGCTTATAAATGTCTATAACATAGTTTAAGACCTAGAGCATGGTGCCTCCAGTTTGGTTCTTTGTTCTCAAGATTGTTTTGTCAATTCTATGTAAACTTACCAGACAAACGTCTGTAGCTTCTGTTCTATTCTCTTAAAAACAATAGCAGGGCCTTTATGGGGATTCCATTGAATTGGTATATGGCTCTGGGTAGTCATTGTGGTGATGTTCATTCTTCCAGTTCATGAAAATGGGACATTTTTCTACTTTGTCTTTGACTTTGTTTGCTAGGTTTATTCCTAGGTATTTTATTGTTTGGGGCTGCATTAGTGAATGGAACTGATTTCTGGACTTCTTTGACTTAGTGTTTGCATAAAAGAATATCACATTTGTATATGAATTTTGTAGCCTGACATCTTACTATTTTGACTGATAATTTACAAGAGCTTCCTGCTGGATTATTTAAGGTTTTCTATAGTCTGTTGTATCATCAGCAAAGAGTGAGTCTGACTTTTTCTCTCCCAATCTATATTCCTTTAGTTACTTGCTCTTGCCTAATTGCTATGGTAAGAACTTCCAGTACTATTTAGAATAGTAACAGCAATAGTAGGCAGCCCTGTCTAGTACATAATCTAAGTGGTAATGCTTTCAGTTTCTCACTATTGGATATGATGTTGACTATAGGTTTGCTGTATATGGACTCCTCTCTATTAATAAATTTTACATCTATTCTCATTTTATAGTGTTTTGATCATGAAGTGATTTTTTATTTTGTCAAAGGTTTTCTTAGAATCTATTAGAATAATTATGTGGGATTATTTTATTTTTCTTTTATTGATGTTGTGGGTCACATTTATTGGTTTACATATATTGAACTAGCCTTATATCCCTAGTAAATACCCCATTTGGTCATGATGTTCAATCTTTTTAATATACTGCTGTATCTAGTTGGCCACAATTTTGTTCAATATCTTAGTATCTATGTTTACCAGAAGGAAGAGTCTATAGTTTTCTTTTCTTTTTCTTTTCTTTCTTTCTTTTTTTTTTTTTTTTTTTTTTTGTTGTGCCTCTTTCTGCTTTTGGTGACAGCATGATGTTACCTGCAGAGACAAAATTAAGGAAGAAATTAAAATGTTCCTAGGATTAAATGAAATTAAGAAAAGCGTTATCATAATATTTGGGACACAGCTAAGGCTGTTCTAAGAAGGAAATTCATAGCCATACAGGCACACATTAGGAAACAAGGGAAAATTCAAATAAACAAAGTAAGTACACACCTTAAGGAGTTAGAAGAAGAACAGCAAAGGAACACTAAAGCAAACAGAAGGATAGCAATAATTAAAATTGTATCAGGAATAAATAACATTGAAAATGAAAGAACCATACAAAAGATTAATGAAGTTAGGTGTTTGTTTTTTGAAAGGTTAAGCAAAATTGACAAACCCTTCTCAAAATCAGAATAGAGGGGGAAGATTTAAATAAATAGAATTGTTCTTCTTTTTTTTTTAATTTAGTTATGGTTGTGATTCAACCTCTACAAATAAGTTTTGAGGACATACTGATAAACCACTGCACATTTGTAAAGCTGGTCTTTAGTTCAGATTCCAGAATTTCTCAAATTTTACAGAACTGAGCAATTCACATCAACATAATGTCTAACCTAACTTTCAATGAAACTATTTCTGAATATTTTATGAGTTTCTATAATAATTTTATTAATGTTTTGCTTACCTAAATAATTTTTATAAGTAGATATAAGATCCTTTTTAAAATGCTAATTCAATTTACTACTATATTGATTCTGAATCTCCAGTTCCATTAGTCTTGGAAATGAGACCTTAAGAGGAACAGAAGATCAGAATATATGTCAGACCCAAAGAGACTATTTTTATTGAACTCAGGTGCTGTCTTTCAGGAAGATAGTCTCTGAGAGTCCCAATTATTTAGATATTTGGGAGACAAATATAGGAAGTAAAATACCATTTCAGAACTCTACAAATTATAACTATATATAAAGTATGCAATGGATGTGAATCAAGTCAGAAAAGCTGTTTGTAATATTGTGATTGTCACATTTCCTTGTTGTGTACTTTGAAGTTTTAAAATTTGAGGAAACATTGTGTGATTGTGATGTTATGGGAAAAAATAGATTTATAAATTATAGGTGTAGTTACAACTTCTAGAGTATAGAAAAGGAACCTTGTTGTTTTCAAAGTTTAGTGCTTTCTTCTAAAACATATACATATACCTTAATATATATATATATAATATTTACATAAATATGGAATTTTACATTTCAGAACAGTCATTAAAAAATTCCTATCTGGATAAATGACATTATTTAAATGTCATTATATAAATTATATAAATGGCACTATTTCCAAAGAAATGAAAAGTCAAAAATGTATTTATGGTGCCAGTAAATTGGCATCTGTTTCTGTGTTCCACTCCACTGTCTATGAGGTTTTTGAGGTGCACATTGTCCAGGGATGTACAGTATCAGAGAAATCTTGCAGAAGAGATCAACTGAGGTTCATTCTCTGAAGATTCCCATGTGTTGCTGTTTTGTTAACTCACAAGAGAGTAAGGACCCTTCCAGTAAGCTCTATACCTCTGCAAAAAGAAGAAAAGTAAACACTTGAAGTGATAACTTGAAGGTGAATTGTGAATAAACCAAAGATTTCCTACTTTTGCTGGCAGCTGTTGACCCAGGGTAGGGCTTGTGAAAATCAGTGAAACCCCTGCAAGCCAGAACTCATCACTTTCAGACCGGAAGTGCGTCTAGATGTCAGAGTATTTTCTACCAAATTGAAATGAAATGAATGAATAATAACAAATCAAAGCACAATTGATACATCACTATTAATGAACAAAATCACTCATGGGAACCCTCCAATTGAAGCTTTAGGGATTGAGATTATAAATACACAAAAAGAAATAAAAGTTTCAGAGAGGGAATAAAGCATGCATAGTAGAGATTTTAGTCATGGGGGTTTATTCACAAAAGATCCAAACAGTACATTTAGGAAAGAATAATGGAATCTTTGAATTTGAATAGTCAATGAAGAGAGTATATATATATATATATATATACACACACACATTTAACAGTACTTGAGAGAGTAAATGGAAAAATAAATTTTCAAAATAAAAGATTCATATACTGGATACATATATAGGCCCTGGGTCAGAACTGTATATATATTTATGTTTGGGAGCTACTCTGCCCTAATAAGGCGTTTGAGTTCTATTCTTAATTCTGATACTCTCTTCCCAGACAACATTTGCATTCCACCTCATGTCAGCTATCCAGCTCATGCAAAGATGATCAAACCAATGGGCATCTGGGAGTACCCAAAATAGACTTTCTAGCTTTTTTCTACTGTAAGGTCCCTCTTCTCATCTGCGCTACTCCTACTCTTTGAATCCTGTTTATTAAACATTTTTCCCTGCTTTATATCTTACTGCCTTTCAGTCCAATTAGTTGCAGATGGTACTATGATTTCAGCCTGACCTCCCTGGGCAGATGACCTCAGAGTATGTCCCAGAACCTCACCTCTCCAGAGCACTACTCTACTAGGGAAAGATAGACATAGGCTGAGGGTGATGTATTGACCTGCCAGCATCTATGTCTAATGGAGAAGCAATTACAGAAACCAGAGCTTTCATCTACACCCCAAAAGGAATTTTGGTTCATACTCTCAGAGTGGAGATGACCAGAGGGTTCTTAACCCCAATTCCATCAGGACCTGAAATGTTTGTCACCAGGAATCTTTGGGGTTTTTTGTTTTAAAATTTTTATTAATATTTATTTATTCCCCTTTGTTGCCCTTGTTGTTTTATTGTTGTAGTTATTATTGTGGTTGTTTCTGATGTCATCCTTGTTGGATAGGACAGAGAGAAATGGAGAGAGGCGGGGAAGATAGAGGGGGAAAGACAGACACCTGCAGATCTGCTTCACCGCCTGTAGGTGGGGAGCTCCAGGCTGGAACCGGGATCCTTCCGCTTCTGCTGGTCCTTGGCTTTGCGCCACATGTGTTTAAACCACAGCGCTACCGTCCGACTCCCTTTTCTTTAAAATTAATTAACTAATTTATAAAATGGAAACACTGACAAGACCATAGAATAAGAGAGGTACAATTCCCTCCACCAGAACTCCGTATCCTGTCCCTTCCCCTGGTAGCTTTCCTGTTCTTTAACCCTCTCGGAGTATAGACCCAGGGTCATTATGGGGTGCAGAAGGCGAAAGGTCCGGCTTCTGTAATTGCTACCCCACTGAATGTGGAATCTTTGTTTTTATACCATCACTGAAAAAGGAAGCAAATCTGGAAAACACCAGGGAAAGGCAGGCATTGTTTTGCTTACCTGAGAGAAAAAAGAAGAAAAGAAGTACACTCAGAAGTAGTAATAGGCATAGGTGTGACTTTGAAAGGAAGTGAATCTAGGATCATAGTAGCAGATAAAAATGAGCACTATATATACAGAGAGAGAGAGAGAGAGAGATGGACCAAGAGAGAGACCTATAGTTGTATAGTCAACCCTTATCTGTGACCCTGGGAGAACTATTGCAGTTTTTGCTGGAAGGGGATTTGGATACAGAACCCTGATGATGGAATGGTGTAGAATTATACCCCTAATATCATATAATTTTGTAAATCATGAATGAAATATTTTAAAAATAAGATAAGTTTTTAAAAAGTTGTGATTATAAAAACTGGTGAGAGAAGAATAAAATGTGAAGGTCTAAAATGTTTTAATAGCTTAATCTCTCTTACTCAGGAGTTCACTAGAATGTTCCATCACCTTACTGGGTTACCAATTTAAAATGATGTTTACACTCTATCCCAGGTTGCTCTAGCCTTGAGTTTACAACAGTCTGCTATATGCTCACTCTCCTGAGTTCTATTTGTTTAACTCAACATTTTATTTAACAGAGAGTGTTTTCCGTGTATGAAGTTTCATTTCTAGTGAAAATCAGTGATGTGTGTTCACCAGAACTGTGCACCAATGCAAAGTAACAGATTCCCTAAGCAATTGGAATTATCACTATTACGCGTAAACTCTGAATTTTCATCTTTCTTTTTAGGGTATTTATATGATTTCATGCATAGTTACTGCAGATCAAATTGAAAACTTACATTTTTCATCTTTTAGAAAGGGGTGTTACTGGGAATGGTCAAATAAGGTGCAATATAAGGACAGACTTACCATAAATTCTGATAGTGGTGATTTGTTTTAAGGAAGCACTGCTCAGCTCTGGCTTATAGTGATGTGTGTTTGGGGTGGGAGGTGGAGAGGGGAAAGAATCTCAGGTATGAGATTCTCTTTAAATAACCATTATGCTATCTCCCCCACCCATGATTTCTTTTCCATTTACTCATTTCATTACCCCTCTGTCCTCTAACATCCTTTCATTAATATGGTCTAGAGTCAGAAAATTCAGAGTCAGGACAGTGGTACAGCCAGGAAAGCAAGCATATTATACTGCACACACATGGACCCAAGTCCAAGTCTCAGGCCCCCACCTACAGTGGAGATTCTTTAGGAGTGTGAGTCAGTGCTACAGATATCTCTTATCCTCTCCCTCCCCCTCTCCACCTCCTTCTCAGTATCTCTGTCTCTATCAAATACAAGGAAGGAAGGAAGGGAGGAAGGAAGGAAGGAAGGAAGGAAGGAAGGAAGGAAGGAGGAAGGGAGGAAAGAAGGGGGAAGGGAGGGAAAGTGAGAGGAAGGGGAGGGAAAGAAAAAGGAAGGGAAAGGGAAGGGGAGGGGAGGGGAAGGGAGAGGAGGGGAGGGGAGGGGAAGGGGAGGGGAAGGGAGAGGGGGGAGGGGAGGGGAGGGGAAGGGAGAGTAGGGGGAGGGGGAGGGGAAGGGAGGGGGGGAGGGGAGGGGGAGGGGAGGAGAAGGGAAGGAAGGGAAGGGAACGAAGGGTAGGGGAAGGAAAGGGAAGGGGAGGGGAGGGGAAGGAAAGGGAAGGGAGGGGAGGAAAGGGAGGGGAGGCGAGGGGAAGGGAAGAGGAAAGGATGGGAAGAGAAGGGAAGGGAAGGGAAGAAGAGGTGAGGGAAAAGGGGGATGGAAAGAGAAGGAGAAGGGAGGGGAAGGATTTGCAGTCAGTTGCTGGGCAATTTCTCATGTCTTATGTCATAAGTCAGTCATGAAGTCTCACCTACACCACTTATATTTGGTCTTAGATATCTTTGTTTATACATTTCATAAAATTATTTAAGTTGAACTTTGCTATTTTACAATTTGAGCATAAAATAAATTTTCTTAGTACTAGTTTAAGGTAAAAATGTTTTAGGTTTAAAAATATTTTATTACTTAAATGAGAAAGATACAGACAGAAAGATAAACACATAGAGAGAAAAGTATCAGAGCACTGCTCAGCTCTGGCTTATGATGGGGGTAGGAATTGGACTTGGAACCTCCCAGCCTCAGGCATGAGAATCTTTTCAATAATGATTTTTCTATCTCCCCAGCCTGCTATCATTTTGTTCTGAGTAACTAGAGATACTCAGAAGTGAATATGGTTTTATTAGGACTCTGGTGTCAGAAGTTAATAAGGTCACATTTTCTAATAGGCACAGATCCCTTAGCTTTTGTACCTAAATGGCACTTGCTTCTCAAATGAGAGATAATCACAAAATAAGACTTGGTTGTTGGGTTCCTTTTGGGAGAGTGGAATATCTATGTTTGCTTCTAATCATGTGGAAAGGGACCAGCTCTCCTTCATAATAAACCTCAAAGTGTTTTATAGTCACTTTCTTTAGTTTGAAACTTAGGCTAATATCTAGTCTCTAAAGTGAAAATTATTAGTGAAATGGTGTGCAAAAATAAAGAAATGATAATATTTCTTAGTCTTAATATGCATAATGCATTACTGCTTTTATTATGCATAATTATCTTAGGAGAGGCTTAAATCATACAAATGTTCATTTACTGAAATTTAAGAAACTTATTTATATTCAGTATATTTTACCATTATTGCACATATATTTTCAGAGTATGCATACCATCATCAGCATTTTATCTTCTTGAGAAGGGAGATTCAAAGTGGTTTGATGAATTGGCCTGTGCCCCATAAGTCTCAACTGATAGAGCAAAAACTTGAGCTTGGCTAAGTAAGACCTCTTTCTCACCACTGTTGTTGATATGCTAACTCAGAATTGGAATCCCAATACTACAATGTAATCAATTCACCCACTAAAGATATTCAGGGAGCATCAAATAGATAAATAATTAAATAATTATTGTTTTTCCTCCAGACTTCTCTGTGCTACTCTAAAGGGGAAACTTCAGGTTGGAGAAATTGCATCATAGTAGCACTCTGGACTTTCATGCCCGAGTCTCCAGGTGTCTGAGGTTCAATCCTGGCAACATCCTCTGAGCTGGGCAGTACCCTGATCTCTGTCTATCTCTTCCTCTCTCTGCCTCTCATTGAACTATTTTTGATATAGGTGATGGCATAATAACTGGGTGGGATGAGCTTGGTTGAGCGCATATATTACAACAGTGCACAAGGACTCAAGTTCAAGCCCCCAGTCCCTGACTGCAGGGAAATGCTTCATGAATGGTGAAGCAGTGCTGTAGATGTCTCTCTGTCTCTCTTTATCTGTCTTTCCCCCTCCTCTCTAAATTTCTTTCTGTTCTATAAAATAAAAGGTAAAACTGTGTAAATAAAGAGGAGAGTTCTTTAAACACAAGGCCTTATAGTTGTGTTGTGTCTAAGTGAGGAATGATGTGAAATTGAGCTTTTGTCACCTGAACGCAGACAAATGTTTACTATATTGTCAAAGTTTCAACTTTGGACTATACACAAATCAATCAGGACTGCAAAGGACTTCCTCTAAGATACTTGGAATGGTTAAAAAGTTCAAGAGTGGATAAGGTTTAGAAAAAAAAGTATGGGGAGCATCCAGCAGTTGCACAGCGGGTTAAGCGCACATGGCACAAAGCACAAGGACCCATGTAGGGATCTGGGTTTGAGCCCCTGGCTCCCCACCTGCAGGGGAGTCCTTGCTTCACAGGCAGTGAAGCAGGTCTGCAGGTGTCTTTCTGTCTTACCCTCCTCTCTCCATTTCTCTCTGCCCTATCCAACAACGAATGACATCAACAACAATAATAAACACAACAGGGCTACAACAACAAGGGCAACAAAAGGGGAAAATATGGCCTCTAGGAGAAGTGGATTCATGGTGCAGGCACTGAGCCCCAGCAATAACCCTGGAGGCAAAAAATAAATAAAAGAAATAGAAGTATGACTTGAAAAATGAATAACCAGCATAGAACACACAGACATAAAGACAAATGTCTCTACCATTAGTTGACAAGAGAGAATCATGCCAGGGTAATTGCTTTAGTATGAGTTTATAACTAAAATCCTCTAGAAGACTAATAATATCCAGGGAGAAACACTATGTCCACAGTTCCAGAATTTAATCCACTCCTAGTTGCTGGGCTAGTGTTGCGGGTGGGAAACCAGGAACTCTTGGTGGTGTGGTAATACAATTCTTTATTGATACGGGAGCCCCAGAGTTGTGTGTGAGCATAGCAGGTTAAGCCACGTGGTGTCAAACTGCAATGGCCACCTCCAGCTCTGCACACCAGCCCATCTTCAGGTCAGGATGTGGGAGAGAAAACAGAGCAAAACCAGGAACAAAAGCGGGCTTTATGGGGTAAAAACCAGAAGTGGCAAGTCGGAAATGGAAATGGCTAGGAATGGGGGTGGAGAGCAGCAAAAGGCATGCTGGGAAGGTGAAAGCACCCTTAGCAACTGTTGCGATGGTTTTAACTGGAGGGAATTAGCAATACCCTGAGGGGTAACGTGGTGAGGATCTTTCAGGAAAAACAATGATTATGTAACTAGACCACAGTGTCAGCAATGTAGCATGGAGAAGAGCGGGGGTGCTGGCTTTCAGCCCCGACATCTCCCCCTTTCTTTTTATCCAATGGCCATAGTATCAGGAATGTGGGGTGCTTTGTGAGGCAGGGTGTTGTTGAGGTGGTCTGGTGTCGGGCTGCACCGCGGAGAAGAGAGCGGACGTCCAGAGCAAAGGGGTACACAGATCTTTATTATAGGATGGGGGGGGAGGTTTGGTTCAGACCACGTGGAGCCAGCCAGCAATGGCCGACCACGGGGGGAGAGCAGGGAGGGAGACCTCAGAGAGGGAGAGCCGAGAGCCCAGAGAGAGAGAAGGGAGGGGTGAGGGGGCTTTTTATTGGGCGACAACCAGGGGTGACGTGTAGGGCCAGGATTGGTTGAAAGGGGGCACTCTAGGATTTAGCGGGGCATAGAAAAACCTGGGGGCGGAGCCAGGATTGGTTGAAAGGGGGCACTCTAGGATTTAGCGGAGCATAGGAAAACCTGGGGGCGGAGACTGCATCAGAATAAGTCCTCAGCAACATCTCCTCCTATCCCTTTATATCTAAATGGACACAGTAAAGAAAAATGGAGTGGAGCAGGCTTAAATGTTTTAGAGGAATGCCATGCTCAGGTGGGAAGATGTAGGACTTTCTGTGGAGGAGGGAAGGCTTAAATGGCTGCCAACCTTGTGAGATTTATGCGTCCTCCTGTGCTCAACCCCTCTTTAGAGAGAGAGACTTACCTGGAGAGACTCATCTCATAGGTTTAAGCGCAGCCTGCTCAACCATCTCTTCACAATATCTCTACATCTTTTCTATCTTTCTACCTAGTAATAGCATAAGATGTACAAAGTCTATAAAAGACTATCATGGGGCAGAAACCTTTTGGGCATAAGCCTACATGACATAACAAAATAGGAAGGGACACGAAGGGGAGAAGTAAAAGCCAGTGTGGTGTGAAGGGAAGGATTGGTGTGTAAAGGAGCATTCCCTGTTTGGGTGGGGAAAGGGGCAAGGGTACATAATGAGGGGGAGGCGGGAGGCATGACCCACCAAACAGAGGGGCTATTTGGCATTGTATAGTCCTCAAGGCAACAGTCTGTAAAGTCTATGAATTACTCAGGATCAGTCTATGAAAAACCAGCAACGTGAAGGGAAGGAAGCTGCTGTAAAATTGTCTAAAGTGTCCAAAGGGTATACCAGAAAGTCCGATAGAAGTCTCAGTCCAAAGTAGGCGACTAGGGGGAGAAATGGCAGGGGATGAAATGCTGCATGAGGAAGGTCAGCCTCTGGAATTCTGCTTTTCTGTAGATTGTGAGCTGGAACCGCCAAAACGTGACAGGTCAAAGCAAAAGCAGGAAAGGCAGACAGGCAGTAAAAAGGTTCTGTCCTTGGAGTCTGCGAATCAGATTCCTCAGATCGCGTTGAGTGACATCTAGGGTTTCGGGGGGTGTGCCACGGTAGTCGTGCCATCTAGTGAGTGACGTCAGGGTGTGCAGGGGTTCAGATGGTTTTTCCGGGATTCCTGTAAAGAAACACAAACAATCTGCTTCTCGTGGTTAGCAGGGCATCTGATTTGAATGCTTTATAGAAGAAGAGGTTTGGTGCCTTGACCAACTGAGTATTGGGGGATGTATCTTTCCTATTCATTTATGATTATATTTTATATTATTTGTCATGGTAGTCAGCCGTTTATCTGGAAGGTCCTGGGTGATTCATGGGGAAAAGGACCTTATCTTTTAACAAAGACTCTAAGGTGTAGGGAAGCGGGAACTATCTTATCCCTTTTTTTTTTTTTTTTTGTATCTTGTATCTTGCCTTTTGTTGCCCTAGTTGTTCTTGTTGTAATTATATTGTTGTTATTGCTGATATTGTGGTTGTTGGATAGAACAGAGAGAAATGGAGAGAGGAGGGAAAGACAGAGGGAGATAAAGATACCTGTAGACCTGCTTCACCGCCTGTGAAGTGATTCCCCTGCAGGTGAGGAGCCGGGGGCTCAAACTGGGATCCTCAAGCCAGTTCTTGCTAAACCCGCTGCGCCACCACCTGATTCCCAGGAACTATCTTTTAACATAAACTCTATGGCCATGCCAATAGCAACCTTGAGGGCACATGTGGCTCCCCACATGTCCCCCTGTCTTATATCATGTTTTGATGTTTGGCGGACTTTGTTTTGTGGCAGGGTGGACTGTGCCTGTCTTAGGTTGGGGATCAGCCTTCCGTCTTACCCGTCATTGGAACACCTGGTCATTTTTGCCCAGTAGTACCAGATGCCCTGTCTTAGGTTGACTGGATAGCGCTAGTTTCCTCTTACCCGTCATTGGCTAGCCAGCCCTCTACATGGTGGACGTTCTGATGGAGGGGGGCAAATCCTCCACAGCAACTCAATATTCTGCCATGTCCAGCCTATGATAGTGACTTTGTATAGGTTGCATCTTTATGGCATCAATCTGTTGCTGCAAAAGGCCATGAGCTTGTTAAGAATTATAGGACCGTGGTCCGGGAGGTGATGCAGTGACTAAAGCCTTGGACTCTTAAGCATGAGGTCCTGAGTTCGATCCCTGGCAGCACATGTACCAGAGTGAGTCTGGTTCTTTCTCTCTTTCTCATTAATAAATAAATTTAAAATGTGAAAAAAAAGAATTATAGGACCTATTGTGAGCAGAAGAAGTAAAACAAGCTAGGGTCCCACAACTAAGGGTATACAGGTAAGGAAGGGGGAATGTATCCATTGATATGAAGAGGTAGGAGCATATCTCAAGTCTAAGGGAAGCAGTCAGTGAATGTGATGTCCAGGGGAACAGCCATTTGTCTTTGGGGGTAGTAAAGGATGTCCGTGGCATGGGTGATGTTATAAAGAGAAACATCTTTAAATTGTTGGCTGACAAAGGCAGGCCTATGGTGGCAAGACAAGATACACCAGTTAAGTTTACAAGAATATGTGAATGTTGCTAATTCACATAGGTTGGATATGGAGGAACTTCTTACAGTTTAATACCTTATCATATGAACAGATGATTCCTCATATGAAGGCTTGATAGCTGTAATCACTTACTTGTGGAAAACAATAAAACTTGTAACAAGTTAGAGGTTTACTATAATTGACTTTGGACTATAAGCAGACTCAGGTTACTTAGAGAGTTAATGCATGTTAGTAACAATGGTTTTAACATTTAGAGTACTTCTGAGCAGATGGGTCATACAAAAAATGTTTGGTCATTCAGCACACTCACTCACAAAACACAACTGGCCATTCATAACATAAGACATTCAGGGAAGGGGTAGGAGAGAGGGCTCTGTGAGCCAACTTTTGTAGGTTCTGCCATGCCATATTATGGATCCTGGGATGTATCCTGCATCTGGTCCTCTTGTGTTATTTCTTGTTCTTCAGGAATAACAGCGCCATCCTGCGGGTATTGTCGGACATGGCGGGCAGGAACCCAGACAGGTTTAGAGAAATTTTGAGGGAAAATGCATGCGAAACCCCTTCCCATGGTCAATAATGGGTCAGGCCCTTTCCAAACTTTATCGAGTGGGTCTCTCCATTTGACCTTAATAGATGGGAGGGTAGATGGTGTTTGCCAGTGAAGAATAATAGGGGGTAAGGCTGAGTTATTGTAAATATTAAAGAGATTTAACGTAGTTAAGGCTTTTGCTAGCTGGATATTTGGGGGATATGTTCCTCCTTTATCTTTATTTAGTTGAGCCTTCAGAGTTTGATGGGCCCTCTCGACAATGCCTTGTCCCTGTGGATTGTAGGTAATGCCCGTGGTATGAGTAATATTCCAGAGGGAACAAAAATCTTTAAATTGTTTACTTGTAAACATAGGTGCATTGTCTGTTTTCAAAAATAATGGGAACCCCATAACGGCAAAACAAGAGAGCATATGGCTTACAAGCTTTTTAGCACTTTCTCCTGTCTGAGCTGTAGCCCACATAAATTTAGAAAAGGTATCAATTGAGACAAACACATATTTTTGTTTGCCAAAGTTTGGTATGTGGGTGACATCAATTTGCCAAATAGCATTAGCTTTTAAAGCTCGGGGATTAACCCCAAGGGTCTGGATAGCAGGTGTCTTTATGAGACTTGCACAAGAAGAGCATGTAGCGAGGATATGTTTTAACTGTGATACAGGAACATCAGGGAATCGAGCTTGAAGGCCTTTAAGATTAACATGGGTTAGAGAGTGAAAATTAGCAGGATCAGAGACAGAGACTGGGAAAGTTCCTGTGGAGGCAAGGCGGTCAACTGCGGCATTACCTTCGGACAGGGAACCAGGAAGAGGGCTGTGGGAGCGAAGGTGTTGAATATACAGTGGTTGGGTTCGAGAACAGAGCATAGAGGCGATTTGAATCAAGAGAGGGGAAAGTGGGTTGTCATCAATTTTCACATACGAACGAGCAAGCCATGGAAGTAAGTTAACAGTATACACACTGTCAGAAAAAAGGTTGAAGGATTCTGGTACAGCTTTTAGTGCAAGAAAAACAGCATAAAGTTCTTTGTACTGAGGGGAATTATCAGGAAGCTCAGTAAATAGAGGTTTAGGAGATTGTTTGTCTGGGTAATATATAAGGGCAGCAGCTCCCCTTTTTCCGCCATCAGTAAAGATTGTAGGAGCAGAGGGAATGGGATCCCGAGAGAAAAGTTTAGGTGCTAGAAGAGGCAGAAGAGGTAAAGAAGCTATCAATTTATTAGAAGGAAAATGGTTATCTATTTGTCCTGGAAACCCCACGAAGCTTATGGCAAAGCGGGAATGATGGCGTATAAGCCACTCTGTATCTGTGAGAGAAAAGGGCAGAATGATTAAATCCGGTTCTTTCCCTAAGACCTGCACAGACCTATTTCTTCCTTGGCGAACCATGAATGCTAACGCATCTATCTCAGTGAGGAGTCTTGGAGCTCCTCCTACTGGTGTGTGAAGCCATTCGAGAACCCCATGGTCTTGCCACAGTGCCCCTACTACTGTGGGGGTGGAGTTGAAGATTAGAAGGTTTACCGGAGAGGAGGGGGAGAATCGAACAAGGTGCATGTCCTGGAGGGCCTGGTTAACCCTTTCCAGTGCCAAGGAGGCCTCAGGAGTTAATTTACGTTTTGAAGAGGGCTGTTTGTTTCCTTTCAACAGGTCAAACAGTGGTTGGAGGCAGCTTGTGGGCAGATAGAGATACTGCCTAAGCCAATTTAAATTTCCTAGAAAACTTTGTAAAGAAGCAAGAGTAAGGTTAGAAGGGAAGGTAACATTAGGTTTTAAGGGACGAATTTGCGTTAGAGAAATCTCTGAACCTAGGAAGGATATTGGAGGGATTAGCTGTATCTTCTCAGGGGCTACATTAAGGCCGCTTTTCTTTAATGCAGGAATGAGAAAATCACGTAAGGCATAGAGATCTGTATCTGATTTTCCCCATATTAAAATATCATCTGTATAATGAAAAATATTAAGGCCCTTATGAATATATGGGACAAGGGCAGATTTAACAGCCTCCTGACAAATCGTAGGACTATTGGCCATACCCTGGGGCAGCACCACCCATTCAAATCTATCAGTGGGGATGGCATTATTAATAGACGGAACAGAGAAGGCAAAACGTTTACAATCTCGCGGATGCAAGGGGATAGAGAAAAAACAATCTTGTATATCAATAGCTATGATTGGAATTCCCGTGGGAATTGCAGAAGCAAGAGGCAAACCCCTTTGGGGGGAGCCCCAGACCTGCATGGTTTTATTTACTGCACGGAGATCTTGAAGGAGGTGCCATTTTCCCGAGCGCTTTTTAATCACAAAGACAGGAGTATTCCATGGGCTTCGAGAATGACGAATGTGTCCCAAGGACAACTGCTCTCGGACGAGCTCTTTTAAAATTTTTAGCTTATCCCTAGGTAAAGGCCACTGTTCCACCCAGACAGGCTCATTAGAAAGCCAGCTTAAGCGGGGTGTTTGGCTACGAACAGTGGCATTTAGTATTGGGGGTGCTGGATAGACCTGGTATCGCGGGAATGAGTTTTACGCTCTGCAGAGGCGTCTGTGGATATCCTAACATTAAGACATTCCAGAAGATCCCTGCCCAGTAAGTTGGTGCTAATATTAGCTACCAAAGGGCGGAAGTGTCCAGTAGAACCTTCTGGGTCTTCCCACATAAGCGAGTCTCGTGTGTAAAATGCTCTCGTCATCCCTCCTATTCCATGTAAACTGGGTCCAGGGATGAGTTCCCAATCTTGGGGAATCTCTTCTTGCCTTAAAATCGTCTTTGCTGCCCCCGTGTCAATCAAAAATTTAAAAGGAATGTTGCCTATCTTTACTGTCATAGAAGGGTGACCTTGTTCTAAAACAGGAGTAGTCCACAAAATCTCAGGCCCCGAATTTGTACTATTCAGGGGCGAACCATCTTTATGAAATTGGGACCAACAATCTCTCTTCCAATGAAACCCCTTACGACATTTTGGACAAACAGTACGTGGTCTCTGGCTCCCTGACTGAAAGTGGGGTTGCTCTGGCTGGAGGCGTGGTTTCCCTGACTGGAGGCGTGGTCGCAACTTATCAGGACATTGGTTACGCCAATGTCCTTGGCGACCGCACTGAAAGCAGGCCCCGTTTTGCTTACGTGGGGCAACTGCATAGACCTGCGTCGTAGCGGGTGTCCCATAATTGCCTGATGTAAGTTCCTGTGTCGCTAGAATCCAATTATCTGGGTGTAGGTGTTTAAGATTAAGGCATACCTGACGGAATTGTGGTGTCATGCCTTCCCAGACAATAAAGCGCAGGAGTAGTGTGCGGACGTCAGGATTATAAACCTTTCTCTCTAAGCTTCTCTTCACCCTTGAGATGAAGCTCGCCAATGACTCATCAGAGCCTTGGTGAAAAGAGTTAATGGGAGCTGATGGATCTACATCAGGTGTGGTCACCCTTTCCCATGCTTGTGTTGCACAGATGCGTACCTGTTCAAAATAACCAGTTGGAAACCTGGCTTCTGCCTGCTGAGCTCCAGATTCATAAGCTCCTGCTCCAAACAAAGCATCAAAATTCCATTCTACCTGTTTGTTACTATTTTCCTGCGATTGCCTAGAGCACTCATCGCGGAAACATGCCTGCCACTGAAGATAGAGTGGGTCTGGGAGTGCAGCACGAGCCAGTTCTTTCCAGTCTTGTGGTATATTTAAATGCTGGTAAAAGCTTCTCAAAACGGACTTGGTCCATGGAGAGTGCATACCATCCTCCCTGACTGCTTGCCTGAGCGTTCCAAGTTCTGTTGAGGAATATGGCTGCCACGGCTGAGGGTTTTGTTTAGAAGGGGCCAAGTTTACCGGGAATGTGTGGATTTGGTCCGATGGCGTGGGAGAGGGAGCTACAGAAGTGGAAAGTTCAGTAGAAACTGCTGTAGTGGCTGCAGGGGAGACTAAACGCATATCTACGGGGACGGAGCTCCCGGGGTGGACTGCACATGGTTTAAAATCCTTAAATGCTGAAAAAATATCCTTTAGCTCTCGTATCTCAGCCACTAGGTCCCTTAATGGTGACGTATCAGCAGGGGGCGGGGTCAGGGACGAGGAAGCCTCAGGCGGAGCTGAAACCGCGGCGGCGGCAGGGGCCAGGGGCGGAGCTGAAACCGGAACGGCAGGGGGAGGGGCTAGAGAACCGGAAGCCTCACGGGAAGCGGGGGGCGGGGCCAGAGAAGCAGAAGGAACTGAACACGTGTCTACCACAGAAGGGACCGAACACTTGTCTGCAGAAGGAGCCGAACACGTGTCTGTGGGGACAGCTGGGGGAGGGGTCAAAGGAGCGGCAAAACACGTGTCTTCAGGGGCTGTGGGGGGAGGGGTCGTGGAAGCAGAAGCTGCCGCAGGAGAAACCGAACACGTGTGCCCGGAGGCAGTGGTTTGGGGGCTGACTGCAGATTGCTTAGGGTGTTTAAGTCCTAAGCAAATATCCTTTAACTCCTGTATCTCAGCCTCAAGGTCACTTAACCTTTTGGCAGGAGGCCTTGTACATATCCTGAAAATAGTAAATATAGCCATGAGAACCCATGGTGTAGCAAAAATTAAAGCGTCTCTGAGATCGAAAGCCTGTCCCAGGAGAGAAGGATAGAATGTCTGGGACACCTCCTCATAAAACGGAAAAAATCCCATGGTGGAGGGAAACGCGGGGCCACAGAAGCGGGCGGATGCCACTTACCTGTGTCTGGGCGGTTTCGGAGACCTCAGGCCGGGCGTGGTGTGGGTACGGAACACGATGGGCGCCAGATGTTGTTGAGGTGGTCTGGTGTAGGGCTGCACCGCGGAGAAGAGAGCGGAGAAGAGAGCAGACGTCCAGAGCAAAGGGGTACACAGATCTTTATTATAGGATGGGGGGGGAGGTTTGGTTCAGACCACGTGGAGCCAGCCAGCAATGGCCGACCACAGGGGGAGAGCAGGGAGGGAGACCTCAGAGAGGGAGAGCCGAGAGCCCAGAGAGAGAGAAGGGAGGGGTGAGGGGGCTTTTTACTGGGCGACAACCAGGGGTGACGTGTAGGGCCAGGATTGGTTGAAAGGGGGCACTCTAGGATTTAGCGGGGCATAGAAAAACCTGGGGGCGGAGCCAGGATTGGTTGAAAGGGGGCACTCTAGGATTTAGCGGAGCATAGGAAAACCTGGGGGCGGAGACTGCATCAGAATAATTCCTCAGCAACAGCAGGGAGTCTGATAGGATGAGGCACACCTTTGAGGTTACTACTGTCCCTCCTTGCTCAACCTCTTGGTAGAGAGAAAGACTAATAGGATTGACACACTCCTTAGGTTCAAGCCTTGCCAAGCTCAACCACATTCTCACAATTTCCTGACATTTCCCTCTTTCTTAATGGCTATATATAAATGGGTCAATGTCTGTAAAAGACTCCATTTCTGTCAGGGAAATAGCAGTGTAGGGGTGAACATAAACCTATATTGTGCAGGTATTTTTAAAAGAACTGGAATAAGACAGGGAGTGATAAGTAAGAGTAGCAAGGGACAGTGTGAGACTGAAGAGAGGCCTGGCAGGCAGAGAAGGGCTGCCTGATGGGCAGAAATGGGGCGCTGCCTAATAGGCTGAGGAGTGGGGACCTGATAGGTCAAGGGGCTAGAGGGGTGATAAGGCATTTCAGTGTCCCGAGACAGCTGGCTGCAAAGTCCATGGACTGCTGCGGTCAGTCTGAGAAACCCAGCATTGTAAAGGGAGTGTCCAAAGGTCCACCAGAAAGTTTGATAGAAGTGTCAGTCCAATGCCAATGACCAGGGGAAGAATTGTCACATATCTTATCTTGATGGGGTGGACAGACACTGGAATTTTGCTTTTCTGTAGAGAGTGAACTGGAACCACCAAAATGTGACAGGTGAAGCAAAAGCAAGAAGGGCAGATAGCGATGGGTGAGAGAAAGGCAGTAAGAAAGTTTTGTCCTTTGGAGTCTGTGAATCAGGTTCTCCAGATTGTGCTGGGTCATATCATTAGTTTCAGGGGCGAGGGGCACTGTAGTTGTGCCATCTTGTGGGCGATGTCAGAGGACAGGGGTCCAAATGGATTTCCGGGGATTCCTGTGAAAGAAACACAAACAAATCTGCTTCCCATGGTTAGGGCATCTGGTTTGAATTTTTATAGTTATTAAAAGTGGTTTAATGTAGTTAGTGCCTTAGCCAAGTGAATATTGGGTGGATGTATCCCCCCCTTTTGTTTCTTTGCTTAATTAGGCTAGGTGTTCGGCAGGCCTTCTCAACAACTGTTTGTCTTTAGGGGTTGTAAGGGATGTCTGTGGTATGGGTGGTGTTATAAAGGAAAAAAGTCTTTAAATTGTTGCCTGACAAAGGCAGGCCTATAGTGGCAAAACGAGATACACCAGTTAAGTGTAGAAAAAATATGTGAATATTGTCATTAATTTACATAAGTTGTATATGGGGGAACTTCTTATATAGTTTAATATCTTACCATATGAGCAGATGCTTTTTCATGTGAAGATTTGACAGCTGTAATTCACTTACTTGTGGAAAAAAAAAACTTGTAACAAGATAGAAGTTTACTATAATTGATAAGTCAATGATTATAATTAGTTTAAGTATCTTTATAATTTTGTAAGGCCTTTCTAGTATGATTTTAAGGCTGTTTAAACAATTTAAGCACAATAAAATGTGGTCAGTTAAAGAGAAGAACCATTGTTAGAAGCTTCAAGCATGAGAATCATTACAATAACCATTGTGTGATTTATCATTCACCCGGGCTGGCTCTACCTCTTTAATTGAGAAGGTATATGAGAGCTTTACATATCAATAGCATATCTCCTACCTTTTGTTACACCCATTTAAGATGGAGACACACCCCAGGTGTGCAGTACCTATTTTGAAAGACTCTGTTTGAATTTTAAAGAAAATAAATTGAAAGATTAACCTACTTAATCTCATGTAGGAGTCTCTGTGCAGCAGGATCTTCAGACAAAATTTAGTTAAAATATATTGATTTTTAACTAATTTCTCCCTTAGACTTTAAACAATTCTCAGGTTACTTAGAGAGTTAACAAATGTTAGTGACAATGTTTTTTTTAGAACATTTACAATGTTAGATTGATGCCAGATTTGTTGTGGATTAAATTCCACAAGATTAGTTCACAGGGCACTTTTGGGGGCCCTTCAAAGTTTCCTGTATAGAGACTTTGTATTTTAATTTTGAAGGTAATGAATTGTCATGTTAAATATTTAGACTTTTACCTTAAACACTCAGTTACTTTAGCAAATTAATTTTACCTTTATAAGAATCATGTTGAAAACTCTTTCATTTAACTCTGCCTGGTAAGAATGTAGCTTCAAAGTTACACTTTTAACCATAAAGTTAATAATCACCATACTTGAAACATACACTAAACATGTAATCTATAACACACAGGAGGAGAAAAACTTTTGCTATGAAGACATATCATTTCAAACATGAATTTATATTTGTACTGTCTTAGTTGAACTATCTTTACTCACACAGTTTAAGACTAAACCTTTCACATTTATACCAAGACTAAAAAAAAAATCAAATGAGGAATAGAAAAATGGAGACAATTTTTTTTTTTTTTTTAGGATTGCTTCTTGATGTCTCCAGAAATCATGGCTGCATCCAGCATTTTTATGTAAAGTCAAGTTTCAGAGTACTCTGAGCAAAATGGGTTGTACAAAAAATTCAGTCATTCAACTCACTCACTTACAAAACACAAGTGGCCAGTAATAGCATAAGATATTCACGGGGTGGGGGGGAAGATGGCTCTGTAAACAAGATTTTTCAGATCCCGCTATGTCTCATTATGGATCCTGGGGATAGCAGTGCCATCTTGTTCTTCAGGGATAGCAGTGCCATCATGCGGGTATTGCTGGGCCTGGCAGGCAGGAAACCAGACAGGTTTTGTGTAATCCTGTAGAACCACACATGCAAAAGCCCTCCCCATGGTCAATAGGGGGTCAGGCCCTTTCCAAATTTTATCGAGTGGGTCTTTCCATTTGACCTTAATAGCTGGGAGGGTGGATGGTGTTTCCAATGAAGAATAATAGGAGGTTGGTTCGAGTTTTTGTAAATATTAAAGAGATTTAATGTAGTTAAGGCATTTGCCAGCTGGATATTGAGGGGTATATTCACCCTTTTCTTTAATTGAGCCTTTAGGGTTTGATGGGTCCTCTCGACAATGCCTTCCCCCTGTGAATTATAGGAAATGCCTGTAGTGTGAGTAATGTTCCAGAGGGAACAAGTCTTTAAATTGTTTGCTGGTAAAAGCAGGCCCATTGTCCATATTAAGTTGAAAATGTATGTCCATTACAGCAAAACAGGAGAGCATATGGCATATAAGCTTTTTTGAGCTTTCTCCAGTCTGAGCTGTCACCCACATAAATTTAGGAAAAGTATCACTTGAGACAAACACATATTTATGTTTGCCAAAGTTGGGTAAGTGGTTGACATCAATTTTCCAAAGAGCATTGGCTTTTAAGCCTCAGAGGTAAACCCCAAGAGTTTGAACAGCAGATATCTTGATTACACTAGCATGGGAGGAGCATGGAGCAAGAATACATTTCAACTGTGCCAGAGGAATATCAGGAAATAGAGCTTGAAGGCTTTTAAGATTAACATGGGTTAAGGAATGAAAGTCAGCAGGATTAGAGACAGAGGCTAGGAGAATTCCTGTGGAGGTGAGGCAGTCAGCTGCAGCATTCCCTTCAGACAGGGGTCCAGGAAGAGGGTTGTGGGAACGAAGGTGTTGAACATATAGTGGTTGAGTTTGAGAACAGAGCATAGAGGCAATTTTAATTAAGAGAGGAGAAAGTGGGTTGTCATTAATTCTCACATAAGAACAAGCAAGATATGGAAGTAAGTTAACAATATACACACTGTCAGAAAAAAACGTTGAGGGGTTCTGGTATAGCTTTTAAGGCTAGGAGAACAGCATAGAGTTCTTTTTACTGAGGGGAGTTATCAGGAAGCTCAGTAAAGAGAAATATGGGACATTGTTTATCTGGATAATATATAAGGGCAACAGCTCCCTTTTTTCCACCATCAGAGAAGACTATAAGGTCAGAGGGGCTGGGAACTCGAGAGAAAAGTTTAGGTGCTAGTAGAGGCAAAAAAACGGTAAAGAGGCTAGAAGGAAAATGATCATCTAATTGTCCTAGAAAATCCATTAAACTTACGGCAAAATGAGAATGGTAGCCTATGAGCCACTCTGTATCTGTGAGAGAAAAAGGAAGAATAGTTGAATCTGGTTCTCTTCCTAAGACCTGAATTGATCTATTTCTTCCTTGGTGAATCATAGAGACTAAGGCATCAATCTCGGTAAGAAGTCTTGGAGCTCCTCAAATGTATGAAGCCATTTGAGAACACCATGACTCTGGGATATAGCCCACACCATGGGACTGGAGGAGTTAAAGATCAAAAGATTTATGGGAGAGGAGGGGGATAATTGAATGAGGTGCATGTCCTGGAGAGCCTGGTCAACCCTTTCCAGTGCCAGGGAGGCTTCGGGGGTTAACATATGCTTTGAGGAGTGCTGTTTGTTTCCTTTTAACAGATCAAACAGCTGTTGGAGGCAACTAGTGGGGAGATAAAGATACTGCCTAAGCCAGTTTAAATTTCCAAGAAAACTTTGTAAAGAAGCAAGAGTGAGATTAGAAAGAAAAGTAACAGATGGTTTTAAGGGATGAGTTTGTGTCAGAGAAATCTCTGAGCCTAAGAAAGTATCCAGTAGAGTTTTGATGTATTTAGATGGCCTCTCTTAGGGTGTATAAATGTATATAATTGTTAAGTCTTCTTGATTTACTGATCCTCTGAGCACTAAGTAATGTTCATCCCTAGCTTTTTAAATTTTATTTATTTTATGCTTTAAAACATCAGATTGAGAATCGGTATTCCTGCCCCTTTTTGTGGAACACTGACTTGTATGATAGTTTTCCATTCTTTCACTTTGACTATGTGTTTGTCTTGTTGAGTTAGGTGGGGCTCCTGTAGACAACACATGATTGGATTGTGTTTTCTGATCCAACTTCCTACTCTGTGCCATTTAATAGGTGAATTCAGGCCATTAACTTTTATTAATATGATAGAGTGAAAATATTTTAATGCCATTATTCTAGAGTGTTCTGATATATAGCATGTTTATGATGATGTGACTGTTTATAAGAGATCTTTCAGAACTTCTTGCAGGACAAGCTTGGTGAAAATTGATTCCTTCAACTGCTGTTTGTCTGAGAAGGTGCCTCTATCTAGTTTGAATGACAGTCTAGCAGGATACAGTAATCTTGGTTGAAAACCTTTCTCATTCAGCACTCGATAGATATCTTACCATTCCCTTCTGACCTTTAGTATTTGTGAAGAGAAATCTGCTGCTAACCTTATGGATCTTCCTCTGCAGGTGGCTGTTGTGTTTCTCTCAAAATGTTCAAGATCCTTTCCCTATCCTTATTCCTTTTCACTCTGAATATGATGTGTCTTGGTGTCTGGGTTAATTCTGTCTGGGACCCTCTTGGCTTCTTGAACCTTTATGCCTTTTATGTTGTTTACAGTAGGAAAGTTCTCAGCTGTTATGTCCTGTAGAATGCTTTCTTCACCTCCCTGTCTTTCTTCCTCTGGCAAGCCAATAATGCATATATTACTTCTTTTCAAGTCATCACACATGTCTCTGTTGTTGTTTTCAGTATCTCTTAATCTCTTTTTGAGGTCTCTTCTTTCTTAGTTTTCTCTAATTCATCCTTGATCTTGCTAATTCTTTCACAACTACAGAAATTAACAACTGTTTCAATGTTGTCTCAATCCTTGAGATGAAGCACAATTTCTGTTAAACCCTCTTTTGTTCTTTATCTTCCATGTAGACTATGGGAGCATGCAGTCTTTTTAACTATAAGTAGATTTTTAGCTTAATTATTCACTCCTAACCTAGAGATAAAACAGGGTGGGAGAGATATAGCACAGTGGCTATGCAAAGAGACTCCCATTCCTCAAGGATCTAATGTCTCAATTCAGCTTTTCTGACATCAGTCAGAACCAAGAAAAGCAGCAGTCCTTGGCCCTATGAGTTTTTAAACAGATCCTGTTTGTACTCTATAGGTTCTGCGGCAATTATTCAATGCATCTCCAAATTCTTTAAGAGAACAATGTGGAAAGGCTACCACTACACAACCCCACTTTCAGACCATAGGGAGTGTTATTCTCCTGAGATGCCTGATCAGGTCTCTGCCCCTTATGTCAGCACAGGGCCTCTCCACTGCTTCCCCCATCTTCAGGAACAGTAGCACTGGAGACTCAAAGTTGCATTTGGTGAGCTTTAGGGAATCCTCTCCTCTTGTCAGCAGTTTTTTTTTTTAATTATTATTTATAAAATGAAAACACTGACAAGATCATAGGATAAGAGGGGTACAATTTCACACAATTCCCACCACCAGAACTCCATATTCCTGATAGCTTTCCTATTCTTCAACCCTCTGCGAGTATGGACCCAGGAACATTATGGGGTGCAGAAGGTGGAAGGTCTGGCTTCTGTAATTGCTTCCCCACTGAACATGGGTATTGACTGGTTGATCCATACTCCCAGCTGCCTCTCTCTTTCCCTAGTGGGGTGGGGTTCTGGGGAAGTGGAGCTCCAGGACAGATTGCTGGAGTTGCCTGTTCAGAGAAGTCTGTTTGGCATTATGGTAACATCTGGAACGTGGTGGCTGAAAAAAGAGTTAACATATAAAGCCATACAAATTGTTGACTAATCATGAACCTAAAGGCTGGAACATTGCAGATGAAGATTTGGGGTCTCCATTTTGGAAATAGCTAGTAGGTCTATTTTAGGTATATTCCAAAGGACCCATAACTTTACTAGTATTTGCCTGAGCCTGACATTTGATATGCAGGTGAACCCAATTTATTGTCTGGGGAGATGATAACATGGCTGGAAAAAGGGCTAGGAAGCTGGATCAGGGAAGAGGGTAGCTCCCAAATATGGGAAAGGTATATAAATATTTTTTACTGTAAATCTCATCAATTTTATCTGGGCCCATATTCAGCATAGTAGCCTATGTAACCTCTACATCTCTGTAGGTCCAAACTTGCATTCTATATTATCTGCTCTCTGCCTTCCCCTCCTCTCTCAATCTCTCTCTGCCCTGTCCAACAACAACAGCAGCAGCATCAACAGCAACAATAATAGCAATAACAACAATGGAAAAAAGATGGAGGCCAAGAGAAGTAGATGCATAGTTTGGGCACTGAGCCCCAGAGATAACCCTGGAGGCAATAAATTAAAAAATAAAGTAAAATAATTACATAAATCAGAGAATTTTAAAATGCTGACATTTATAATGCAGATTTGGAGGTTGCTTCAGTGGTGTTCAAACTACTTGAATTACCACTTCTTGTCCTTATGACAAAATATTATGTTATATTTTTTAAGTTCTTTTTCTTAATTTTGAAGTGCAATTTTTTTAATTTCTTTATTGGGGGATTAATGTTTTACATACGACAGTAAATACAATAGTTTGTACATGCATAACATATCTCAGTTTTCCACATAACAATATGACCCCCACTAGGTTATCTGTCATCCTTTTTGGACCTGTATTCTCTCCTCCACCCACCCCAGAGTCTTTACTACCGAAGTCCAATGGAATACAAGAAGAAATCATGGTGGGTAACAGGCTACAGCAACATAGTGGTGTTATATTGGTATAGGATATTGATTTTTTTCCTTTGTGATTTAGTTTATAGTGGAGATTTTACCACCCCCCACCCAGAGTCTTTTTCTTTGATACACCTAGTCCAGTCCACGTTTCACTTTGCTCCTTCCCTGTTTTTCCCCATATATTAAGATCCACTTATAAGTGAGACTTAATACTTCTTAGTATGTGTACTTCTCTTTGTGGCTTATCTCACTTAACAAATCTAGTTTCATCCAAGATGATACAAAGGAGATGACTTCATCATTTTTGACTACTGAGTAGTATTCCATCATGTATATATACCACAATTTTTTTAGCCACTCATCTGATTTTGAACATCTGGGTTGCTTCCAGGTTCTGGCAATTACAGATTGCACTGTTATGAACATAGACATACATAGGTCTCTTCTGACAGGTATTTATGTTTCCTTTCGGTAAATCCTCAGGGGAGGAATTGTTAGGTCATAGGGTAGGCCCATTTCTTGTGTGTTGAGAAGTCTCTAGACTGCTTCCCACAATGGTTGGACCATTTTATACTCCCACCAGCAGTGCAGAAGAGTCCCTTTCTCCCCCACATCTTCTCCAACATATGTTGTTTCTGTCCTTTCTGATGAATGACATCCTTATAGGTGTAAAGTGGTATCTCATTGTTATCTTTATTTCTCTGATGACCAGTGACTTTGAGCACTTTCTCATCTATCTGTTGGTCTTCTAAATCTCTTCCTTACTGAAATGTCTGTCTGTGTCCTTGCCCCATTTCCTAGTGTGTGTGTGTGTGTGTGTGTGTGTGTGTGTCTGTGTGTGTGCGTGTGCGTGTGCGTGTGCATGTGTGTGTGTGTTAATCTTGCTGAGCTCTTTGTCTGAGGTGTATGAAAGATCTTCTCTCACACTTACCGTGTCTTTCTGTGTTGGTGGCGATACCCTTTGTTCTGTGGAAGCTTTTCAATTTGACATGGTCCCATTGGTTTACTTTTGCTTTTATTTTCTTTGTTGTTATATTTGAATCCTCAAAGATTTTTGGAAACATAAGTCTTGAAGTGTCTTGCCAATGGTTTATTCTATGTATAAGATAGTTTATGGCTTTATGTCTGTGCCCTTGATCTACTTAGAGCTGACTTTTATGCATAGTCGTATGTGATGGTTCAGTTTCGTCCACCTGATGTTTTAATCCAATTTTATCAACACCATTTGTTGAAGAGACTTTCATTTTGCTACCTAATAGTGTGTTCCCCCTTGTCAAAAATTAGTTGGCCATAGATTTGGGGGCCTATTTCTGGATCTTCAAGTTTATTCCACGGGTATATGTGTCTATTTTGGTTCCAGAGCCAGGCAGTTTTGGTCAGGTTTTGAGTCTTCAGGTAATATAATGCTTACAGTCTTGTTCATTTTTCTCAAGATTTCTTTTGCAATCCTGGGGACTTTTTGGTTCCAAATAAATTTTTGTAACTTTTGATCTATTTCTTTAAAGAAATTTGTTTCTACTTTGATGAGGATTATTGCATTGAATCTATATATGGCTAGAGTAGGGCCATCATTTTGACAATACTGATTTTCTCAATCCATGTGCATGGGATGTCTTTCCATTTCTTTTTATCTCTTTGTATTTCTTTATACTTCTTTATATCACTTTGAATTTCTTTGAAGAGTGGCTCATAATTTTCAGAATATAAGTAAGTCCTTTACTTCCTCCGTTAACTTGATTTCCTGAATTTTTTTTCTTTTTCTGCTATAGGAAAGTAAAATGATTAAATGATTTCTGGATATGTTCTTCTAATTTATTGTTTGCATAGAAGAATGACAATGATTTTTGAATATTGATTTTGTAGCCCGCCACTTTTCTATACTCTTCAATAATATCCAAGAGTTTTGTTCTGCACTCTTTAGGGTCTTGTACATATAAAATCATATAGTCTACAAATAGGGACAGTTTAATTCTTCTCTTCCAAGCTAGATCCCTTTGATTCTCTTATCTGATTACTATGGCTAGGACTCCCCAGCCTTGTATCCCTGTGATGAAATCTACTTGATCATGGTGCACGATCTTATTGGCCAGTGTGTGACTGGCCAGAAGTTCTCTCTTATTTCTTTCCAAATGTGTCCCCTCCCCACCCCCATTCTTCTCTTCCTTCTGGTACAGCGATGATTTGAATGTTGTTCCTCTTTTAAGTCATTACACGTCTGTGGTGGTGTTCATTGTCTCTTAATTCTTTTTTCTAAGATTTTGACTCTTGTTGTTTTATACCATTTCATCTTCACACTTGCTGATTTTGTCTTCTGCCTGTATTGTTCTGTTTGTATATCCTTCAGATCTATTTGTTAGATAAGCTATTCTATCCTTTTGTTCAGATAGTGTAGCTTTTAGTCCAGCTAATGTGCTTCTAGCTTGTTCATTGTATGTCTTTGCTCAGCTGTGTGGCTCTTAACTCTGCTCTTGTATTGCTTTGTTGGGCTATTGTGACATTTGCTAGTGCAGTTGTTAATCCATTTATTTATTTTTCTTTTTCCTAAATTTTGGCTCCTATTCTCTCCCCGAGTCACATCTGTTATTCTTCCCTTCTTATTGTTTTCTTCCCTGAGTTTTATTGCCACAGTGGCAGACTAGTTGTCCAGTGTCTATAACAAACATTTTGATTGTCTCTTGTTTATTGGTGTTTGTTTTTTGGTCTTTTCTCCTGACTTGCTGGGATGAGTTTCTTCTGTCTCCCTTCCTGTTTGGTATCAACACCTATCTGATTACACAGACTGCCAGAGGTGAATAACTGGCCAGATGTAACAGAGGTGCTATGTACAGTAATATTCTGGCCTGAAGCAGATACAAAGTCCTGCAAGTGTTTGGCTGGACGTGTGTGGCAGCACTGAATCTGGGGGAGTGCAAAGTGACCCCTCAGGTGATCCGTGGTATAGAGTCCCAGCATGGATTAAGAGTGGCCCTCTTCTTTCCAGGCAGAGACTATGATGACCTGTTGTGGTTGTTCAGGGTGGGGTGGACTGTGATTTCATAATGGGGGGGGGTGAAGGGGCCCTGGTTCCTATGTGCTTGGAGCACAATTCACTTAACTCTGGGAAGGGCTCAGGGACTGGCTGCTGAGTCCAAAAAAGGTGTCACCTTGGGGGCCAAGTGGTAGTGCAGCAGGTTAAGCACACATGGCGCAAAGCACAAGGACCAGCAGAAGGAACCAGGTTTGAGGCCCTGGCTCCCTAAGGGGGGGTCACTTCACAGGAGGTGAAGCAGGTCTGCAGGTATCTTTCTTTCTCTCCCCCTCTCTATCTTCCCCTCCTCTCTCGATTTCTCTCTTTCCTATCCATAAACAGTAATGACAATAATAATAATAATAACTAAAACAACAAGGGCAAGGACAACAAAATGGAAAAAAAATGGCCTCCAGGAGCAGTGGATTCGTAGTGCAGGTACCAAGCCCCAGCAATAGTCCTGGAGTGAAAAAAAGACTCTTAACTCATTCATAAATTAAATATGTTTAAGTCTTAATGTCCCTAAGATTAAAAAGAAAAGTTTCACCTCCCTAGAAGTCCTGGTAGGGATTTATAGGTCCAAGTTTCTCCCTGAGAACGGACTTTTGGGACTCATGGCAGTCAGTTGGGTACAGGTTGACAGTCCCACAGTGGAAGCCCTGTGGAGAGCTTGCTAGGACCTGGATTCTCCTCAAGCTCCTCCAGAGAAATGGGACAGGGGTTGGGGGACCAGGCACAGCAGGACCACACAGCAAGGGAAGATCTTTCTCAGCAGCACAATGATCAGATTTGCCCCTTGGTAACCAAGGGCTGGTAGCGGAGCCTGAGGCAACTGCACAGCAGTGGCTCCCTTGATGGTCACCAGAGAGTCCCTGCCAACAGTGCACAGGGGGTGGGAGCAGGGCGCACGACTATTGCCCAGCAATGCACCCTTGATGGTTACTGGTTTGGCCCTGCTTCCTGCTGACGGGCTGGAGGTGAGGCACGAGGCTATCTGCGCAGAAATGGCTTCTTCTGCAGGTGCCAAGCTGGTCCCTGCTTATGATGCAAGGAGGCTGGAGGTGGGGCGTGCCTTGATGGGCACCAGCTACTCCCTGTTTAAGTGCACAGGGGCTGCGGGGAGGTACGAGGCAATGGGACGCACACAGCCATAGCGTCTTCCACAGGCACCTAGTTTGTCCCTGCTTATGACGAAGGGCGTTTGGGAGTGGCTCGAGGCTACTACACAGCAATAGAACCCTTTTAACTTTATTTATTTTGTTTGATAGGGGTATTTAGAGGGAAGAGGGAGACAGGGAGGGAGAGAGACAGAAAGACACTTGCAACACCTGCAGACCTGCCTCACCATTTGTGAAGCTCCCCCTGTCCCGCCCCCCCCACCCCCGCAAGCGGAGACCTTGGGCTTGAACCCAAGTGTTAATGCACTGTAATGTGCACACTTAACCACGTGTGTCACCACCCTGGCGGCAATGGAACCCTTGATGGGCACCAGCTCCTTTCTGTTTAAGGCGCAAGGCTGTGCAATGATGTGTTCTGCAGGTGCCTAGCTTGCCCCTGCTTGTGATGCAGGGGGTCTGGGAGTGGGATCGAGGCTGCTGCACAGCACTAGAACCCTTGGTGGTTACCAGCTACTCCAGGCTTACCCCTCCAGGGACTGGGGCTGGGGCGTGAAGCTACTGCATCGCAATGTGGTTTTCCACAGGTGACTTGCTTAGCTTATCCCTGCTTATGATGCAAAGAGGCTGGGGGTGAGGCGCTAAGCCACCACTGAGAAATGGCATCCTTAGAGGCATGGGGTGGGCGTGGGACTTCTGTGCTGAATCCCCAAATGGATACCCAGAAAGCAGACTTCTCCCACCTCCCACCCCCCATAGCTAGCTGTGGTGGTTCGCTGGTGGCACTGTGCATCAGCAATTCGGGTTTGAATTTCAAGTAAACATGCTTGCTGCTTCCTGGCTGGGCCCAGAATCAGCAGGTGTGCTATGGAGGACAGAGGCAGGTGTTCTGGGTACCAGGACTACAGCAGCCTGTGGTGCTGGGACTCCAGATTTGTTGGGGAGTGCAGCCCCGCATGCTTGGGGAGTGAGGGGGGGTCTGATATCAGTAAAAACTGGTAATACTTGATTGTTTTGAATATGCAGTCAAAGCTGTTGCCTTTTGTTCTTTGTGTAAAGCCAGCTGAGCCTGTGCAGGAGGGAGCCCTACCTGTCAACAGTCCTTGTCTGTGTGCTTCTCTTGCTGCACCTTTGGACTTGGAGCTTCTCAGGGATCCTTCTGGTCTTTGTAAGTTCTTGCAAGTTATGTGATGGCCTCCGTTTGGCAGAGCACAACCCTGGAGCTGTATGTTCATCGCCATCTTGACATCTTCTCCAAAAGTTTGATGGATGATTTATAAGGTATTTGTGTACTTAGCAGTGACTCATTTTCTTATGAAACCATTCTTTTAAAAAATAATATTGACAAAGTGTGTGAGAAATAGCAATCCTTTTTTGTTTTTTCCCTGTGATGCGTTGTCAGATAATCTGCTTCTGTCAGTATAGATTTATTTAGTGGAAAACTATTAATTAATGTCTTCCAAAGGAGGCACAGACCTTTGGTGATGGGAGTGGTGAAAAAAAATATAAAGGACTTTACTATAAACCAATATTCCCTAGAACTCTAATATATATATAGTGTGAAACAAATTTATGATGAGGTTTCAGAAAATAAATAAATAAATAAATAAATAAATAAATAAACATCTCCAGGAGTTGGTATAGCTGTTAAGCACACTTGCATGTGTGAAGTCTAGACATCAATTCCTCGAGGTACGTAGCTTAGAGTGATGCTCTGGTCTTCTCTATGTCTCATTCAGTAATAAATCTTTAAAGAAAGGTTATAAACTAACTTTTAAAAAGGCTAACTGAGCAATGATGCTATGACTAATATTATTATTTTATTATTTGGTTTTTGTCATCCATTATACTTGTTAAGAAAATAACAAATACCCTCATGGTCTGAGCCATAGCTAAGTAAGTATTCAATTATTCACCTTCAAAAATTATCCTGAGAGAGTATATATCAGTGAAGCATTTTTTATAATATATTCAAGAAATTTCAGTCAATATGTGTAAATGGAAGTTAACATTTTTAAAAGTCTACTCTATCAAAATCAAGTAAAATGGGGGTCCCACATTTCATTCTTTATCTTCTCTGATGGCTGGTATAGGATAAGGTATAATTACAGTCTTAAAGCATTTTATTTATCTTAATGAAAAAAGGAAGAGAGAGAGACAGAGAAGGAGGGAGGACAGGAGGGAGGGAGGGAGGGAGGGGGTGAAGAGAGGCAGGCACTGGATAGGTTATGGTTATGCTAGGGATTGAACCTGGGATCCCAGAGCCAAGAAAGTCATTTGCATACCCACTATGCTGTCTCCTCAGACCTGATTATAATATTCTATGCAATGGATACTATTGTTATTTAAATATTTTCCCTAAAGAAGCTCTTAACCCTCCTTTATAATTTCACTGTGCATAACTGCAGCAATAATATTATCTTGCCATTTTCCTTTCTACCTTTTGAATATGATTTAGGGGGCGGGCAGTGGCGCAGCGGGTTAAGCGCATGTGGCGCAAAGCACAAGGACCTGCGTAAGGATCCTGGTTCGAGGCCCCCGGCTCCCCACCTGCAGGGGAGTCGCTTCACAGGTGGTGAAGCAGGTCTGCAGGTGTCTGTCTTTCTCTCCCCCTCTCTGTCTTCCCCTCCTCTCTCCATTTCTCTCTGTCCTATCCAACAATGAACAACATCAACAATGGTAATAATAATAACCACAATGAGGCTACAACAACAAGGGCAACAAAAGGGGAAAAAATGGCCTCCAGGAGCGGTGGATTCATGGTGCAGGCACCAAGCCCAGCAATAACCCTGGAGGGGAAAAAAAAAAAAAGAATATGATTTAGATATTCTACCAGGGAAGTGTCTTCACTGCAAGGCAATATCTAATTCATTACAAAACTCTGATTTTTTGAATTTTTTTCTGAAGTCATATAATGACTCCAACAATACCTTTCTGATACTCTCTTGCCTCTACATTCCCAAACTCTGTTTCTTGTATTCTTCTCTCCTGCAGTGAAAGGTCAAATCCAGCTTTGCTGAACTCTAGGTCTGTTCTTAGTGGTCTTTGACTGTAGGTCACTAACAGCAGACAGTGATGAAGAAAATGAGGTCTATAGAAGAGAATGTAGGATCAAGCAAAGGTCTTTCTTTCTTTCTTTCCTTTATTTTCCTTTCCTTTCCTTCTTTCTTTCTTTTCTTTCTTGCTTTCTCTTCTTTCTTCTTTTCCTTTTCTTTCTTTCCTTTCATTTCTTTCTTTTTATTTATTAATGAGAGGGATAGAAAGAGAGGCATCACTCTGGTATAGGTTCTACGAGGAGGATGGTACTCAGGACATCATGCTTGAAAGTTCAACCCTTTATCTAATGTGCCAGCCATTTCTGGGACCAGAAGGGAAGGTTTGTCAATGATGGGGAAACTGCAATGCTTTGCAAGCTGGGTGGTGATTTCTGAAGTGATATCTGAAAGTTGAGAAGAGAGAGTCTAGTGCATATAGATGACCTCAGATATGGGGAAGGACAGTTCACACACAACAACTTATCTGTAGAAGGTGAGCAGTATTGCTTTCAAAGCAGGTAACTTGGAAGTTGAGTTGTTGGGAGCCTGCAAACAATTTATTCGAATCGCTTTTTTATCTTGTTGGGCCAGAAAGCAAGATCATCAGTAGATGAGGAGGAAAGATATCTCAATAGTTGGAGAGAAAAGTTAGAAAGTCAATATCCACAGGAAAGGAACAGAACTTTAGAACTTCTGGCTTAGGAATTTAGGAACTTAGGAATTAGAACTTCTGGCTTCAGTAAGGGCTCAAAATCCTTCGACTTATTTATCATACCAGAAATACATTCCTAGCTGTCCAACATTCATTTCGGATTTAAATTAATGTTGATACTGATCACATACTTTCTTAACTATTAGTTGTCAATCTTTACACACACACACACACACAGACACACACACAAACATACATTATCTATATCTGTATGCCTGTTTGTCTATCTATCATCTATCTATCTACCTATCTAACTACCTTGAAGTGGTTATGTCAGAACCAATAATTAGAGCACCAGCATGATTCCACTTGGCACAACCACAAAAGAGACACTCTGTTGGGCTCAGGACAATTATCTGAGGAATTCTGTGTATGAACTTCCTCCACTGTGGCGCAGGATTATCACTTATGTGGGCATAACAAAAAAAAATCTATTTTACATGGATAGCATGTGAGCTGAATGTGTTATTATTTACAGTATACTTAGAAGCCTGTATTTCCTAAATAAATGGAATTTATTTCAAAAGTAAGAGAAAATTTGAGTTCCATATTAGAAAGTAACTAAATACTACACCAGTCTATTACTAATACAGTCATTCACTGAGGCTATCATGTGAGAAATTCATTTTTGCTTATGTTTGTTTCTTTACTTCCATCAGAGAGAGAGGTCCCAATACTCTATTGTCCAACAACTCTGTACATGGAACATTATTACAAAGGCCCTTTCAGTGTGCCCAGTTTGCTTATTGTGTGATGCCAAAGAGCACCACTAATGTGAAAGCCTAAGTTTCTATTTTTTTTGCTGGCTTCCTGCCCCAATTCTAATGTATTATTATTTTTTTGAGATTTATTGGAATGCTTTTTATATTAAATATTTAACCATCTATGCTTAAAGTTTTATGAAAACATCATGTGTTCACAGAGTCTATGAAACCTCAAAAGACCTGCTCTATGAATAAACATTATTTTCCACATCTGTAGAATTTCAGATAATCAGACTTCTGAAAGGGAATGATTTATCTTAAGTATCTGATTGACCCTGGCATTCCAAATGTCAGTGACCTCTTGAAAGAAGTAAAACATAATTTGATAATGTCTACAACTTCTTGAGAGAAATAAAGCATAATATAATATTATTAATAAAGTGTCTGGGACTTGCATTCAATGAACACTATCCAAATTCACCTATTTCACTAGCAAAGAATTAAGACAAATAATAGTTCCTAAACACTGCCTCCAAGTTCCCAAGGAAAAGTTGAAATATACCCAGGAGAAATAAGTTTCTATTAAAATACAACAGGATATTTAACAGCAGTGCTTTGCTCTCTTCAGAAATCATTCAATAGGATTAGTGATGGAATTCTTTTTACTTAAAAAAAAAAAACGCTGTTCAAAGCTTTTTCTTTTCCTTTTCAGTAGTTTTGCCTTGCTACACAGACAATGCCCACAGAGAAAGAAACTTTACATTGTATTTTACATTCAAGGTCACTGTTAGGATTTGTGAATTGTATAAAACTTAGAACACCCCCCACCCCAGAACATATTAAAGACCCAACAATGTTGTTTGCTTTCCTGTATCTACTACATGGCCATGTCTAGACATGATGGCAAAAGTATAAAGGTGACGTTACACTAAATGGATTGATAATCTGCTCATTCATTTTATTTCCAGAGTAAGTAGAGATTAGGTAACAAGGTGGGTATATGGGAGCAAAGACAATAATTTAACAGCTTTGAAATTATATGAGTTTGAACTACTCTCTTACACTTAATTTTCTTAACTGCAGAAAATCACTGTTCTATACAAGTTAAAAACAGAAAATACCAACTGAACAAAGAAATGAAACATAGAATGTTTTAAGTATTTAATACTGAGAATTGATTTGATTTCTTCACAGACACAAAAAGTCAGTGCATCATCATTTGACTTTTTCACACTTATGGAAAACTTTGGAATTTAGGTTTTGAGAGATTAAACACCATCAGAATTACTATTAATAATATTTTTTTTAAAAAAGGTAATGGCAAATATACACCTTGTTGTGGGTGTATGTGTGTATGTATATTTGTATTTTACTATCATATACAAGTTGCTCTTATTTTATTTATTTATTTATTTATTTATTTATTTGCCTACAGGGTTATTGCTGGGGCTCAATGCCTGCACTATGAATCCACCGCTCCTGGAGGCCATTTTTTTCCCCTTTTGTTGCCCTTGTTGTTGTATCATTGCTGTGGTTATTATTATTATTGTTGTTGTTATTGATGTCGTTGCTGTTAGACAGTACAGAGAGAAATATTTGGAGATAGTAGGGGAAGACAGAGGGGGAGAGAAAGAGACACCTGCAGACCTGCTTCACAGCTAGGGAAGTGACCGCCCTGCAGGTGGGGAGCCGGGGGCTGGAACCGGGATCCTTATGCCGGTCCCTTGCTTCGCGCCATGTGCGCTTAACCCGCTGCATTACCACCTGACCCCCTGAAGTTGCTCTTATCTTAACTCTGAAGTTGCTCTTATCTGTAAGTTTCTGAACGCTCAAAGACTATTCTTGGAATCTGCATACTCTATTGCTCTAGCTCAGTGGCAATGCACATGTGTTCCTTAAACTGCCTTGAAACTAGAATTAGGGACCAGGTGGAGGCGCACCTGGCTAAGTGCACATGGTACAATGCACAAGAAGCCAGGCTTGAGCCCCCGTCCCATCTGCAGGGGGGAAAGATTGGCAGCTGGTAAAACAGCGCTGCAGGTGTCTCTGTTTCTATTCCTCTGTGTGAAGAAAACTTTGGTGCTGTGGTCTCTTTCACTTTCTCTGCTTTTCTGTCTCTAAATTAAAAAAAAAAGAGGAACTTTTCAGCACTGCAAAAGCTTTATTCGGCATAAGAGAAATTATACAGGAAGAATAACCTCACCGATGTAAATATTGTGAAATATTGTGGCAAAGCTTGTCAGAGGAACTTGAACCATGATACATATCACAGGATATATATAATCTCCATAAATAGAGATAACCCCAAGGTTATCTCTGGGGCTTGGTGCCTACACTACAAATCCACTGCTCCTAGAGGCCATTTCCCCCCATTTTGTTGCTCTTGTTGTTATTGTTGTTCTTGCTATTTGTTAGGACAGAGAGAAACTGAGAGAGGAGGGGAAGACAGAGGAGAGAAAGACAGACACCTGCAGATTAGCTTCACAGCTTGTGAAATGACTCCTCTGCAGGTGGAGAGCCGGGGTTCGAACCGGGATCCTAACACTGGTCCTTGTGCTTTGCTATGCTACTGTCTGTCCCCCAAAAAATATCTTTTTAAGATATATAAACTTGAGAAAACACCAGAGTGCAAAACAAGTAGACTTTATCATTGTAGCAAATAATAATAATTAAAATACCTTTGGAAGTTCTTAACTGAAAATTGAATAATTTTCAGTGTCATGCGTTAGATATTATTTACATTTTATAGAGAAGAATCCAAAGCTTAGCCTTTAGAGAAGTTGTTATTATGTATTGAAGGATAAAGATGATGAGTTTTAGACAATACAGTTAAGCAGATTCTTTTAATAGCCCCGCCAGAGTTATTACTGGGGCTCAGTGCCTGCATGACAACTCCAGTGTTCCCAGTGGACATTTTACTATTTTTTAAAGTAGTTATTTATATTTTATTTATTTCTTTCCCTTTGTTGCCCTTGTTTTATTTTTGTAGTTATTGTTGTCGATATTGATGTCATCATTGTTGGATAGGACAGAGAGAAATGGAGAGAGGAGGGGAAAACAGAGAGGGCAAGAGAAAGATAGACACCTGCAGACCTGCTTCACCGCCTGTGAAGTGACTCCCCAGCAGGTGGGGAGCCAGTGGCTCAAACAGGTATCATTATACTGGTCCTTGCACTTTGCACCAGATGCGCTTAACCTGCTGCGCTACCGCCCGGCACCTGACATTTTACTATTTTTTAATTTTTAGACAGAAGTGGAAAATAGAGGGGTGGAGGAAAGAAAGAGGAGAAACACCTGTAACACTGCTCTGTCACTCTTGAACCCCTCCCCAAGAGTGGGGTTTGGGACTTGAACCTGGGTCTCCATTCATGGCAAACATGTATAATAGACCAGGTGAGCTACCACCTGACTCCAAGCAAACTTTTTTTTTTTTTGTCATGACTGTATCTGAATTTGCTTTGTTTGTTGTTTTTTTATTTGTTTGTTTGTTTGGTCACCTTTACAATTTTCAGCACTCTGGATTGATTTCTCAGATAGAGACAGGCAGTAATAAAGAGGGAAAGAAATAGCAGTTTCAGTGCTGAGGGGACCAGACTCAAACCTGGGCTGTGCTCATGGCAAATCAGTGCACTGTACAAGTGAGCACTATTTTGTCAGACCATAGAGAACTGAGTTGGCTTAGCCAGTGTCTTGAGCAATCCACTCATTAAGTTATCAGCACTTAGGCTCAACAAAAGCAAAAGCAAAGACAAGCTGCTAGGTAAATAAACAGGAAAGCTGTGCTTTAAGAATTTTGAGTAATAGGGGCTGGATGGTAATGCTCCTGGTTGAGCGCACAAGGTTCAATGCACAGGGACCTGGGTTTGAGCCCTGAGTCCCCAACTGCAGGGGGAAAGCTTTGCAAGTGGTGAAGTGGTGTCACAGGGGTCTCTCTGTCTCCCTCTCTAGTATCCCCTTCCTTCTCAATATCTGGCTGTCTCTATCAAATAAGTAAAGATAATTAAAAAGGAATAATTTTGAGCAATAAACCTTAATATAACTCTACTATCAAGTTACTTCCTTTTATTTTTATTTTTTGTACTTATAAGACTCAAATTAGTGATTTTCATTCCATTGTTAATAGCTTCCCCGACATTCATTATTCCTCGTAGGGTAGGGTCTCTTCCCCTGCTATTCTTAACTTTTAATCAGGAAAATGAAAAGACCTGAATGAGAAAAGCAAGTAGGCCATTTGGGTAGAGATGGCTGACCTCAAATTATTTGTTGTTGTCTTAATGGTGGGGTCATGTGTATCTCATTTTCAGTAAAGATTAAGGAAACACAGGTGCAGTTTGTGAAGACATATAAACGGAGGTACTGTTTGAGATTGGCTTGTATTGTTGATATATGCAGGTGGTCAGGACATTACCATCCTAAATTTTATAAATTGTACTTTTTTTTATCAGAGCTCTGGGTTATGGTGGTGCAGGGGCTTGAACCCTAGGAGTAGAGAGCCTCAGGCATGAGAGTCTCTTTGCATAACCTTTATGCTCTCTACCCCTGCTAAACTGTACCAGTTCTTTGAGGTTTTTTTTTTCCTTTCTTTTTTCCTTATAAAATAGAAATGTTGGCAAAATCATAGGGTAAGGGAGGTACAATTCCACACAATTCCCACCACCAGAACTCCGTGTCCCACCCCCTCTCTTGAAAGCATTCCTGTTCTTTATCCCTCTGGGAGTATGGACTCAGCATCATCGTGGGATGCAGAAGATGGAAGGTCTGGCTTCTGTAATTGCTTCCCCACTGAACATGGGCATTGGCAGGTGCATCCATACTCCCAGCCTGTCTCTCTGTTTCCCTAGTGGAGAAGAGCTCTGGGCAGGCAGGACTCCAGGACACATTGGTCTTTTAGTGCTCCTCTTACTGTTGTCATAAGTGAGGTTCCCTGCAGTCTGAGCACAATGGGTTTCTCATAATTTTCACTTCATTCCAGAAGTTGGTCAGTTTTTCAGTTATTCTGGATTTCTTCTCTACCTTTCCTATTTTTTTTCCTTCTAACTTTGATCTTCCCCTTGTCCTTTGAGATGTATCTGTAGTTGTTTGAGTTCTTTTTTCTTTCCCATATTCTCCTCTACCCAGCCTCTCCACACATGTCAGCGAGAACTCCTGCTGCAAGTCCTTTGACAGTTTGTAGATGTCTGAGAAGATGAAAAATGCCTCTGGAGTATTCCATAGTTAGACTGACAGCTTGGGTCAGTTGAGAGTGGATGGCTGAGAAAGCCTGACCCAGATATTCCTGCTTAGTGACCTGAGTTTTACACATGGAGTTGTTATTCAGTGATTCAGTGGTTGCAGGTGTTGTTTTGAGCTCCAGCCAAGAATGAAAGCCAGCTGCACCAGAGTCTCAGGAAAGAGGAGGACAAACTGAGGCCTGCCCTGGTAAGCCAGCCAACTCCACACAGTTCCATAGAAAAATAAATTCTAAAAAGATCTTGGGGCCAGGAGGTGGTTCACCTGGTTAAGCGCTTACATTACAGTGCACAAGGACCCAGGTTCAAGCCCCTGGTTCCCACCTGCAGGGATTCGCTTCACAAGCGGTGAAGCTGGTCTGCAGGTGTCTGTCTTTCTCTCCCCCTCTCTGTCTTCCCCTCCTTTCTTCATTTCTCTCTGTCCTATCTAACAAAGACGACATCAATAACAACAGTAACTACAACAGCAATAAAAAAAACAAGGGCAACAAAAGAGAAAATAAATTAAAAAATCTTTATGTACACACATATATGTTTAATAAGATTTAAATTTCTCAAAGTTTGTTTTACAGCTTCATCTTAGGCAATGTTAAATATTTTGGTACTGATTATAATTTGTACTTTAGAGGAAAAATAACCTATTGTTATTTTATATTATAAAATAATATGAAACAAATTATAAAACTTTTAACATGTACCATGCTATTTTACTATATATGTGTCTTTATTTTCCTTATTGTCACCAGGGTTATTGCTGGGCTTCAGTGCATCTACCACTTCCGGCAGCCAATTTTTCCTTTTTTCTATTTTTGACAGGTCATAAATTAAGAAAGAGGGCACTGTATAGAGAGGGAGAAAGATAGGCACCTGCAGACCTGCTTCACTATCTGTGAAGTCCCCCCCCCCCCACAGGTAGGGAGTGGGTGCTAGAACCTGGGTCTTTATCATGGTGATGTGTGTGTCTCCACCAGCTCCCTGATCTTATATCCCAGCACCCGCCAGGGATAGAAGCACTAAAATGCTTGATTTTGTGAGTGGAGTTTTGAACCTAGGACCCAAGGTGTGTGAGGTAAGTGCGCTTTCAGGAGGCTATTCATCCAGCCACCTTCCCGCCCTATCCATCTACTTGTCTCTGCCCAGGTGTGAAAGATATAAATGAAAAATTCCTGGTGAGTCTCGATCTGAGTACCTGGGCCTTGAAAGGTGAGTGCACTTTCCAGAAGCTATTCACCAGCCCACTGTCCCTCCCTCCCTCCCTCCTCAGCATGGTACTGACTTGTCTCTCTGCCCAGGTGAAAAGAATATAAGTGAAAAACTTCTGGGGAGGCTCAGTCTTAGGACGTGGGGCATGAGAGGCGAGTGCGCTTTCAGGGAGCTATTTGTCGAGCTACCCACCCTCCCCAACATTATACCTACTTGTCTCTGCCCAGGTGTGAAAGGTATAAGAAAAACTCCTGGAGAGACTTGATCCAGGGACCTGGGGCATGAAAAACAAGCACACTTTCAGGGAGCTATTCGATCATTTACCCACCCTCCCCAGCATTATACCTACTTGTCTCTCTGCCCAGGTATGACAGCTATAAATAAATAAAAACTCCTAGGGAGGTCCAATCCGGGGACCTGGGGCATGAGAGACGTGTGCACTTTTAGGGAGCTATTTGACCATTTACCGTCCTAGCCAAGCATTGTACCTACTTGTCTCCCTGCCCCGATGCATGCTCGAGGGAGGATGGATCCCGAGGTCTTTGGTAGGTGCCCCAGCCTCCTACCCTGCTCTGCCCTCGACCAGAAGTCTCTCCTTCACACTGTGAGGGTCAGGGGTTGAATAAGAGTCAAAGTACTTGGCATTTGCCAGCAGAGTCCCCACTGGGGCTCGGACCTGAGGCATGTGAGGCTTGTGTGCAACCACAAAGCTGTTTGCCCACCCTGTTCTGCTTTCTGACCAGGAGTCTGTCCCTCATACTGTAAGGGTCAAACGTCAAATCTGGGGCTTGGAGGTGGGTGGGTGACTGGGCCTGTGTCCTAAGTCGTAAGTTGTGGTCTTTGAACAGCTTTCATCAGGTGAGCTTAACCATAGTAGCCGGTGTTTGGAGAGGGGTCCAGGGGCTAAGTTCCAGCTGATCTAAGTGAAAGCAGCAAAGAAGGTCTCCTGTAGTTTCTTCTGGAGAACAGAGGCAGGTGTTTCCTGGCCAGGGATTGAGGAAGAAGAGTTGCTTCAGGAGAAAGGATGCAGGACTCCATCATCCAGTGGTCATCAGATTGCAGCCGGGACGGGGCAGAAATCTGGCATCATCATCTGCTGACACCAGAGGCCTCCGTGGCTGGACCCCACTCCTCCTGAATCTAGTTTTGCAGTCTACCTGTTGCCAATTCTTACCTTTGATATCTCTTAGCCATGCAAAAAATGTAGAAAATATTTGTGCAGGAGGCTGGGTGGTGGTATACTTGGTTGAGCGCACCTGTCAAAATGCGCAAGAACAGACAAAAGCCCCCATTCCCCAGCTTTAGGAGGGAGGCTTCATGAAAGGTGAGACAGTGTCTTTCTGTCTCCCTTTCTACCTTCCCTTCCCTCTTGATTTCTGAATGTCTCTATTCAATAAATAAATTGAAATAATAGAAGTTAAAGAGAAAAATGAAATATCTGTGATGGATGGCATAATGGAGTCTCACGCCCAGTACTCTGAGTCACATTATCATAAACCAGAGTTGAGCAGTGCTCTGGTAATAAATAAATAAATAAATAAATAAATAAATAAATCTGCATTAGTCTGAAAATGATAATAAGCATCATAAAATAATAGAAGTAACCAGAGAGTTTATCACTGAAAGTGGAAAACTGGGGTTTTCAGATTAGGATTGGATCTAGCAAGTATATTTCAACTCTGGATGGAATATTTTGAATTCATTTGTCCATGGAAATGTTTTAGCTTTCTGATCATCCCCATGTAGTAATATTTAACTCTCAGAAAACACGTGCTGGCAAGGATGTGGAGAAGGGAATACTCAGCTCTTGGTGAGAATGCAAATTAGGCAAACGCTAGAAGAAGAAGGGTAACCCTTGTAGACAACAGTTTGAAGATTCCAAAAAACATTAAAAAATCAACCTACCATAAATTATGGTGTTGTGTATGATACAGCAAATCCTAACAAAAGGATTTGCAGTTAACCCAACTTCCAAATAATTTGATTACAGCAGTCACTATCTATTACCTTCATAAACCCTAAGACAGTAGGAACCTCCCACTCTTAGAGGCTCTTCCTGTACAGAGCCTGTATTTCCCCCAGTTCTGGAACCTCTTGGTTCAACAAAGGCAAAACAACAAGGGAAACAAAAGAGGAGGAAATTTAGAACTAGAGACTGGGCGGTAGCCCAGTGGGCTCAGCGCACATGGCGTGAAGCACAAGGACCTGCATAAGGACCTTGGCTCAAGCCCCTGGCTTCCCACCTGCCGGGGATTGCTTCGCTGGCGCTGAAGCAGGTCTGCAGCTGTCTATCTTTCTCTCTCCCTCTCTGTCTCCCTTCTTCTCTCCATTTTTCTCTGTCCTGTCCAGCAACAACAATAGCAGTGACAACAATAATAATAACAACAACAAAGGTAACAACAAGGGCAACAAAATGGGAAAAAATGGCCTCTGGGAGCAGTGGATGCCTGGTGCACCAGCCCCAGCAATAACCCTGGAGGCAAAAAAAAAAAAAAAAAAGAACTAAACAAACTCTTAGAATCTGTGAGAACTCTAATGTCTAACTCTTGGAGATGGGGGCATAGAACCTTGGTGGTAAGTGTGGTATGAACTAAATATACCCTGTAGTCTTATGGTTGTGTACGGGTTATTAATCATAAATTAAAAAAAATGTCATAGGAAAATTAATACCAACTAAAAATGGATCAACAGACTTGGATATTGTTCCAGAATCCACAAATATATGGAAGAAAATATTGGGAGAACACTTCACAGTATCTGCTTTGGAAATATCTATGAGAAAATATTATTACATTCCATATACCAGACAAACAATTAATAACCAAAATATAGAAAGAGCTCACCCAGCTTCCAAGCTCAGCAAGAAAGCAAATGATCTCCCTCAAAAAAAAAAAAAAAGGGGGCAAAAGGGGGCCGGGTGGCAGTGCACGGACTTAAATGCACACTGTGCAAAACACAAGTAGCAGCATAAGGATCCTGGTTCAAGCCCCAGGCTCTCCACCTGCAGGGGCCGGGGGAGGGTCGCTTCACAAGCAGTGAAGTAAGTCTGTAGGTGTCTGTCTTTCTCTCCCCTGCTCTGTTTTCCCTTCCTCTCTCCATTTCTCTCTGTCCTATCCAACCACAACAACAATGATAACAATAAATACAATGACGAGGCCAACAAAATGGGGTGGGGAGATGTACAAAAAAAAATCTGAAACAGATTTTCACTGAAGAAAATGTACAGACAAGCCAGCTAGTGTATGAAGCAGTGCTCAAAGTCACTAATGATCAGGAAAATGTAAATCAAGACAACTCAGTAACACTTCACATTTGTAAGGATGCCATATATTAAAAAGTTCATGAAGTTCATCTGAGGATGTGGTAGAAAGAGAACCCTCATACACTGTTGATGGGAGTGTAAACTGGCCAGGTCCTTGAGAGAAACAGTCTGGAGATTCCTAGACAGGGATGTGGAAGTTACACAGGCTCCTGTGCTAGATATGAATAGACATGGGCCCTAGGTTAGATTGATGGGGTTTATAGTTAATGGTATTAATATACTTTCCTCATATTTGTGAGCTACTTTCTGCCCTAACCCAGATTTCTAGGCCTATTCTCAACTCTGACAAAATCTTCCCAGACAATTTTGTAGTTCACTTACATGTTAGCTATTGGGCTCAGGCAAAAATTACTAAAGTCATGGGCACCTTGGAACATACCTAAAATAGACTTCCTAGCTTCTTCCCACATGAAGACCCCTAGTTTCATCTGCTCTATTCCTATCTTTGGGTTCCTGTTTATTAAACAATTTGTCCTGTTTTATATTTTATTGCCTTTCAGCCACCAAGTTGCAGACACTATCATGATACTATCCTGGCTTATCTGGGCAGACTACCGCACCAATGTGTCTGGGAACCTCACCACTTCAGAGCCCTGCCCCACTAGCGGAAAACAGAAACAGGCTGGGGTTATGGATCAACCTGCCAACATCCATGTTCAGCAGAGAAGCAATTACAAAAGCCAGACCTTCCACCTTCTTTTTTTCTTTTAATTTCTTTTTAAAAATATTTATTTATTCCCTTTTGTTGCCATTGTTGTTTTATTGTTGTAGTTATTGTTGTTGTTGTTGGATAGGACAGAGAGAAATGGAGAGAGGAGGGGAAGACAGAGAGGGGGAGAGAAAGATAGACACCTGCAGACCTGTTTCACAGCAGCTTGCGAAGTGACTCCCCTGCAGGTGGGGAGCTGGGGGCTGAAACCGGGATCCTAACGCGGGTCCTTGCGCTTGGCACCACGGGCACATAACCAGCTGTACCACAGCCAGACTCTAGCAAGGAACAAGGTTCTTGTATAAGCCAGCACAGAGGTTACTGATGGCATAATGGTGCTGCCGGTCTAGTAGCCATAATAGAATCTTTCTGACTGGGATGCTACACGTCTACTGTGAATCAACCAGTGGTCGGGGAGCTTGTGCAGGAGTCACTGTGGAGTGTGTATGGGGCTGCTGCATTGTACTGGGTTCAGCTGATGGTTTCGTGGAATCAACTGGCTTCAATTAAGACACTAGGTGGATTCAGCTGGACTCTATCCCACTCATCATTCCCAACAAGGAAAAAAACACAAGATTTGGGATTCTGACGGAGGCACAGTGGGTTAAGCGCACATGGTGCAGCGGGTTAAGCACACATGGCGCAAAGCTCAAGGACCAGTGTAAAGATCCCGGTTCAAGCCCCTGGCTCCCCACCTGCCTTGGAGTCGCTTCACAAGCGGTGAAGAAGGTCTGCAGGTGTCTATCTTACTTTCTCCTTCTCTGTCGTCCCCTCCTCTCTTGATTTTCTCTCTGTTCTATCCAACAACAACAGCATCAATGACAACAATAATAACTACAACAATAAAGCAACAAGGGCAACAAAAAGGAATAAATAAATATTAAAAAAAGAATTTAAAAAAAGAAAGTAGCCTGTGGGAATTTAAGTCAAGGAAAATTAACTTTAATGCTGTTGTCTTTACTTCTTATCATTGAATAGAACTCTAAAATCATAAATTCAGAAGTAGAGGACAAGGGAGATAGGGTACCCGGGAGCCTGTCTGTTCTGTCAGGTGTGTAATTTAGGTTTGAGGCCACGCTCCCATGGCAGAGTGGGGGTGGGGGAACTTCAGAGCTCTGGTTGTCTCTCTCACTATCTCTGTCTTTCCATCTGAAAACGTTAGCTTGGCAGTGAAGCCCTGCAACAATCAAAAATAAATAAAAAGATCGACAAATCTAAATGACGAGAAACAGAAAGGCCCCATGGGGGGAAAAATTTAATTATTGACAGTTGTTAGGCAAGAAATGCTAGTTAAATAGAGAAAAAAAACAACTTAATTGTTGAAACCTGCAATTCCTGGTATAATTCTTCTTGCCTGATTATTTGAAGGGCTAAGTGTTTTTATTTAACGACTTCTACCACCATTAAGATGCATGAACTGTTACAGTCAAAATGCTTATGGCCTGAGAGGCAGAGACACCCTCACTATCAATTACTTATTCTAGGTGAGTCTTTCCTTCTCCAGCCTTGAGCTCTGTCATCACATTGGAGCACCATAGACTGCACAAAGGGAGTTTTGTGGATGTCAGAGTAGGTGCTATGGTGTGTCTTCTGTATCTGAAAAAAATGGGATATACCTAACATAGCTTTTTCCAAAAAGGAAACCCCTAATCTTCATCTGCAATATTCTTGCCTTTAGGTTCCTGATCAGTCAGCAAATCTGTTCTGCTTTATATCTGTTTATTTATCTATTCCCTTTTGATGCCCTTGTATTATTATTGTTGTTATTATTGATATAGTCGTTGTTGGATAGGACAGAGAGAAATGGAGAGAGGAGGGGAAGACAGACAGGGGGAGAGAAAGATAGACACCTGCAGACCTGCTTCACCGCCTGTGAAGCGACTCCCCTGCAGGTGGAGAGCTGGGGGCTCGAACAGGGGCCCTTATGCCGGTTGCCGGTCCTTGCTCTTTGCTCCACGTGTGCTTAACCTGCTGTGCTACCACCCCACTCTGGGGTTTTTCCTCAGACCACCCCACCAATGTATCCTGGAGCCTGCTTCCCCAGACCTCTGCCCCACTAGGGAAAGAGACAGGCTAGGAGTATGGATTGACCTGCCAATGCCCATGTTCAACGGGGAAGCTATTACAGAAGCCAGATCTTCCACCTTCTGCAACCCACAATGTTCCTGGGTCCATACTCCCAGAGAGATAAAGAATAGGAAAGCTATCAAGAGATGGGATTGGATACGGAATTCTGGTGGTGGGAATTATGTACAACTGTATTCCTCTTATCCAATGGTTTTGTTAATATTTCCTATTTTATAAATAAAACATTAAAAAAACATGTAGAAATCATGTGGAGGCCAGGCAGTAACACAACTGGTTGCGTGCACATATCACAATGCACAGGGACCCAGGTTCAAGACCCCAGACCCCACCTGCAAGGAGGAAGCTTCATGAGTTGTGAAACAATGCTATAGTCTCCCTTTCCCTTCCTTCTCAACTTCTCTTTGTTTCTATCCAATAAATGAATGAATGACTATACAAATAAATAGAATAAGCAGAAAAGAATAAAAACCTTGAAAAAAAGAAATACACAAGTGAGCTAGGGAGGCTGCTCAGTGGAATTGCATAGAAGCACATCCTTGGGTCCTGTGGCCCAGCAGGTAGCGCAGTAGTTGAAACGTTAGCTCCTCAAGCATAACATCCCGAGTTCCATCTCTAGCATAGCATGTGGCAGACTGATACTCTAGTGCTCTCCTCCTCTTCCTCCATAAATAAATAACTAATTAGTAGTAGTAGTATTGCTTCTAAGGTTATCGTTGGGGCTCAGTGCCTGCATTACAACAAATCCACTGCTCCTGAAGGCCTTTTGTCCCCCCATTTTGTTGCCCTTGTTGTTATTGTTGTTGTTATTGGTTAGGACAGAGAGAAACTGAGAGAGGAGGGGAAGACAGAGAGGGGGAGAGAAAGACAGACACTTGTAGACCTGCTTCACCAATTATAAAATGAAGGAGGTGGGGAGCTGGGGGCTCGAACCGGGAGCCTTACGCCAATCATTGTGCTTTGCATCATATGCGCTTAACCTGATGTGCCACAGCAATAAATTGTTTTTTAAAAGTACAGGCAGATGACCTCACCAATGTGTCCTGGAAGCTCACCTCTCCATAATCCTGTCCCACTAGGAAAAGGTAGACTGGCTGGGGTTATGGATCAACCTGCCAACGTCCATGTCTAGTGGAGAAGCAATTACAGACCTCCCACCTTCTGCACCCCATAAGTAATTTTGGCCCAACTTCCCATAGGGATAGAGAATAGGGAGGGAACCTTCCAATGGAGGGAATGGGACACGGAAGTCTAGTGGAACTGTATGGAATTATACCCCTGTTATCTTACACTCTTTTAATCATTATTAAATCACTAATAATTTTTTAAGTCTCAGGGTTCATTTCAAATATAAAAGATTTTCTTAACTACCATGTGAATGAAGAGCAAAAAGGTACCACTTTGACATGTGGACTATTTGGACGTGAAGTTCAGGCAGGCACTCCAGCACCTGGAGAAATTGGTACCATTCCAGATCCAAGACCTTCATAACAACTCAAGTTCAAAGAAATCGGCTTCTTTACTTTAGTATACTTTTAAAGACTAATTTTTATTATAGAGAGAAACCACAGTGAACATATGGTGATGCTTGGGGTGTAACCTGGAACCTCTCAGTTTATATATATCAAACCTGTGCTCTTACAAGGTGCTCTCTCTAGCCCACAAAAACAAGTATATCAGTGAAAACAAGGCCTATAGCATGTACAGAATGTGATTCTGTGGCGGTGATGAAGCAAAAAAAATGCCTAAAAAATAAAGCAAAAAAAAAAAAATCATAAAACAGCATTCTTTTGGATCAATGCTTCTGAGTTTTATTTCCTCTAGAAGTGTCAGATATGAAATTTCCTAAAGGGGCCAGGCGGTGGTGCACTGGGTTAAGTGCACATAGTAGACTCTCTCAAAAGCCTAGACCAAGTAGATCAGAAGCAAACAATAGCACAGCTATATACAAGATACTGGGTACCGTACAGCAAACCCTAACAAAAGGACTTTTCAAAGTTAACCCAATTACCAAATAATGTGATGATAACATTAACTATCGATTGTCTTTTTGAATCCTAAGACAGCAGGAACCTCACATCTCCACTATAGAGCCTCTACTTCCCCCAGTCCTGGAACCATTGGATAGGGCCCACTTTCCCGTATGCCTCTCCCAATCCATATCAAATAATATTGCATCTGCCGATCACAACCTAAACAACACAACGATTGCCACCTCAACATGCTTCACTTCAGACTGTGTCCAGAGACTTCACGTGTGGAATGCAACCCTTCAGCTTCATTACTCGGGTGAGACCTTTCTTTTCATAGTATACTCTAATTTCATCTCAGGTGGTTCACTTTCTAACAAATTCCCAAAACCTAGATATACACCAGTTTCTGTGAGAGAGAGCATATATTCACAAGTATCCGTAAACTATTGCAAAATGTATACCTGAAAGCAGAAGTACACTAGAGTTTGCAGTGAGTATCCCCCTAACACTTCCTCTCTTCTATTCCAACCTTTGGGTCCATGATGGCTCAATAATTTGTTTGGCTTTGTATGCTAACTCTCTTTTCAGTCACCAGGTTCCAGATGCCATCAGGATGCCGGCCAGGCTTCCCTAGACTGAAGACCCCACCAATGTGTCCTGGAGCTCAGCTACCCCAGAGACCCACCCTACTAGGGAAAGAGAGAGGCAGACTGGGAGTATGGACCGACCAGTCAACGCCCATGTTCAGCGGGGAAGCAATTACAGAAGCCAGACCTTATACCTTCTGCAACCCACAATGACCCTGGGTCCATTCTTCCAGAGGGATAGAGAATGGGAAAGCTATCAGGGGAGGGGGTGGGATATGGAGATTGGGTGGTGGGAATTGTGTGGAATTGTACCCCTCCTACCCTATGGTTTTGTTAATTAATCCTTTCTTAAATAAAAAAGAAAAAAAAACAAAGTATAGGATCCAGGAGGATCCAGGTTCAAGCCCTGGCTCCCCACCTGTAGCAGGGTTGCTTCATAAGTGATGAAGCAGCTTGGCAGGTATCTATATTTCTCTCCCTCTCTATCTCCTCTCCCCTCTCAATTTCTCTCTGTCCTAACCAATAAAAAATGGGGAAAATGTCCACCAGAAGTAGGATTCATAGTGCAGGCTCAACAATAACCCTGGAGGCAAATAAAAAGATAATACATCAAAATATTATAATGATTTATATAAGACACTTATCTCAGGCTAGTATGATAGCATAGTGGTTACGCAGAAGACATTTTTATGCTTGAGACTTTGAGGTCCCAGATTCAATACCCAACTCCACCACAAACCAGAGTTGAGCACTGCTCTGGCTGCTCTCTCTATATATCTTTCTCTCTGTAAAACTTCACTCATAGTAAGTAAATAAAATGTGTGGTCCAGGAAGTGGTGCAGTGGATCAAACACTGGACTCTCAAACATGAGGTCCTGAGTTCAGTCCCTGGCAGCACATGTACCAGAGTGATAGCTGGTTCTCTCTCTCTCTCCTCTCTCTCTTTCTCTCTCCTCCTTTCTCCTTAATACATAACTAAAATCTTTTTAAAAACCAAACAAATAAAGTGTCAAATAAAACATGCATTCATCTCTTGAAAATTGGCACTTTTTCTAGAAATACCACAATACACCCTTTCTTCATGGAATTAGTTGACCATCGAAAGTTAGAAAAGTAGGGGCCAGGTGGTGGTGTACCTGGTTGAATGCATATGTTACAAAGCACAAGGACCTGGGTTCAAGCCCCTGTTCCCCACCTGCAGGGGGAAAACTTTGCAAATGGTGAAGCAGTGTTGCAGGTTTCTCTCTCTCTCCCTCTCTATCTCCCCCTCCCCTCTCGGTTTCTGGTTGTCTCAACTCAATAAATAAAGATAATAAAAAAAAAGTTGACCAAATTATGAAGGCACCATTCAAAGTGGCTTACTTGATTGCCAGAATAGATATAGGAAGAACTGCACCTGGGAAACATATAAACCAGCAGATAGGAGCTAAAGGTCAGACCAAAAGTCACTGTTGAGTGTCATGTCACAGTGATGCCATACAATATGGGATAGCGGAAGCAGCTGCATTTGTGACCCAACATGCACCTCCTTTAATTTGTGAATGAAAAGACACTTATCAGCAGATGAACCCACATTTGTCATACTGAATATATGCAGACAGAAACGATCAATCGTATCACTTCCATGGATACAATACCTTATATTGGAAATAATAACTTTGAAAACTAGAACATAAACTGGAAAGAGGGTTTGAGATCTCAGAGCACCAAGGAAAATAAACATTGTCAACAAATAAAAGAAGGGGGGCGGGTGGTAGCGCAGTGGGTTAAGCGCACACATGTGGTGCAAAGTACAAGGACAATTATAAAGATCCCTGTTTGATGGGAGCCAGGCGGTAGCGCAGCAGGTTAAGTGCACATGCGCAAAGCACAAGAACCAGAATAAAGATCTTGGTTTGCAGTGAAGCAGGTCTACAGGTGTCTATCTTTCCCTAGCTCTGTCTTCCCCTCCTCTCCATTTCTCTCTGTCCTATCCAACAACAATGACATCAATAAAAACACTAATAACTACAACAATAAAACAACAAGGGCAACAAAAGGGAATAAATAAATATAAAATAAATTAAAAACAATAATAAAAAAAAAGATTCCTGTTCGAGCCCCAGCTCCCCACCTGGAGGGGGATTGCTTCACAAGCAGTGAAGCAGGTCTGCAGGTGTCTGTCTTTCTCTCCCCCTCTGTCTTTCTCTCCTCTCTCCATTTCTCTTTGTCCTATCCAACAACAATGACAATAATAACAACAATGATAAAACAACAAGAGCAACAAAAGGGGAAAAAATACCCTCTAGGAGCAGTGGATTCATGGTACAGGCCCTGAGCCCCAGCAATAACCCTGGTGACAAAAAAAAATAAAAATAAATAGAAAGAAAGAAAGAAAGAGAGAAAGAAAGAAAGAAAGGAGGCACATCTACATGTTGATCTTAGTTTATATGGGGGGAAATGTCCTTCAAAAATTCTTGTAAAAATAAGTCTACTAATGTGAATTCAGAGTTGATAGAATTACTAGAGATGTTTCACGTAATTAAGTGTTGACTACTGAATTATTAAATAAGAATGTTACACAGCAAAATTTGGACTTAAAAGAGGGCTACTGATTTACTCTGATATAAACTCACTTGAAAAGAAGATGTCAAACTGAAAAATATGGTGGTTATCCTTGTCACCATTGGAGGGGGGGTACAAGGAGGACAGAGGTCAGAACTGTGGTGGTGGCTGTTATATGGAACTATGTGCCTGTAATCTCGGATGTGAGGGCGATCTGGCTGCGACATCTGTCACCCCATTGATCGCCAGGGTTGATTCGGCTGATCTGGCTGGCTTGGCAGGTGTCCCCTTTCTCCCTCACCCCTCCATGTGCGTCCCTCCAGAAGCTAGCTGCATGCTCAGTCGAAGAGGACGGCCTTCCCCGAATAGAGATGGACCGGTCTTTAGTTGAGGGTATATGAGTAGCTGCACTCCCCTGCTAGAACCTCCAAACAAGCTCTCAACTATGTCCCTGTAATCTTATAACTAAATCACTAATAAAAATAAAAGATGGGCAAAGGTTCATGAGGCCTGCTTTATTGCTTCTGACTATGTAATTTATTACTCATAAGATATGCAGAAAAGATTGGCAATGCCAAGATAGCTTTCATTTTTCTACATTTTGCCCTCTCAGAATAACATCAAGTAATAACTAGTTAAACCAGAAAATGTTCTTGCTCTAGAGTTGAGTGTCCTGTCATTCCCACTGATTTTAACTATCCATTGTTAATGCTGGAGAGACAGCATAAAGGTATTGCAAAATGACTTTCATGCCAAGGCTCACAGGTCTCAGGTTCTATTCTTAGCACCACCATAAGCCAGAACTGAGCAGGGCTCTAGGCAATATAAATAAAGGGGCCAGGCAGTGGCACACCAGGTTAAATGCAAATAGTACGAAGCGAAAGGACTCCTGCAAGGATCCAGGTTTGAGTCCCTGGCTCCCCAATTGCAGCAGGGAGTTGCTTCACAAGTGGTAAAGCAAGTCTGCAGGTGACATTCTCCCTCTCTATCTTCCTCTCCCCTCTCAACTTCTCTCTGTCCTATAAAAAAAAAAATGCCCCAGGAGCAGTGGATTGTACTGAGCCCCAGCAATATCCCTGGAGGCAATAAATAAATATCAGGAGACAGTACTCTTTATTCTTTAGTAAAGAAAAATAACTTTTGTTACAATGTTTGTTTAGGGCATTGAGAAAATCCCTTCCTTTATTTTGTAATGTAAATATTAGAAACTTAAAAAATGCTATTTTTTATTTTTAAAAAGTATTTTATTTATTTTCTTTTATTTTTGAGAGAGATGCAGAGAGAGGAAGACACAAAGAGAAACACCAGAGCACTGCACGGCTCTGGTTTATGGTGGTGCGGGGGATTGAACCTGGGACTCTGGAGCCTCAGGCCTGAGAATCTCTTTGCATAACCATTATGCTATTTACCCCCGCCAACACTAATAGTTTTTAATATGAATAAAGTTAATATTTTGTAAAGCAACCTATTCTATATTTTTCAATGTGTGAAACATTTGTCTTGGAATTTCATCTATCATTTTTAAAGTTTCCATGCTATCTACTCTTTAATATACAACCTATCTTTGTTTGAGTTTTTACCTAAGACAGAATTTAAAAAGAAAAAAAAAAAAACCTCTTAATGGTAGAGAGCATGACTTGTAGATGTGAGGCTTCCACCACATGGAAATAAGACAAGAAAAATAGAACATCATAAATTGCAGAGTGACGCTCTTGCTTCCCTCCGTCTCCCTTATAAAAATGTTAATGGCAAAATTAAAGGCTCTAAGTCAACAGCGTAAGACTAATACAATCATGAAATCCCTTTTACCATGCATCCACAATGGCTGGCAAAGCACAACCTATACTTTACTCTCAGCAACGCCTTTCAAGATGATATTAGGGAGTCGGGCGGTAGCACAGCTGGTTAAGCCCAGGTGGCGTGAAGCACAAGGACCTGCATAAGGATCCTGGTTCGAGCTGCTGGCTCCCCACCTGCAGGGGAGTCGCTTCACAGGCAGCGAAGCAGGTCTGCAGGTGTCTGTCTTTCTCTCCCCCCTCTCTGTCTTCTCCTCCTCTCTCCATTTCTCTCTGTCCTATCCAACAGCGATGACATCAGTAACAACAACAACAACAACAATAAAACAAGAGCAATGAAAATAAATAAATATTAAAAAAATGAAAAGCTGATATTAATTTTGTGGTGTTCTATCCTAGAATTATTAATTTTAAGCTCTTTGGGCCCTTTCTTATTTTATTGTATCTAAACTTTGTTAATTTACAAACTCTGTTTCTATGCTCTAACATAATTCATCTTGGGTTCAAGATTAGTTGTCAAATGTTTTAACTCGGGGGGCCTGGTGGTGGTGTGCCTGGTTGAGTAAGTGAACAGGGTTTAAGCCTTGGGTCCCCATCTGCAGAGGAAAAGCTTTGAGAGTAATAAGGCAGGGCTGCAGGTGTCTCTCTATCTCTTTCCCTCCCTATCTACTCTTCCCCTCTCCATTTCTGGATATCTTTATCCAATAAAAAAATTTAAAATGTTTTAACTCAGCCACTACAAACTCCTGAAGGAGATCCTTGCCTATCAGCAAGTAAACGTATGTTACTAAGTAATCTTATTGGTTATGATACTTGCCAATGCATTTAAAGTAGCTCTAAGTGGTAATCAGACCATCTGCTAGAATTTTCCTCTATTTCCCTCATACTATCCAACTTATCACAAATTGTTCCTAAGAGCAACAACAGATCTATTTACCACACATTCAGATAATAGAATACTACGACTCCCAAGCTGATCAGAGAAATCAAACTCCTAGGGACATGCTGTAGCACTGAGAATTTCAGCAATTACTCTCTAATACAATAGCATGAAACATCCAAAAAGCATGGAGATATTAGTAAGCGTGACAATGGGATATTGTGACTTTCCAGACATTTCTCCCCCTCCACACACACAGTGGGAATCACACAATGTATCATCCTAGAATTTGGATTTTTCTTTACTTATTTACTTTTTTGTTTCCCTTATTGTTTTATTGTTGTAGTTATTATTGATGTTGTTGTTGTTGGGTAGGACAGAGAGAAATGGAGAGAGGAAGGGAAGACAGAGAAGGGGAGAGAAAGAGAGACACCTGCTGACCTGCTTCACCGCTTGTGAAGTGACTGCCCTGCAGGTGGGGAGTCGGGGGCTGGAACAGGGATCCTTTTGCTGGTCCTTGCACTTAGTGCCACTTCTTCTTCTTCTAGCATTTGCCCTTCTTCCGTAGCCAGTCAACAGCATCAGGTTGAGCCTGATGTAAAGTTTCAAGACCTCTTTTGAATCCAGAGAGGTGGCAGACGTTGACTATGTGCCACTGCGCTTAACCAGCTGCGCCACCGCCCGAGACTCCCTCATGCTAGCATTTGGAAGGACAACTTTGATCTAATTCTCTCCTGTTAACGGCCCCCTTGTTGATTCGTTTTCCTGCCAAAGCCTTCAAGTAATATAATGTAATTTATTTAAAAGCTTTTTCCACGTTCTTAGCCATATAAGAGTCATTCTTGGGTATCCAAAAACATAGTTCTTGTGAGTGGATGGCTTTTTTTTTTTTTTGATTTCCATAGAACTGGAATTTCTTGTTTCTTTATCATTTTCACAGGGGGTGAGGTTTGGGATAGGTGGGGTAATGGTTTATATATATAGTGAAGTCATTAACATATGGGTACAATTTGTCATCTCCACGGGAAAGTTCCCTGCAGAACAGTGACCTACAACCTAGGTACCTTGACGTCACTATGCATCAGAACCCCAAGGTTCTCTCTCTTCAGCCCCCCTGCTCCTCCACAACTGAAGGTTCTGATATTCAGTGCTACAATCATAACTATTTGGATTCCTGTAAGTCCTTGTCTACTCATCCTGACTCTGAAAAGCAGAGTCAGTTTACGTTATAGTAGGTGATTTCTGTAATGTCTTGATAGCATAATGACTTATTTACATCTGTACAGCTATCATTTATAGTGTGCAAATGTATGGTGACAAATGGAGAGGTAATGCACAGCATTATTATAGTGTTTCATAAAGATTTACTTATCTATTATCAAAATAGAATAAGAAAATCATTCTGGTTCATACAATTTGGGGGACTGAAAGTGAGACCTCATACTACCTACTACCACTCCACCACCTCCCCAGGCCAATGCAGCATGGATTAAAAGTATGCAATATTATTTTACACAAACCACCATTTGGAAGTAACCATTAATCTGCTTTTTATCTCCATAGGTGAATTTGAACTTCTAGAATTGTGTATAAATAGGATTATATATAAAATATGTTTCCTTCATCAAGTTTCTTACTCTAGGCATATAATTATTTCCATTAGTAATTAAGTAATCCCATTATAAATGTATACCACAATACTGAGGTTATATGTCTAGATTGTCTCCAATTTCATAGCTGTGTAAATCTGCTGCTGTGATGTAAAAGTCTTTCTGTGGATATATATTTATAATTTCTCTAGGAGTAGAACGGCTGTGTCAAGTGAGTGAATACTTATAAGACTGACCAACTGTTTTACAAACAGCTTATCAATAGTCTCAGTACCAGTAGCATATGAACTTTCCCACAGTGTTCCAGTTCCTTATCAATACTTGGTATTATCAGTCTTTTTAATTTTAGACATTCAGTGAACTTATGGTGGTCTTTCACTTTGATTTTAATTTGCACTTACAGAAAGACTAATCATCTTGAGTCTTTCTCCACTTGCTTTTCTTGCTACCCATATATCTTCTTTGTTGATATACCTTCTTTGTCTGGGAAATTCTATGGTTCATCTAGTTTGTTTTCTGTCTCTCAGAGATCTTTGTCCTTCTCTACCTGATGTCAAATGTCACAAAAATTGTTATATAACTAGTTTAATTTTATATGTCTTTCAGTTTTTTACAATATCCACTCCTATTACTTCATCTTGCCAGTAGTTCTTTTTACATATGTATGTATGTATGTATGTATTTATTTATTTATTTATTTATTTGCCAGTAGTTCTTGATCTAGCTCTGGTCAGCTGTAGAAATGCAAATAGATTGGTATCTTTCTGACAATGAACCCATGTGTATTTTACTAAGCCATAGCCCTTTAGATTTAAATACATTTTTGGAATCTTCCCCCTTTCCTTACTGGCTTTTTAGATTGATCAATAAAAGCAACACAAGAACTATAGCTTCTATACATAATTTAATTTATAAATTTATATATAATTTATATGTACTATTTATAATTTATATATTATACAGTATTTAATTTTTTCAATGTTTTTCTCATGCGGACTCAATTTCCCAGACTACTGTATAGATAAACTAACTTGGGATTTCTACACTTATTATGAGCTTTCCTATCCCTAGAAATTTAGACCTGTCTCCCTACTATTGCTGGGGTTTCTGCAATATACATTTTAAGGCATCCACACTGATTTTCTCCAGATGCCAATTTCAGATCTACTTAGAAAACTGTCATTTGCTACAAGTCATTGATTATCTTAAGCAATTAGTACAGTTGTATAGAGTGATGTTTCCCATAGTCCTGTGTACTCCCATGTGGCCCAGACAAATGACTGAGAATTAATCATTTGCTTCCATAACTAATCCACATATGGCCCACCTCGAGTGAGGAAAACAATATGTCCATTGGGTACCAGATACCTGCACTGGGGTCAAATGTGCCATAAGCTATTCTTATTACTGCCACATACTGTGTAAAAAGGTATATGTAAAGGGACTGACAAAGGCAAAGTAAATCCAAAACTACAAACTTGAATTACAGAAGCTATTACTGCAAGCAGGAAGATTGGAAAGGTGACAAAGTCAACTAAAGGCTTTCTAAAGTATATATTGTTTAATATTGAAAGGTATTAGCGTTTTAATTCTCATTATTCTTTATAATCTTAGTCAGCTACATGTTACGTGTTTTCAGACCCTATACAGGATCTGTCTTCTTAGGATCATATTTCTGGATAATCAGTCCATAAAGTCCTTTTATGCAGTCAAAAATATTTTCAGATTTTCTACTCAACCTTTTGTTGCATTATAACTTTATTTATTTTTTTTACTCATTAACTTGCTGCTACAGAGTTTGTCCACAAAAATAAATTATTGAAATTCACCATGAAGGTAAAAACTTATCAAATTAATAATTCCCTTACAGGATCATAGATGGTTTGCTGAATTTTCTTTTCCATAATGAGGAAAGGTATGGTCAGCACCTGAGTTTCAAGTATCCTATTGTTTTGGTCTCATGACTCAACTTTAATAAAAAGTGTTCTAGCATGGGTCTGAGAGTCTACTAACTGTCTTCACACATTTTTCTAATCAGCTCAAAGGAATATTTAGGTTATACATTCATATCTCAAAAATGTCTCACTTAACGGTGGTGGTAGTTGAAATAAATATACTGTGCCACCATTATGAATCCATTGCTCCTGGAGGCCATTTTTATGTATGTATTTACTTATTTCCTTTTGTTGCCCTTGTTGTTTTATTGTTGTCATTGTTGCTGGATAAGACAGAGAGAAATGGAGAGAGAAGGGGAAGACAGAGGGGGAGAGAAAGATAGACACCTGCAGACCTGCTTCACTGCTTGTGAAGCGACTCCCCTGCAGGTGGGGAGCCAGGGGCTCGAACCTCTGTGTCTCTTCTTTACCTGAATGAAAAACCAGTCTCAGAGTAGTGATATTGCACTTTCATGAAACCAAATTTACATCAAAACCAAGTATTAAAACCTCTACCACAAAGCACCATCAGCCTTTCTTTTGGAAATATCTTAACACCAGACAAATTTCTAAAGGCAAAGGTTTGCCACAGGAATTCAACCCATCCTTATAATGTGAGATGCCCTTTCTTTTTTAAAAAATATTTATTTATTTATTTATTATTGGCTAGAGACAGATAAATTGAGAGGATAGGGAGAGAGAGAGGGGGAGAAAGACAGAAAGACACATGCAGCACTGCTTCACCACTTGTGAAGCTTTCCTCCTGCAGGTGGGGATAAGATCCCCTTTCCTGGACATCCCAGCCTCTAGCCAATTTCTTAGCTCAAGAACTCTCCACTTTGTCTCAGCTACTTTAGAACACTTGTTACTGAGAGTCTGGCGGTAGCACAGAGGGTTAAGCACACATGGCACAAAGTGAAAGGATTGGCATACAGATCCCGGTTCAAGCCCCCAGCTCCCCATCTGCAGGGAAGTCGCTTCACAGGTGGTGAAGCAGGTCTGCAGATGTCTATCTTTCTCTCCCCCTCTCTGTCTTCCCCTCCTCTCTCCATTTCTCTCTTTCCTATCTAACAACGATGAGAACAACAATAATAACTACAACAAAAATAAAAAAATGGGCAAAGGGAAAATAAATTTTAAAAATTAAAAAAAAATCACTTGTTACTATTTTTTTTAAATCTTCTATTAGTAAATCTACCTGATGTCAATTTGTTTGCTTGCTTAGCTTGAGAAATACCCAGGATAATGAGGACATTTCAACCTGCAAACTAATAGAAATATGACCCCCTTTTCTCCCTCCAGGGTTATTTCTAGTTCTTGGTTCCAGTATTAAGAATCTACTCTTTCTAGCAGCACTCCCCACCCCCACCCCCCACTCCCGCCATTTATTAGGTAGACAGAGAGAAATTGAGAGGGGAGGTGGAGATAGTGAGGGAGATAGACACCTGCAGTCCTGCTTTGCCACTTGTGAAGCCTGCTCCCTGAAGGTGGGAGTCCAGGGACTCCAACCAGGATCCTTCTGTGGGTCCTTGCACATAGTAAGTATGTGTGCTTAACCAGATGCCCAGTCCCCAAATATGACCCATTCTTCAGGGGACAAAACCCCCTGGAGCCTGGACCTGCTCTATGGCCTCATTCTTCAGGAGGAAGTGGGAGAGAGATGTAGTAAAAACAGAAGGAGAGAAGAGGAAGTCAACTCCAACCAGACAAAAATCAGAATCCTATATTCTTTGGGCTATTAAGTTAACCTCTGTTAGTTTGTTTCTTCTTCTGTAAATTAGCATAATAATGTGTACTTTAAATGATTACTCTGAAAGTTAATGTTTCTGTTGATATCTCTTCTGCAATAACTTTGAGTACCTCCTGTGGTCATATTATGTGGTTGTCAATAAAACAGTTTCCTTACAAGGAAATGATCAGCTCATTTTCATTAATCACTGTTTTCCTTAAGACAGTGAATTTATTTTCTGATTCCCTTACTTTGGTACTGCTCCAGTGCCGCAGTTTTATAAGTTTTTGTTGTGTGCCTTAATACTCATCTTATAGAACACAAGTGAACTTTTAAAGTCCCTCTCATATTAAATATTTAATGATGTTTGAATATGAACTTCTTAAGGATGGTTTAAATCATTCTGTAAATGCACTAGTACAAATCATAAAGATTTGGCTCTGCTACATACTGAGAAAAACAAGGAATTAAATTCACTACAAGCTAAGTAAAGTTAGATAGAAGATTTTATGTTAAGGAGGGCAAAGAATGTATTTCCATTTATTTCCCTGGAGTGAGAAACTTTTTCTGCTAATTACTAGATAATGACCACAAAGTGCATCGAAAATATGTAAGTAGTGCATATCGTTCTTATAATGATTGAACCTTTATGCCTCCTTCAAATACTATGATCATTTAGCAGCCTTTGAAATCTCTTTATGCTAATTGCTCCTCTCAGTCATTTCTATTGCAGGGTGACTGCTCCCATTTGAAAAGAAAAAATACTCACACTCTTTGAGCACTCATCCTTTCCCTAGTCTCTGCCCTCTAGTCTTCATGTTTGACTTTAGCTCATGTAGTCTTTTAACTGTGAAATTATCTCCATCCCTTTAAGTATGATGTATAAATAATGTCAAGAGGATGGATTCTTCCTTTAGTCTAATTTCAAAATTGAGATTGTCTAAATGTCAGATGTTTTAGTTCCTAAAGTGTTCATTTTATCTTCTTAGTTTAAATCATATGTGCTCTTGGCTCTGTGGGACTACCTCATTCCCTTCTTCTTTCTCTAAAGGTACAAGTTCACTTCTCCTGTATGGCTTGGCATCACCTGAAGTGAGTGGCTCTTCAAAGACTACAGAGCAACATGAAATGGCATCTTCCACTTCCAAGAACTTGCAGGGATTCTGGACTATAAATAAACACTTGGGATGGCATTGGGCACTTGTCTATATCCATTCACCCTCCACGTTACTAACAGATGAAAAAGTATGGATGTGTTGTCAGGCCTATCTTTTTTTTTTTTTTCATGTAGGGAGGTCTGAATTAATTCCTATGATTCATACCGACCTTTTAGCTCTGCTCTGTGGTCATTGTGCCTTAGTGCTTGATGCCACGTCAGAACTGAGAGGGGGTCAATTTATCACCAAGCAGAACAAAAAGGGATGGAGAAAATAAAGGATGTGCTATTGGGGTGCATATGATGGGCTCTTAACTAGATCTGTCTCTTTGAAAGCTATCAACACTGATGATATTGCACTGAGCAATGGTTTAGAATGAGTTCTAATTGATGTCAGGACAGCGGCTGAAAATATCTAGTCACATTATGTATACTCCATGATCTCTGGGTTGCAATTGCTCTATTTAATTGCTCCACTGTTGCCATTGGAATTTACTAAGGGCTGACTCTCATGGTTAAGCTTATTTTAAAAGCAGTTCAGCATTAGAATTTGTCTTTCATAAATTTATTTTTTAATACTATAGTTCCATGTTGTAACCGAGCAAGGGAAAATGATAAATTATGGAGAAACTGAAGTTCACATTCATATTGTTAAGATCGAAATCGAGTTTTACATCTATTAGTGGCCTACTGTTAAGAAAGAGAATTTAATTCATACCTATTAGCTGAGGAAAGAAGAAAAAACTACTCCGGCTTAAATAACATTGTTGTTGAGAAAAGAACTATAATTTAACTACATCTATTGGTACCCAGATGAGAAAAATAGTTAATCATTAAAACACATGGCTTCACTTTTAACATATGACTGATCTTGAAGACCTGGAGTCTAGCACATAAACAGAAGAGATGAGACTGCTCTAGCCTCTGGGGCTTTGCTCTTATCCCTTCACACTTCTTCTGATCCACACCATTTGATACTACAATTACTGAGCTCAACCAGATCAATGCAACCAGTGCCACCCTACATGTTTCATTTCTGAATATGTCCAGAGACGCCAGGTCTAGGATGTTAACCCTCCAGCTCCAATACTCAGCCACAAAGTTGCAAATGCTACCATGATGCCAAGTGGACGTCCCTGGGCAGATGATCTCACCAATGAATCCTGGAACCCTTTCTCCCCGAAGCCCTGCCCTGCTAGGGGAAGATAGGAACAGGCTGGGGGTAGGGATCAACCTGTCAATGTCCATGTTCAGCAGAGAAGAAATTACAGAAGCCAGACCTCCCACCTTCTGCATCCCCATAATGATCCTGGGTCCATACTCCCAGAGGGATAAAGAAAAGTGAAGTTTCCAATGAAGAGATGGGATGTAGAATTCTGGTGGTAGAAATTGTGTGGAACCCCTCTTATCCCACAATCTTGCAAATTATTATTAAATCACTAATAAAATGTATAGAAAACATATAAAAGAAAATAAAAGACAACATGGGGCATTTAAATTAAGAGATTATTTGAGTAACTAACTTCCTCTTTTCCCTTCCCCTCCACTAGGGGGCTTGATTGGAGGGACATTTCTCTTTTCCCTCATTGGTTGATAGTTTTCTGATTTTTTTTTTTAAATAAAGTTTTACTTTTTGTATTCCTTACCAGTAGTTGTGTGCCATTGATTTTAAAAATATTATTTTCATGCTCTTTTTCAATAGTTTATTTGGTTCTCCATAGAAATCATTAGCTGCTGTATGGAAAATTAAATGACAAAATAAATCTTCGTTTACCCAAGAAAGGAAGCTATCACTAGTAGAAGTACATGCACAGAGGAGATATTAGATTAAATATTAGATTAGCACTCCACAGAATTCAAGTCTATGACCTCAATTATGGTTTTGAATGGGAAAGTTTCACACCTATTCATCCTAAAATCCAGTCATGTAAACTCCACTGAGCTCCTCAGCCCATAGCCCAGGAGAAAACAAAGATATCCTCCCTTCCTTTCTGTATAAGGTATTTCCTTCCATTTCCTGTTTCCATCTTTAACAGATAGCCTCCTTGCCTTCAACAGTGTTTCACTGAGCACTGTTGGTGGGAATGTAAATCGACTCAACCCATATGGAAAACCCTATGGAGATGTTTCATAAATCCCAAACAAAAGCAAGACCAAAAAAACAAAAACAAAAAAACAACAACAACAAAACTGCCTATAAATTCCAGAAATCCACTCCTAAGTATCTCTCTGAAGAACATGAAAGCAAGGATCCAAAAAGGCATATGCATACCCACGCACACTCACTGCAGGACTGTTTCCATAGCCAAGAATCGCCCCAGCTGATGGACAGACACTTCACTTAAGAAGATTGGGTGGGGGACTTCCAGGAGGCATGGTTTATGGAGCAGTTGTAATCAGACCTTCGCTCTCCCTGATACAACTATTAACACAACAAGAGACTGAATTGGACACATAATCTACAGCTGAAAAAAAAAATCCACAGCCTCAGGTTGCTGCCTGCATGCACGGCTGGGGAAATGGGAGTGGGATGGCAGACATGGTGGGTCAAAACGAGAGCTCCGGGCTGAGGCACTGACCTGCATCATCTTGGGCAGTGATGCAGTTAACAGACTCCCCCAAAGAAAAGAAATTGGAGCTTAAAACTTCTCAGTCTTTGACTTGGGGTTCTATTTACTTTTGTTTTTTTCTTAGTCTGAATTTAAGACAAAGACAAAACTCAGCCCACAAAGTAGCCCAAAACACCCCTCCCACACCCACCACTGCAAATTCAAATAAGTGGAAAGCAAAGACCACAACAGCACCACCTGCTGGCCAACATAAACAACACCATACTTGCGAAAGCAAAGAGGCAGAAAGTTAAATAGCATATCACATCAAACAGAGAAAAGTAAATCAGATGAAATCCAAGAAATTCCCAATACAAAGGGTCTATCAGAGACAGACTATAGAAATTTTATGAGAACTTTACAAGAATATAAGCAAAAGTTGAAAGAGCATTTTTCTTTGGAATTCGATAAGAAGCTACAAAGGGTGAAGAATTCAAAGCAGCGTTCACTAAGTAGTTAATCAGCATGGAGGAAAATTTTCAAACAGAACTGCAAGGACTGAAAGACATTTTTAGTGCAGTTCAATCTCTGGTAGAAAGCTTAGGTACACATACAGAAGTAAGAATTTCCATTCTAGAAGACACAAAAAACAAAATAGGGAACAGAGATTTGCAGAGAACACAAGAAAAATTAATGAGGAATTCACTACAGAAACTCATCCACACAATAGGTTAGATAGAAACAAAAGGGCAAAGACTCAACAATTTGAAATAAACTTAAAACAAAGTTAGAATGGACATAAGTAAACCACATATATCAATAATCACCTTAAATGTGAATGGCCTAAATTAACCTGTCAAAAGATTCAGAGTAGCTAAATGGATTAAAGAACAGGATCTGGTTTGAGCTCTGGGCTCCCCACCTGCAGGGGAGTCACTTTACAGGTAGTAAAGCAGATTTGCAGGTGTCTATCTTTCTCTCCCCCTCTCTGTCTTCCCCTCCTCTCTCCATTTCTCTCTGTCCTATACAACAATGACAACATCAGTAACAACAACATCAATAACTACAACAATAAAACAAGGGCAACAGAAGGGAATAATAAAAAAAAGAACAGGATCCATGCAATATATGTCTTCAGGAAACAAACACCTAAAGAAAAGACAAACGGAAAATAAATATACGAGGTTGGAGCAAGATGTTCCAAGCTAATAACTCACAAAAAGGGCAGGGACAGCTATCCTATTCTCGACTTTCAGGCAAAGAAGGTAGCCAAAGTTAGAGAAGGACATCACATAATGGTTAAAGGGTCACTCCAACAGAAGTTATAACCATCATTAATATATATATATATATATATATATATATATATATATATATATATGCCCCAACTTAGGAGCATCCAAATATAAAACATATAAAACACAAACAAAACACTTGGGAGTCAGATGTAGTGCAGTGGTTAAGAGCATGTGGCATGAAGCACAAGGACCAGCATAAGGATCCAGGTTTGAGCCCCTGGCTCCCCACCAGCAGCGGAGTTGCTTCACAAGTGGTGAAGCAAGTCTGCAGGTGTCTATCTTTCTCTCCCCCTCTCTGTCTTCTCTTCCTCTCTCCATTTCTCTCTGCCTTATCCAACAATGACAACAATCATAACTACAACAATAAAACAACAAGGACAACAAAAGGGAAAATAAATATAAAAAAATTAAAAAAACAAACACTGAATTCAAAGGAGACATTGATAGCAAAACAATAATAGTAGATTTCAACACACCACTCACAACAAGAGACAGAGCATCTGGACCAAAAAATCAATAGAGAAGTAGCAAACATAAATGAAACCATAAATAAAATGGACCTAATAGATATATACAGAACTGTCCATCCTAAAAGTAGTGAATACACATTCTTCTCAAGTACACATGGAACATTTACAAGGATTGACCATATGATGGGCCATAAATGCAGTCTAAACAAATATGTAAATATTAAAATTATAAAATGTATACTCTCAGACCATGAAGGTATGAAACTAGAAATCAACAAAAAAAAAAAGGGAAAGAAATTTACTCAAAGCCTGGAGACTAAACAATATGATGCTGAACAATAAATGGGTCATTGAAGAGATCAAAAAAGAAATTAAGAATTATCTTGATACCAATGTAAATGAAGAAACCAGTTACCAGACCCCATGGAATGCAGTAAAGCATTGCTGAGAGGGAAGTTCATAGCAATACAGGCCCACATTAATAAACAAGAGAAATCATTAGTAAACCAACTAACAACCCACCTCAATCAACTAGTAGTGGCACAACAAAAAGAACCAACAGTCAGTAGGAGACAGGAAATAGTCAAAATCAGAGCACAAATCAATGAAATGGAAAACAAGAAGACCATTAGGAAGATTAATGAAACCAAGAGTTGGTTCTTTGAAAGGATGAATAAAATAGATAAGCCACTAGCTACATTCACAAAGAGAAAAGGAGAGAATGCTATGGTAAAATCATTCAAAAATGAAAGAGGAGATATTATAACAGATGAGGTAGAGATTCAAAAGAATATGCAAGAATACTATGGACACCTGTATGGAACCAAATTTGACAACTTAGAAGAAATGGACACATTCCTAGAGTCACCTCCACTACCAACCTTGACACAAGAAGAAGTAAACTTAACAGGCCAATCACTAGTAAAGAAATTCAAACAGAAATCAAAAAGCCTACCCAAGAACAAAAGCCCAAGTTCTGATGGATATACTAATGAATTTTACGAAACATTCAAAGAAGAACCATACACCAAAATTAACTCAAAATGGTTCAAAGATCTGGATATCAGACCTGAAAATATAAAATACATATAAGAATATATTGGTGAAACATTCCATGACATTAACACTAAAGACACATTTGGAGACTTTACCCCATAGGCAAAGGAAACAAAAGCAAAATTGAACAAGTGGGACTATATCAAATTAAAAAGCTTCCATACATCAAAAGAAAACTTCATAAAGATAAACAGGAAACCCAGCAAACTTGATATCAAACATCTATATAGAACTCACTCAGCTCAACAAAAAGAACAACCCAATAAAAAAGTGGGCAGAGGACATGCATAGACTGTTTTCCAAAGAAGAGATGTGCCTGGCCCACAGACATATGCAGAAATGCTCTAATTCACTCATCACCAGAGAAATACAAATTAAAACCACACTAAGATACCACCTCACACCTGTAAGTATGGCCTTCATCAACAAAACAGAAGATAAATGTTGGAAAGGATGTGGAGAGAAAGGAACTCTAATACATTGCTGGTGGGAATGCAAAATGGTACAAACGTTATGGAGAATAGTATGGAGAATCCTTAAGCAAATACGGATGGAAACACCTTACAACCCAGCAATCCCACTCCTAGGCATTTATCCAAAGAGATATATCACTAACTCGAAGGGATACATGCACCCTCATGTTCATAGCCGCAGTATCTACAATAGCAAAAAATTTGAAAGCAACCTAAATGTCCCTCCACAGATGATTGGTTAGAAAGTTATGGGACATATAGTCAATGGAATATTACTCAGCAATAAAAAAGACGATTTTACATCTTGGGATAAAATGGATTAAATTTGAGAATCTTATGCTTAGTGAAATAAGCAAGGAGGTAAAGGAAAACTATAGGATGGTCTCAATCATATGTGGAATTTAGAGAACTGAACACACATACATAAAATAAACAACCAGACACAATACAACCCATATTTAAAATGGGAAAACTATTACGGGTACAGGAGGAGGGAGGGCACAGACTTTCAATGGCAGGGAAGATATGAAACTCTAGTCTTATCACTATTCCTATCAATAGCAATACAACGTGGGAGGGGTGGATAGATTTAATATCTCAAGTTCCCCAACTGCCTAGACTATAGCCCTAAGCACAAATACTAGCTCTTGCTAATATTTATCTTAGATTTACAAAATGATCATACTCTGATAAGGGGATTAATTGTTTATGGATCTCTAAAAATTTATCAGAAAATAAAGCTCTGCAAACATTACAGCTTTCGGCCAGATAAGTCAAGACCTTTTGACCTTGTAAGTATTTAAAATACAAGGAGGTTTGGATACCACTGGAAGCGCTCAGATCATAGTGAAGTCAAGTGTAATAACAGAGATACTTAGCCCCCCTAACTAACCTGGCTATAATAATTAATTATTGATATTTTAACTTTCTCTAAGACCATAAGAAACCCCTTGCATCCTCTTTAAGAACTGCATTTCTCCTAGTCTTGGTCCCTCTAGGATAGGCCCATACTTCTTGAAATTCCTTTTCTATGATTCCTTACTGCCATACCAACCCTGTCAACTTTATCCAAATCACTACTGGTGCTGCCACCCCGCATGATGCTGCTATTGAAATCCTACTGTGAACTGTAACCTGAGACACCAGCCTGAGAAGTCAACCTCCTAACTCTTCAAGCCCAGTGCTCTACTCATACACCATTCTCTCAGACAATGTTCTCATCCAACCTCAGGGTAGTTATCAAGCTCTAGCAACACTATTAGTTGTATGCCCCCAGGACCAGGAATGTGCCTAAAATGGTTTCCCTAGTTTTCTTCTACTTTAAAATTCCCTAATATCATCTGCTCTGATCCTACTTTCTGGATCCTTTTCATTATCCATCTTGTCTCAACTTAGGTCATGCCACCTTCCAGATACCAGGCTGCAGGTGCTACCATGACTCCACCCCAACTTCTCTGGGCAGATGATCTCACCAGTGTGTCCTGGACCCTCACATCTCCAGTGCTCTGGTCCACTAGGGAAAGATAGAAACAGACTGGGGTATGAATCCACCTGTCAGCTCCCATGCTTGGTGGAGAAGCAGCTACAGAAGCTAGAACTCCTACCTTCTGCTCCCCATAAACAACCTTGATCCGTATTGCCAGCTGGGGAGAAGTGACAGGATGAAGGGGACTCTGAGCTCTAGCTCCATCAGCACCTAGAGAGAGAGAAGGAAAAGGAAAGGGAAATATGGAGGTAGCTTTGATATCATGAGTGGTTTCGAGGGAAAGAAAGGATTGAATCAAGAAAAGAAGGGGCAACTTTTTATAAATGTGGACAGATAGTTGTAGAGAAGATGGTCGGCCCATGTCTACAACTTTAGGGGAACTGTGGTGGATTGCAGTGGGGAGAGTGAAGATTCAGAACTCTGGTGGTGGGAATGGTGTGGATTCAAACCCCTGTTGACATGCAATTCTATAATTAAAAAAAAATAAAAATAATAATAAATTTAAAAAAAAAGAAGGCTGGGTGGGGATGGATAGCATTATGGTCTCCAAAGAGACTCTCATGCCTGAGGCTCCTAAGTCCCAGGGTCAATCCCCACACCGCCAAAGCCAGAGGTGAGCAGTGCTTTGGTAGGAAAAAAAAATCTTTTGGGCTGGAGAGACAGCATAAAGGTTATTCAGAAGACTCTCATGCCTGAGATTCTGAAGTCCCAGGTTGGATCTTCAACAGTACCTTAAGCCAGAGCTGAGCAGATGTTTCTCTCCATCTCTCTTTCTCTCTCTTTAAAATAAATTTTACATATATATATATATATATATATATATATACATATACATTTATATACATATATATACATATATATAGTGCATATACACAATAAAATAGAACTTATAACATGAATGGAACTAGAGGGATTCATTACATGCAAAAGAAATCAGAAGAGGAAAGGAAGACAATTTCTTGATGATCTCACTTATACATGGAATATAAAGAAATATTGGAATCCCCAGGCTCCCCTCCTGCAGGGGGGGGGTCACTTCATGGATGGTGAAGCAGGTCTGCAGGTGTCTATCTTTCTCTCCTCTCTCAAGTTCTCTCTGTCCTACCAAAAAAAAAATTCTTAAAAACAAAAAGAAACAATGGAAGAAACTGCAAATTTGAAATCACTGAGTGTGAGTGTGTATGTGTATGCCTGTACTCATTTTTGAAACAGATTTAGATTTTGATGGCTATGTGTATAGACAAGTATACATGGTTGTTGTAATTGAAAATATTGGAAGAAGGGCAAAAAACCTCACTTGAATAAATCAAGTCCAGTCCTCACTGCACAGAAGGAAGCTTTGGTGCTGTGGTCTCCCTCTTTCTTATTCTCTTTCTTCTTTTCTTATTTCTGTCTCCCTCTCTATCCTTCTTACTCTTTTATTTTTTCCTCCCCTCTCCCTTTCTCTCTTCCTATCCCCTACTATTCCTCTGAAAAAACCTGGAAACAATAGTAATAGGTTGCTGTTAGACTTTAGTTGACATCAATTTAAGCAATATGGAGCCTAGCACTTTCAGAAAAAAAAAAAAAAACCTTGCTGAATATCTAGTAATTTTTTTTTGTTTGTTTGTTTGCTAGGGTAAAGTTTTTCTTTTTCTTTTTTTTTTTTTTTGCCTCCAGGGTTATCACTGGGGCTCTGTGCCTGCACTACAAATCCACTGCTCCTGGAGGCTATTTTTCCCATTGTTTTATTTGTTTGTTGGTTTTGTTATTGTTGTTGGATACGACAGAGAGAGAGATTGAGAGAGGAGGGGAAGATAAAGAGGGTGAAAGACTTGTTTCACTGCTTGTGAAATGACGCCCCTGCAGGTGAAGAGCCAGAGGCTCAAATTGGGGCTTGAACCAGAACTCTTGAACCAGTCCTTGGGCTTCACCCTGTGCTTGACCCAGTGTGATACCACCTGACCCCCATCTAGTGCTATTTTTGGAAAAAGAAGTTAATCTAAACCAAGATAATGCCATTTCAGAAAATTTGTATTTAGTTTTCTACTCACTACACACAAATCCTGTTTAGAGGGTTTTTTTTATGTTTATTGAATTCCATTTAGTGTCATATTATTGCATTCACATTATAGCAATTTATGTATTACTCTGAAAATATATTTACATACATTCAGATTAATAATAGTAATGTGTTGCAAATTCAACATATGTATTCAAATTTTAAATAGAGATCATTTGAAACTTCAGCACTCTATAGATGTCATAGTATTGCTTATATACTAAAAGTAAATTCCTTTTACTCTCAGAGGTGTTACTCAGTTTCATAAAATGTAGACTGTGATGTGTATTCCTTTTCAAACCAAATAACATATATATCTGTGGTTATTCATATGAAAGACTTTCAAAATAGATTATGTTGTTCCCTTTTAGTGTTTTCAGAAAACCATATCTGAATGGTCCCAACCAAACATTTTCTGCTAAGAAAAAACTTGTATGTACTTTTGAGCATCGAGTCCAGTGATGTAGTTAGACTGCAAAAGGATAAATAGCATTCTCTTACATGTCTAATTATCCCTTTTTTGAACCTGAGTGTTAACATTAGCACCTAGAATGATTTGCATAGTAGTTTTCTCTCAAGGTGCTGGTGTGTGTGTGTGTGTGTGTGTGTGTGTGTGTGTGTGTGTGTGCGCGTGTGTGTTTGTGTGCTTGTGTGTGTTCCAATCCTGAAGCCACATGAGTCCTCTGTGTGTCATGCTGTGATGAGAGAAAGCTTTCCTTGTTTTTTTGCAGCACTTGTCTTTGATGTGCTCTATCCCAGGGAGCCCTCTGTCTTTCTCTAGAGAAAATTGGGAACACTGATGACATATTTGCTGCTGCCTTGGGTGGAGATTCTGCTTCACATATGTTATAGGAATTAATCTTCCCAGCAAAACTCTCAAGAAGGTGGTATCATTAATCTTCACATAAGAGATGGGCTCACTGAATGAGAGAAGGTTCTGTTGTTTGAGAACGTAGAAGCAAAACATATGATGGGTCGTCCTGCTCTGGAGTTTGATGATGAAGGACACACACTAGCTACAGAGCATAGCTACTGCAAGTGTAGCTGGCATCACCCTGCTCAAGAGAGTCGCCTGCCGGCATTTAGAGTGATAGGATAATATGGGAATCCCTGGTAAAGATCGTTTCTTGTGGGACTAAACATATGCTACAATTAGAATTTTTACAATTTGTGGACCCAGTTACTAAGCATGAATATACTGTAACAAGAATCCTAGGGGCCAAAGTAAAAACATTTTATTCTCTTGAATGTATCTACTAATTTCCATTGATCTATAATTATTGACTATTAAATCTAAAACAAATCTATTTCCTAGAACTACTTAAGTTAGGTATTCATAATTCTTTCCTTTGAATATCTATAAATTATCTTTATTTATCTATGGGATAGAAACAGCCAGCAATTGAAAGGGAAAGAAGTGATAGAGAGGTAGAGAGACAGGGCCCAGGTAGTGGTTATGTGCTCACACTACAGTGAGCAAGGACTCCAATTCATTCCCCTGGTCCCCAGCTGCAGGCGGGAATGCTTCATGAATGGTGAAGCAGAGCTGCGTGTGTTTCTCTCTTTCTTCCCTATCTCTCCCCTTCAATTTTTCTCTGTCTGATAATAAATAACTACAAAAATATATTTAAAAAAAGAGGCAGAGAGACAGACAGATACTTGCAACACAGCTTCACTAGTCACAAAGCTTTCTCCCCGGTAGGTGGGGAATAGGGGCTCTAACCTGGGTCCTTGAGCACTGTGACATGTGCACTGAACCAGGTGTGTCACCACCCGGACCCCATATATATATATTTTTTTATTGCCACTAAGGTTACTGCTGGGACTCAGTGTCTGCATGAGGAAATCACTGCTCCTGACAGTCCTCTCCTCTCCTCTCCTCTCCTCTCCTCTCCTCTCCTCTCCTCTCCTCTCCTCTCCTCTCCTCTCCTCTCCTCTCCTCTCCTCTCCTCTCCTCTCCTCTCCTCTCCTCTCCCCTCCCCTCCCCTCCCCTCCCCTCCCCTCTTCTCTCCTCTCCTCCCCTTCCCTCCCCCTCTCCTCCCCTCCCCTTCCCTCCCCCTCTCCTCCCCTCCCCTTCCCTCCCCCTCCCCTCCCCTCCCCCTCCCCTCCCCCTCCCCTCCTCTCCTCTCCCCCTCCCCTCCCCCTCCCCCCCTCCCCTCCTCTCCTCTCCCCCCTCCCCTCCCCCTCCCCTCCTCTCCTCTCCCCTCTCCCTCCCCTCCTCTCTCCCCTCCCCTTCCCTCCCCTCTCCCCTCCCCCTCCCCTCCTCTCCTCTCCCCCTCCCCTCCCCCTCCCCCCCTTCCCTCCTCTCCTCTCCCCCCTCCCCTCCCCCTCCCCTCCTCTCCTCTCCCCTCCCCCTCCCCTCCTCTCTCCCCTCCCCTTCCCTCCCCTCTCCCCTCCCCTCTCCCCTCCCCTCTCTTCTCTCCTCTCCTCTCTTTTCCTCTCCTCTTCCCTTCCTTTCCCTTTTCTTCTTTTCATAACTTTTTTTTTTATTAAATAGGACAGAGAGAAATTGGGGGTGGGGTGAGACAGGAAGAGAAAGAGACACCTGCATATGTGCTCAACCACCCTAAAGCTAAAGCTCCCTCCTCTTGAAAGGGGGGGAGTGGGGCTCAAACATGGGGCTCAAGCATGGTTTCATATGTTTCTTAAATTTGAGATCCTTTTTTCTTTATTACATATGACATTTTTACAAGAGCTGGAAGAGAGAGAGAGAGAGTGAGAGATGAGACTGAGACTGGACTGAGACAGACTGAGACTGAGACTGAGACTATCCAGAGTAGCATTTCAACATGTTCAGTGCATGAGATTGAACTGGGAAATTCAGGCACAAAAGTCCGATGTTCCATCAGTTGAGTCATTTCTTCATAATCCTTAAATTATAAGGTCTTCATAATTCTGAAAGTACTTACAAATTACAGAGGGAGGAGAGAATGAATTCTTAGAAATTTTCAGGGATTTTTATCAGTGTACCATAAATATAATATTAAGATGTTTATCACAATGCTTCTGGTCTAGCTTTCTGAGTCATAAATTATTATTGATTATTATAATTTAAAAATAAGAGACTTCATGCAGGCTTTGGCTGGGGTTTAAACAAATGGAAGGTTTATTACAGCATGCATTATTTAGGTACATAAAGACTGAGGCAGCAAAATGGACAAAGGGGCAAAGGTTGACTAGTCATGATGGTGAGGAGCCATAAGTATTTAAGCTAGTTAGCAGGGCATGGCTCCAGATGTTCAGGTCCTGGGGAAAGCAATGTGGCAGGTCCCAGAGAAAAGGAGTGAGGCAAGGGCAGCAGAACCGAGAGCAATTTCTACTAGACACTGATTTAAATAATTTCCTATATACCCACAATCCCTTGTGGGTTTGTGTAAGTTCACTGTATGCTTGTCAGAATGATGTTAGCCATATGCTAATTACATTCGTGCCCCAACACCAATTTAATGTATTTCTCAAATCTTAGTGTCCTGTTGATTATTCAGTGCTTAAGACATAGCATAGTATTGTTGGTGCACTGGGTCAATTCTTTAACAACCATTAGGTTTTAATATATATATATATATATATATATATATATATATATATATATATATATTATATATATATGAATTGTAATTCAAATACATCTATTTTGCATTCCTTTATTCCAACCATATAGTAAACTGGATTCTTCCATCCCAAATATCTTGTTGATATGAATTACAGTGACTGACTTGTGGATGTTGAACCTTCTTTACTTCTAGGGATGAATCCCACTTGATCTTGGTGAATTATTCTTTTGATATGTTGTTAGATTCGATTTGCCAAGATCTTGTTCAGGATCTTTGCATCAATGTTCATCAGGAACATAGGTCAGTAGTTCTTTTCTGGAAGAGTCCTTTCTGCTTTGGGGGTCAAAGTGATTCTTGCCTCACAGAACATGTCTGGGAGTATTTACTCTTCTTCAATTGTCTGGAATAATTTGAGGAGGAACTGGTGTTAGTTATTCTTTGAAAGTCTTATAGAATTCATTAATAAAGTTACCAGAGCCTGAGTTTTTATTATTGAGAAGATTTTTGATGACTGATTCAATTTATATACCAGTGATTGGCTTGTTTAAGCTATCTACTTGCTCTTGGGTTAGGCTTGACATGTGATATGGTTCTAGAAATGCATTCATCACCCAACTTTGACTTATTTTTATATAAAAATTGTTGGTCTGCTTCTAAATTCTGCTTCTAAGACCCCTCTGTTGCATTGCTTGACATTGTGGTTTATTTACATAATCATTGTTTTCACTGGTTTAATCCCCACTGGTTCTCATGCTTTTTCCTTCTCCCCACCCCCTATCCTACATACTTCCTCTTCCTGACACTTCCGCCTCAGGAGATATATATAGGACAGGATTGTGATTAGAGCTAGCTAGATCGAACTGCATCCCTGCTCTTCAATAAAGATTGAACTGCATTCCCAGTTCAGCCATGAGAGAGCCTGGTCGTCTCTCTCCCGCCCGCAAAGCTAGCCCAGCAAAAAATATCTACAAAGTTTAAGAATATTTGTTCCTTCAAGTTCATGGGAGGGGCAAGCTGAGTTAGACAACATGGAGACATTTTAAAGAAGATGTTAATTTAATCAAGAGATCAAGTTTAACCAAGAGATAACCAAGGGATGGAAAATATTGTTAAGTAATGATTATACAAAAAGAAAAATAGCCTTTTCTGTGGAATTGGAGTCTTGCACATGTGTGATTTCACTGTTCTGGGTTACTTTCACTTTTTCATTCAATTAGAGAGACACAGAGAGAAAGAGGCAGAGAGACAGGGAGACATCTTAGTGTCAGAGCTTCCTCCAAAACCAAAACACCCAATGGAACTTAAATTTGGATCACTAATATGGTAAAGTAGGTGACCTTCACAGTAGCAATGGAATTAAAGTACCTCACTAGCTGATCTTAAAATGGGGATATTATTCTAGATAATACTGGGGATGCAATGTAATCATAAGGGGTCCTTCACTGGGAAAGAGGAGGCAGAAGATTCAATATCTGAATGATGTTCTATGAATAAGACTCTGATCACTTGTCATTGACGTTTTTGAAGACGGCCGATGGAGCCACAACAAAGAAGTTTGGGTGACCTTCCTCACATGGAAAAGACAAGGACAGAAGCTCTTACATTTTCCTTTTGTGTAAGGTTTGCAAGCCTACTAATAATCTGATTTTTATCTAGTTGATACACTTTAAACATCTGGGATTGAAAGGCAATGATTTAGTATTGTCTTAAATCATTGTACTTTTGAGCACTTTATTGTAGCAATAATTGGAAAACAATATGGTCACCCCACTAGCATGAGGAAACATTTAGAAATCCTGGTCATTACTTTATTTGGAAGTATAATTTCTTCAAAGAGAGAAAAAAAAATCAAGCATTCTCTTATGGCAACTTGCAGTGAAGGCTGGTGTGCTAAGCAAGGCTGAGTGACGTGATGTTTGGCCACTTAGAATAAAGGTTTTCAGTTTCTTTTTTTAAGAGAGAGATTCTGACACATTAACACAGAAATCACCTAAGCTAGTTTGCAGGACAGGTCCACTCTGTTTAGTGTTAGAGAAATGGTCTCATGTACAAAATAAGCCTTAATTTTTAAAATATGTTAACCTTGCTAATAGGATACCTAACTTGGTTAAGCTTTGTGTTTATGGTAAAGAAATTAATAAAATATTGGTTATCAATATATGCTTGGTTTCTTGACTTCAATGAGAAAAAAAATCATTTACTAGGGCTGAATAATTCTTGTCAGTTGACTTGCCTGTGGTTTTTGTCAAAATCCTGTTAAATGAAATGGAACAAGTTTCATAAGTTTTCTTGGAACACCTGTGGTCCTGATGGATTTGACATGTGTCATTTAAAGATGATAAATTCTAAATGACCAAGTAACTAACACTTTCATGAAAATATATTAAATGGAATACTTGCATGAAAGTGTTCTAATTATTTGTAAATTAAATGTGAGAGTACATATATACTTAAACACTCTTACACACACAACACCATTTCAGAATCTTCAAACAGCAAGCCAAATAGTCAATAGATAACATTTATGCAGTCCTATATTCCTGGAATTTCTGGATATGTCACTTTCAATGGCAAAAGAAAAGTTGTCTAAGCAACTTAAGAGTTTGTGTGTGTGTGTGTGTGTGTGTGTGTGTGTGTGTATGTGTGTGTGTGTCTCCAGTGCCTAATAATGTGGGATTTCACCATTTTAGGCCACTTTTTAACTCAAAGAAAGAAACACACACAGAAAAAAGATACACTAGAAACATCTAGTGCCAGGACACCAGCAATGTGGCATAGGGGTTTAGATCCCGGCATGACAGACACATGCACTCACTACCTGGGGAGTGATTTCTATCCCTCAGAGGTTACTGATCAACACCAACAATAATAAAGGTTGCTGGTCTTAAACGATGTAACTATCCTGAATTACTCCAATCTTTATAAAGTTTGCTAAAAAAAGAGAAATTTCTCTAGCAGGAGTCAGAGAAACATGTCTAAAGGAGAAATCAGAGAAATCTGAAGGGCTGATTTGGAAACCATGAAAAGGAGTTGTGACAGTGTCCAGGAGTAACTACTGGTCTCTAGCTGGCAGGTGGACCTCTCTTCCAAAAGCCATACTGCCCAAACATATACAGAAAGGCTTATAGACTTGCACCATGGTCTTCCCAATCACCTCTAATGGCCTAGATTTTAGACTCCTGGGACCCTGAGTGGAGATTCAGTCTTCTAAACAACAGACACTGTGAATGAATTACTGCATGTAACTACTCCCACCTCAGGTTGTGATGTATTGTTACAGCAGCTGAAGACAAGACACACACACACCTTCACTGCATGGAAGGAAGAAATTTCAGTACAGCACTTGGCCTAGCATGTAGACCAGGTACAAAGACTTGGAGATCTCTAGACAACAGAGAGAGAGAGAGAGAGAGAGAGAGAGAGAGAGAGAGAGAGAGAGAGAGGAGTTTATCTATGTAACTTTTTAAAAAATTTATATTTATTTATTTATTGGACAGAGACTGAGAGAGGGGGGAGAAAGAGAGGGAGAGGGAGAGGGAGAGGGAGAGGGAGAGGGAGAGGGAGAGGGAGAGGGAGAGAGAGAGACCTGTAGCCCTGCTTCGCCATTTGTGAAGCTTTCCCCTGCAGGTGGGGACCAGGGGCTTGAACTCCAGTCCTCTGCACTGTAACATGTGCGCTCAGCCAGGTGCACCACCACCCGGCCCCCAGCAGTTTATCTCTGTATCTTTTCTCCCTTCTCTGCTGGAAGCATTGCCTCTGGATTTTTGCTGCATTACAGTATCTACACAACTAAAAATAAAACCAACTCAAATCTTTTGAGCTGGGTGTGGAAGAGTGCCCTGTGTTTTTGATGAGTGAATCACGCTCCTCCACCACCTGGCTCTCTCTGCACCTGGACTGGGAAGTCTAAGTCTGACGCTCACAGCTCACAACGTTCTCTTGCCACTCAGTGTGCGAGGAGGGTTGCAGAATTATTTTTATGACTTCTGCCAGTTTGGCTATTTGCTTTCCAACTCTGATCTCACTGCTGCATTGCTACCTTCGCAGAACTGCTGGTGAAATTTCATCAGAAATTTCTGTGCAACTTACTCTTCTGTTTCCTACCAGAGCTCTGGAAAACATTGATTCATCTGAAAATTGTTATTCCATCTTGAAAGGGTGTTAACTCAGACACATATGCAGGAGCACTGCTACTTTGCAAAGTCTTCTGAAAAAAAAAAAAAAAACTTCATTTCTATCTATTTTGACTCTAATAACTTTTTTCCAAATATTTCACATCACATTACATATGTCACTTGCTGACTTTTTCCCTCTGCCCTGTTTCAGTTTCTGTGCTCACATAAATGACATTTTGTCCTTAAATGGCCCTCTGCCCTGAGAAAGCAAGTCCTCTGAGTAGTGCATCAGAAAGGTTAATGACAAACGAAATGATGCATTTCACAGTTACTGTGGACTCCATTAAAATTCAGTATTTGTGGGGGTTAGGCGGTAGTGCAGCGGGTTAAGCACAGATGGCACAAAGCACAAGGACCAGGGTAAGGATTCCAGTTCAAGCTCCTGGCTCCTCACCTGCAGGGGAGTTGCTTCACAGGCAGTGAAGCAGGTCTGCAGGTGTCTATCTTTTTCTACCCGTCTGTCTTCCCCTCCTCTCTCCTATCCAACAACAATGACAGCAATAATAACAATAATAACTACAAAAACAATAAAACAAGGGCAACAAAAGGATAAATAAATAATAAAAAAATTAAGTATTTGTTAGTGTTCTCTGCTAAGATCATGAGTTCTGTGGAATCATTTGAATCTGCGCTTGTAGTTTGGTTACTAATTCACAAATGTAGGGTCAAACTTCACTTGTCAGCATCTTGGCTTAACCTGACAAGACCCAAATGGTGAAACAGAGAATCTCTGTGGGACTATATGAAAGCTTGGTAGAGCTTAGGGGAGTCTCCTATCCTTGGATGGAGGTCTGGAAAGATACCCCACTTGTTAGCCTCTCTCCTTATAGAGATGAGCCAAGAGGGAAAAGTCTCCCAGACTCAGTTTCTCCTTGTTATTCTCTCAAGCTCACAGAAAACCTACAAGCCTCTCACAGTTAGTTTCTCCCTGCTAACAGGCCAAATGGCTGCCTGCTTTAGGGTTCACTCAAAGTTCACACATCCACTTCACCTTTTGACCATAAAGGAAAACACACTCTATCATACACCCCCAACACCAGACAGTGAAAAGCCCCCAAATCTTATTTCCTTGTGTCCCTTGATATATATGATTTATATCAATTCTTGTTTTTCTTTTCTCTACCTCACCTTACTGGTTTAACCCCTATGCTTCTCTCAAATGCCTTTGGATAATTAACCTGCCTGCATCAGGAGACTAATTGTTTTGACCTTTATGTATCTGCATCAATTCTTGTCATACCAGCCCCCTATCATAGGGGCAAGCTGACCTTTAAGAAACCTGTAATTTCTGACATATGTGAAAAACGTTCTTTGTTTAACTCTCTATGTAAACCTGTACCTATCTCCAGATAAATGAGTGTTCATACCAGAACACTCCCCGAGTCCTCCTTTCTGAATCACACAGTCCCTGAGAGCCGGTGAGGGAGGGTCAGTGACTTAACACTTGGTTGGATCCATTCCACGGGAGTGCCTGAAAATCTCCATTAAAGACAGGGTTTATCCAAATAGAAGAATTCGTATCCATTCAACATGGCTTTCTGGATGATGATGGGAGGGAACCTTCGATTCAGGCACTTACATGGCATGGCAAGCACTTGTGCTGCATTTTACATATGCCACATGACAGAAAATTTGAAATCTAGAAAAAGTGGAAAGAAGCACAATCCATTGCCTCTTTCCCTGGCAAGATCTTCCATTATCATTTGGTTCATTTGTCTCCAGTTATCTATAACAACCATTTCACTAAAAAAAATGTAGATATTTCCACTTTTTTCCCAACATAATGCACATTTTCTCTTTCCATTAGTGCATATCAGAAATCACTTGAATGAGACCTAATTTTCAACCATTCCTTCACCACCCAATTCACAGTTATCAAGTTGTGCTACTCTAAGTAACAACAAATATGCTCTCATAACAGAAGGGACCACTTCAAGACTATAAAGCTTTGTTTTTTAAGTTCTTTATTGGGGAATTAATGTTTTACATTCGACAATAAATACAATAGTTTGTACATGCATAACATTCCTCAGTTTTCCACATAACAATACAATCCCCACTAGGTCCTCTGAAGGTCCTGTATTCTTCTTCCCACTTGCCCACCCAAGAGTATTTTACTTTGGTACAATACACCAATTCCAGTTCAGGTCCTACTTGTGTTTTCTCTTCTGATCTTGTTTTTCAGCTTCTGCCTGTAAGTGAGATCATCCCATATTCATCCTTCTGTTTATGACTTATTTCACTTAACATGAATTTTTCAAGGTCCATCCAAAACAGTGAAGTCACCATTTTTTAAAGCTGAGTAGTATTCCATTTTGTATATATACCACAACTTGCTCAGCTACTCATCTGTTGTTGGACACCTGGGTTGCTTCCAGGTTTTGGCTGTTACAAATTGTGCTGCTAAGAACATATGTGTACACAGATCTTTTTGGATGGCTGTGGTGGGTTTCTTAGGATATGTCCTCAGGAAAGGAATTGCAGGATCATAGGGTAGGTCCATTTCTAGCCTTCTGAGAGTTCTCCAGACTGTTCTCCATAGAGGTTGGACCAAATTACATTCCCACCATCAGTGCAGAAAGGTTCCTTTGACCCCACAACCTCTCCAGCATTTGCTGCTGTTACCTTTTCTGATGTATGATATTCTCACAGAAGTAAAGTATCTCATTGTTGTATTTATTTGCATTTCTCTGACAATCAGAGACTTGGAGCATTTTTTCATGTGCTTCTCAGCCTTTTGGATCTCTTCTGTGGTGAATATTCTGTCCATGTCCTCCCCCCATTTTTGGATGGGGTTATTTGTTTTCTTGTTGTTGAGTTTGGCAAGCCCTTTATATATTCTGGTGATTAGCCTCTTGTCTGATGTGTAGCATGTAAAGATCTTCTCCCATTCTGTGAGGGGTCTCTTGGTTTGGGTAGTAGTTTCTTTTGCTTTGCAGAAGCTTTTTAATTTGATGTAGTCCCATAGGTTTATGTTTGCCTTAAGGACTATAAAGCTTTAACTAGAGAGACTGGAGGTAGCACACGCTATGTTACCATGCATAAAGACACAGGTTTAAGCCCCTAGTCCCACCTGCAGGGACATGATGCCTAAGTGGTGGTGTCCTCCCCCCTTTATTTATTTTTATAAGGTTGTTTTTTAAAATATTTATTTATTCCTCTTCGTTGTCCTTGTTTTATTGTTATTGATTGTTACAGTTGTTATTGATGCTAGTTATTATTGTTATTGCTGTTGTTGGATAGGACAGAGAGAAATGGAGAGAGGAGGGGAAGACAAAGAGGGGGAGAGAAAGATAGACACCTGCAGACCTGCTTCATCACTTGTGAAGTGACTCCCCTGCAGATGGGGAGCCGGGGGCTCAATCTGGGATCCTTCCACTGGTCCTTGTGCTTTGCACCATGTGCAAAACCCGCTGTTTTACCTCCTGACTCCCATAAGGTTGTTGCTGTTGTTTTAAATCTTTACTTATTGGATAGAGACAGCCAGAAATAGAGAAGGTAGGTGAGATAGAGAGGAAGAGAGAAAGAGAGACACTTCCAATACTGCTTTACCCCTCGCAAAGCTTTCTCCCTCGGGGTCCGGGGGCTTAAACCTGGGTCCTTGCGCACTGTAACATGTGATGAACCAGGTGCACCACTGTCTGGCCCCCTGGTGCCCTTCCTCTATTGCTCCCTATCCCTGTTCTCCTCTCAATGTCTCCATCCTGTCAAATATAAGAAACATTCAGTATTAAAAGAAAATCTTTATTGTCTCATGGTACATATAGGCACTTGCTTCACCAACTGTAGGAGATGATGTCACATAGCTCTTTGCATGTTTAACTTTATATATTTGATAGGCACAGAAACTGAGATGGAATAGAGAGGCAGAGACAAAGATGGACATATGTAGCATTGCTTTGCCACTTGTGAAGCTTCCTCCTTACAGAAGGGGATTGGGGGCTTGAGTCTGAGTGCCTGCTCAACCCTGTGTGCCACCATGATGTATGTATTTCAGAAGGAATGAGAGGGAGAGAGACGAGAAGAACAATTCTTTGGCACAGGTGGTACTAAGGATCAAACCCAGCCCCTTCTGCACAAAGGGCAAGAGCTTCACTGCTGAGTCAGATGCCCTGCCCCCTACCCGTTACTTACTATTTTTTTTTCAATCTTGCAAAGCTTATAGTTAAATTATAATGTTTCCCTCTTTTAATTCTCATTACTTTGGTTTCTAGTAATGTGATCTGTTTCTAATTCATGACTCATTATAAAGAGTTGATGATGATAAGGCCTCTCACGTTTGACCACTAGATGTATTCAGATACTAAAATCAAATCACACATTTTTGCAAGTACAGGGAAAAACAAAGAGTGCATTTCTGATGGGATTAAAAATGCCTCAATTACTTTAGAAAACAAAGTTCCACCGTTATTTTTAAATGTTAAGCAGAAGTAACATTGACCTATCATCTCCATTCTTCAGGATACTCAGATGGAGAGAAAACATATCCCCATATCCATACAAACATTTGTTTCTGAATGTTAATGGCAGCATTATCCCGAATGCCCAAAACACAAGGAAAAAGAATCTAATGTAAATGTATATCTACTGTGAATGGAGGTAGCAAAAGAAGGTAAGGAAGATATACTCACTCAAGCAAATTTTATCTGACAGCAGAAACAGTGAAGGGCAAATACACTCTTCAAATTAGATGAATCTCAAAAGATTAATATGCTAAATTAAATAACCAAGTCATGGAAGATTACATATTGCCTGATTCTCCTGATCCAAAAATGTTAGCTCCCCAAAATATCTAGAAGCAAAATAAATTAATTGCTGTCTGGGTCTAAGTGTGAGAGTGAAGAAAGAGTGAAAAAGGACACAGGATGGAATGCAGCAGAGAGAAGTTTGCTGGTGATGGAAAGGTTCTAAAAGTAGATTGTGATGTTGGTTTTCACAACTCTATAAATTTACTAAGATTCATTGAATTGTGCATTTAAATGGAGTGAATTTAATGGCAATGTAAATTACACTACAGTAAAGCTGTAAAAAGAAAAAGTTAATTATATGAGTAGGAATCCAGCTAAAGGCTGGAAATCTAAATGTGGAGCTTTCTGCTTGAAATCGTATATCAGTCAGAATTCAGTCAGGAAAATGGAAACCCCTTGGAATTTCAAACAGAGGAATGAGATTGTAAAAGTTACAGGGGGAGTTTGGGGAAGGCATTCCAAGATGGGTCTACTGGTTAGGTCAGTTCTGAAAATATCCACAGTCCTCTGAGGATATTTTAAGTTCCTGCAGTGACAAAATAGGACAACAATCACTATCTTATCATGTTTCATGAACTTCTCTCTAGAGTTCAATAATTAGTAGGCCTCCACAGTGACTTCAGCATAGGAGTGTGATAAGCATCTTTTGTTGAGAACTGTTCTCATCATGTAGAGCACAGAAGGGAGATTTGCAACTGAGAGACAGTAGGACCTTCACATGTGCTATTGAAGGAAACAGATGCTCAAAATACTCAACATCTCAAGATCTGTTTCTTTTTTAAAAAAAAGAACCTAAGAAAGTAAATTCTTATGAAGAAAGTAAGAAGCAAGCAGTTTCAGTGAAGCCAGGAGGGGCTGACAATTGAGCTAAATTTTGACAATTGAGCTAATTGAGTTGGGGAAGGTCGAATTAGGTTCAAATTTGAGTCTTTATCAAATTACTAGGTGCAATGTCAAGGACTGTGAGGAAATCAACAAATGAAAGCAGATTAAAGACCAAAGTGAAGCAACCAATGGAATATTGCAGTGACATAAATTGAGAGAATGAAAGACATCATTAGACTTTGATAAAGGAAAAGAGCTGTTGTAGTAATAATGTTTGTCAGCAAAAAAAAGGTCGTATTGTGTTTTTACAGAGTGAAGACTAGATATGATTGAGAATTTCCCATGTACCAGATGTCTTTCTAAGGCATTTTTTTCCCCAGGCATCAATGAATTTGAATCTCACAACTACCTCATGAATTAGAAAACAGTAATCCCAATTCAAAGATGGGGAAATAGGTCCCAATCCTCACCTGCAGGGGGAAAGCTTTGGAGTGGTGAAACAGTGTTGCAGGTGATCTCTCTGTCCCTCTCCCTCTCTATTACCCTCTGCCCTCTTGATTTATAGCTGTCTCTTTCCAATAAGACAGTGAAGCCAAGGCCAGATGTGAAATAAGGGGGGATATTATTTTCCCCACCAGGATTATTGCTGGGACTTCTGCCTGCATGATGATTTTGCCATTCAAGCACCCATTCATTTTTCTCTGTTTCTCATAGAGATAGAGAGGAAATCAATGCGGGGACGGGGTGGGGGTTACAGCACTGGGGCTTAAACCCAGTCTGGCATATAGCAACATGTGTGCTTTACTGTGTGTTCTCATCTCAGTGATTTTCTAGACCTGGACTCAATCTCATCATATTTTGTCTCAAACCCTTGACCAACCAAGCTCACCAAAGTCCTCTCTGCTCTTCTTCTTCTTCTAGCGTTTGCCCTTCTTCCGTAGCCAGTCAACAGGTCAGGTTGAAAGATGTCAGGAGCTGCTTGTTGCTGGCTTTGAAAGTGACTGGGGTCCATGTGGATTCAGTCGGCTAGGAAGGATCGTCAGTTTCCCCAATGAATGGGTACTCACGATGCACCACGAGAAGGTGGATCCAATGCAACCCCTCTCTGCTCTGAAGTCATTCAACACTAAGTGTAACAAGGGGGCGCTCTACTGTGGGTTCTTGTGTTGTTCTTTCTCACCTTGATGAGAATTCACTGAATACACTAGGTCCTCAGTCTTCAGAATAAGCAAAAAAAAAAAAAAAAAAAAAAAAAAAAAAAATATATATATATATATATATATATATATATATATATATAGTCTGATTAATTAGAAGTAATGGCAAATCTATTATGAAAAGAATGTAAAACTTTTCTGAAATGACCTGCTTCTACTGACATTTATTTTATTTTTTATTATATTTATTTATTGGATAGAGACCGTCAGAAATTAAGAGGAGAGGGGGGATAGAGAGGAAGAGCGACAGAGAGACACATGCAGCCCTGCTTCAATGCTCGTGCAGGTGGGGACCAGGGGCTCGAACCTGGGGCCCTTGAGCCATTATAACATATGCACTCAACCAGGAACTCCACTACCCAGCCCCCTGACATTTGGTTTATAGCTCCAGTGACTATCTTCAGAATAAAACTGGAATTCATAGCTACCACCAAACAGGACAGCAAAGGGTATGGACATCAATGTGGTTCAAGTCATCTTTTTAACTGTATCAACAATAAAAATAAAAATAGCGCAAACGTTTTACTTCCAGAATATAAATAGAAACATTGTATAATTGTTATGATCACTCTACATAGCCTCAAAGTACCATTCTGATTGTCTAATATTAGTCTTCTGCCTATTGACTTATTTAATCTAAGCACTTTCCTTTTTATGTATTTATTCTTTGTTTGAACTCAATATTAATGAGAAGTTAAAAAAGACAAGCAGCACAAAGGACAGCAGAAACAAATGAAGAATTCAATGAGCTATCTAAAAGTACGATTTTTCAGAGACTTATTTACAATTTGATTCTGGGGTAGGGGAGATAACACAATGGATATGCAAAAGGACAGTCATGCCTGAGGCTCCAAAGTCTCAGGTGTTGTCCCATTACCACTGCAAGCCAGTGCTAAGTCATGCTCTGGTGTAATATTTATATTAATATTAATAATAGTAATAATTTGACTCTGAACTTTCTTGATTTCTAGTTAGTGAGGGGGGATGTGGTTATTTATATTAGGGATGCTTTCCTTACATGCATTTTACTTGGAAAGTGAAGAAAATGAAATGGACTTTTTAAAATTTATTCTCCTACATAAGGAAAATTTAGCCCTATAAGAAAGGAATGATTTTTACTTACTCTAGAGCAACATGACTTTCTCTACGTATCTGGAGAGGACTGAATATTGATATTTTGTAGGTGATCTTATTCTTTCTTCATTCCATGTGCCTTAGACAGCAAAAGTGGTGGTGATCATGTTGATGAAACTAAGAGATACATGCAGTAGGACCACAATGTTTCATTCAACCCCCTTCTCTCCCAAACTCGGTAATTGATTGATTTGAACGATGATCTTTATAGGACTTTTTTTCTTTAAAACTAAGTTTTCTAAAATAATAGCTAGCTTGCTACAGACTGTTCTAGGTAAAATAATGACTTTGTATCTTTTTATTTTAATATTATTAGTTATTGGACAGAGACAGAGAGAAATTCAAAGGGGAGGGGTGATCCAGAGGGGAAGATAGAGAGATGTCTGCAGCCCGGCTTCACCCCTCACAAAGCTTTCCCCTGCAGGTGGAAACTGGGGGACTGAACCCAGGTCCTTGCTCACTGTAATGTGAGTGTTCAACCAGGTGTGCCACCACCTGGTCTCTTGAGTGCCATTCTAAATACTTTAAATCTACTTTGAAGCTATATGTAGGGGAACTTCATAATATAAGAAATACAGAGCTAATAATACAAGGTAAGTGGGGATCAGGGATCTGAACGCTGTAATGTGTGCAATTAACCAGGTGCGCCACCACCTGGCCCCAAGACTGCATTTTTTTTTTTGTTTAAAAGGCAAATGCCGAAAGTCCAGCTCCTTTAGAGTTTTCTCTCTGAGGAAAACTACTGGCAGCAGGTGCTACACAATATCACAATTTGACAAAAGAATTGACCTGACTCATGCAAATGTTTAGCTAAGCGCAATGAACGAGGTTCTAGACTGGGTGAAGTTTTGATATACCCTGTTTCCCTCCCTCCCTCCCTACCCCACCCTGAAGAAGTCAGCCCAGAATAGTAAATTACAGGCAATGATAAAAAATTACCAGCTGTGTGATCATCTGTACCTGTTGAGGACAGTACCTCTAGGATGAAGTATTTAAAAGTCATGATGCCTTCACCAACTGAGCAGTCATAATCATGACTTCTTGGGAAAAAAGCTAAAAGTCACTAATTACCAGGGAAATGCAAATAAGGACAATAATAAGGTATGCCTTTCACAACTGTGAGAATATCACAGATGAGAAAAGAAAGAAATGGGGCTGGGCCATAGCACACCAGGTTAAGCACATATGGCGCTAAGCACAAGGACCTGTGTAAAGATCCTGGTTCAAGCCCCCAGCTCCCCACCTGCAGGGGGGTCACTTCACAACCTTTCTCTCCCCCTCTGTCTTCCCCTCCCCTTCTCTATTTCTCCTTGTCCTATCCAACAACAGTGACAATAATATTAATAACAACAACAACAATAAACAACAAGGGTAACAAAAGAAAAGAAAATAGCCTCCAGGAGCAGTAGATTCATAGTGCAAGCACTGAGACACTGAGCTCCAGCAATAACCCTGTAGGCAAAAGAACAGAAACAACAAATGTTAACTAGGATGTGAGTTGGGTAAAAGGAATTCTTCTACAATGCTGGTGGGAATATACATTGACCCAACCCCTGTAGAAAGCCATCTGGAGACTTCTCAGAATGCTGGACATAGACTGACTTACGACCCAGCAACTTCTCTCCTGAACATTTATGCAAAGGAAGTGTGCATATATCCATTATGTACACCCGTGTTCACAGAAGCACACTTGGCAACACTCAAACGTGGAAACAACTGACAGATGAACAGCTGAACAACTGTGGCATATATCCACAATGGGAAACTATTTAGCAGTTAAAAATGATGTAGTCATCCACTTTGTCTCATCTTGCACGGAACTTGAAAAAAATCACTTTAAGTTGGGAGTCTGGCGGTAGCGCAGCAGGTTAAGTGCATGTGGCACAAAGCGCAAGAACAGTTGGAAGGATCCTGGTTCAAGCCTGGCTCCCCACCTGCAGTGGAGTCACTTCACAGGCAGTGAAGTAGGTCTGCAGGTGTCTTTCTCTCCCCTTCTCTGGCTTCCCCTCCTCTCTCCATTTCTCTCTGTCCTATCCAACAACAATAATAACTACAACAATAAAACAAGGGCAACAAAAGGGAGTAAATAAATAGTAAAAAAAAAATCACTTTAAGTGAAATAAGTCAAAAGGAGACAGGTGAACACCGAATCATCTCCTTTGTTGGTATAACTAAGAAAGAAAAACAAAACAAAACAAAACAGAAGGCAGAAACACAATGTCAACCTTGAACTGGATTTGGCATATTAAGCAGATGCAAGGAATCTGGGAGGCGGGGAAGGGAGACTTGAGAAGTTTTGAGATGTTGTTGCATGATGGTGGAAGATGGCCCGAGTGAAAAGGTCATAGACACTCATCACAGGGAGAGAAGGCATTCAACCCACCTGTCAATACCCAGAATGCAATTTATTAGCCTCCTGATAAAGTTTTAGAAAAAAAAGAAAGGAAAAGGGAAGACACAACAAGTTTGATGTTGGTCTTGACAGATGCCAGCAAGCTTTAGGAGCTCTGGTTCCATAACTCACACTTCACCAATGGAATAAACTTGAAAGGTGGTTAGCAGTGAAAGCTTTCTATGAAGAACAACCATATGCATTGACTGAGCAGGCTACACAAACAGAGCAAGCCGTTCCTCACTTCTGGGAACATGTTCAAAATCAAAGGAAGGAATGTTCTCCCAGATAGAAAATCATCCATATTAAGTTCCAGGGAGGTAGGAGCACTTTCCTTTATTAAATTTCTGATTCACTCAGATTTGATTGATTTGCTAAGATTAAAGCCTGGCCTTTCTCCAGTGATAGCACGTCATCTAGGTTTCTTAAAGAAACTCGACGAAGTTGAAAAACAAGATTAGGAAAGAAAACACAAGTCGAACCTGAAATGGAATTGGAGTATTACACCAAAGTAAAAGACTCTGGGGTGGGTGAGTGGGTGGGGAGAATACAGGTCCATGAAAAATGATGAATGACATAGTGGGGGTTGTATTGTTAAATGGGAATCTGGGGAATGTTATACATGTACAAACTATTGTATTTACTGTTGAATGTAAAACATTAATTCCCCAATAAAGAAATAAATTATAAATTAAAAAATTAAAAAAAAAAGAAACTCGAGAAGAATAGAATTCCCTTGTGGATAAATTTGTATGTGGCCTTTCTAGCACAGGAGGGGAGAGGGGACAAGTTAACCAAATAAGCTGTTAGATGTCCAGGGCTCAAGCTTCATTTAATTTACAGAATCATCAAGTGCCTTCCTACTAGAGATGAGTTTGTTTGCTGTTGTAATTTTCATTTATTAGTGTGAAGAGGATGTCATTAGTGGGAAGGATGATTTATGAGGATAATAGCAGAGTAATTAATATGCACACATAGTCTAAAGCAAATATTTGAAGCATTCTTATGCTCTCAATCAGCTTTAAGGAAACAAACCCTAATAGTCATTTAGTCTGTGCTGTCCACAACTCATATGGCTCCATGCAAATGCTCAAGTATATACATTAGAAAGACGTAGAATACTAATCGAAATATTGATCAATTATTCAAGAAGGTCTTTTTTTTCCTGTTTCTGTTTCCTAATCTGTCTCATTTCTTAACCGGGGTAACTATGACAAATGAAAGAAAGTTGCTCCTCTGCTGAACTCTTTCAAAGGCTTTAGCAAGAAAACACAAAAGCCTTTGTGAACTGAAATGTTTAGCTCAGCAATTTAACATCTTTTGTGTTGTGATGTAGATTTTAGAGTCAGCTTTGAAAGGGGGGAAGGAAATTTCTTTTGTTCAGCAAAAACTCTTCAACTTTTTAGTGCCAAATTTAAACAGATTTCAAATGGTCTCATGAGAGATTAGGATTAGTTGTTGGTGAAGAATTTCCCCAAGCAATTAGTATGGTTAAGTGGAAGATATGCCTTATTTTATCATCTTTAATACACACACACACACACACACACACACACACACACACACCCATTTTTACTTTGTTGTCACCAAGTATTTTCTTCAAGTTATAGAAAGTATTCTACAGAACCCCTGCTAGAAATGAGGATTTATCTCTCCATCTTTTGAGAGGACAGCTGGAAGGTCACACTGCCACTGTCCCTGGGTATTTTTTTCTCAGATCTCATTTCTGGGTCATTCTACTTCCAGTAAAGGGTCACCAGAGGATGATGACCCTTCTACACCAATTAAATGCCCAGCACTGCAAAGAGTAGAGTGGAGATGTGGCTTCTCTGTCTCTCTGTCTGTCTCTCCCTTTCTCCTTTCTGTCTCATGTGAAATTCTTTTATATGTAATAAAAAATAATTATTTAAAAAATCACTCCAAATAAAAGGAAAAAGCTATGGCTCAGATTATACTTGGATGAAATGCTTTTGTCTATTTTTGGGGAGGGGTATGTCTTTGTAACACTAATTATTGCAGTCCACAGACATCATTATGTAATTACTTTTATTTGGACTTCCTTCGATTTCTCTCAATTATAATTGCAGTGTTTCCAGATCGGATCTTGTGTATGTAGCACCTTTTGATGCCATTCCAGGTAGATTCCCATTTATTTCACCACTATTTATTCATCTCTTATAAGGGATTTTTCTCCTGCTGCCGTTGTAGTACTTAAAGAATTTCATTTATTCACTATGAGACTCTACCTATAGAGATGCCGAAAATTCATAGTACTTGTTTTTTTTTCCATTTATGAAATAAATCATATTATATTTAATCTTTGGGTCAAAAAGACACGCTATTGAGTTCCACTGCTGAATGCATGGTTGATGTTGCTGCCTTAAAATCCACAGGTGAGGAACAATTTGGTGGCAGTTACCCTCACTTTTCTCTCTGCTAGAGAGCTTTCAGAAGGACTTTGAGCTGCGGATATTAGTACAGAAGAGGCTTATTTGGAGGGAAGGGACAAGCATATCAATTATTCCTAATTTATTTTGGGGCCCTATCATAAGATGGTCCAAAAATAGCATCTGAATATTCCACGAGGCAATGCTAACCAATTCCTTCAAGAGCCACAGGTTCTTCTTCTTCTAGCGTTTACCCTTCTTCTGTAGCCAGTCAACAGCGTCAGGTTGAGCCTGATGTAAAGTTTCGAGACCTCCTTTGAATCTGGAGAGGTGGCAGTCGTTGACTATGTGGGTCATAGTCTGTCTGTAGACCCACAGGTGAGGTTTTTAGATGCAGTTATTCTCACTTTTTACTCTGCTAGAGAGCTTTCAGGACTTTCAGTTCAATGTGTGTGCCTGCAGCCTTTTTCTTTTTCCTCTTGGGTTATCGCTGGGGCTCTGTGCCTGCACTATGAATCCACTGCTCCTGGAAGCCATTTTTTCCCAAATGTGTTGCCCTGGTTGTTGTTCTTACTATCGTTGTTGTGGGATAGGACAGAGAGAAATCAAGAGAGGAGGGGAAGACAGAGACAGGGAGAGAAAGATAGATACTTGCAGACCCACTTCATCACCTGTAGGTGGGGAGCCAGGGCTAGATCCGGGATCTCTACGCCAGTCCTTGCACTTTGCACCTTGTGTGCTTAACTCACTGTGCTATCACCCGGTCCCCAAAGCTTGAAGTTTGAGATAACTTTTTTCTAACCTGTCTCTTCATCACAGAAGATCACTTCTTAATTAATTTATTTAAAATTTCATTGTCTTTTTATTTATCTATTTGGTTAGCAACAGAGAGAAATCCACAGCAGAGTGGGGAGAGACAAAAGGAGAGACAACTGTAGCCTTGGTAGAAAAAAAAAATTAGGTGAATTCTCTGGGGCTAAGAAAAGTGAAAATACAAGATGTCAATACACCCTCCCTGGAAGTGGTCACTTGATTACATCCTATTACTTTTGGCTTTGACAAGGTCCACATAAAGCTTTATTATTATTTTGGGGGGTCATGTAATATATTTTTATGTAT